>NC_080704.1:82535240-82841959 GCF_030445035.2 Dasypus novemcinctus | reverse complement strand
TTCTCTCAACACAATTTGTTTTGTTACATACTTTGTGATTACTGTGCTGTGTTGGTTTGAACCTATACATACTCCAGAAAAATGTGCATGTGTGTGTGTGTGTATGAGGTTGTGAACTTACAAAATAGTCATGCAATGTGCAGAATTCCCATACAACACACCTCTACCATCACATTAGATTGTTGGGGAATATTCGTTACAGACTATGAGAACATCATTGCGCTATTACCACTAATTATAGTGTAGAGCGTACGTTTGGCACACTTTCTCCATACACTCTGTGGCAGTTTGAGATTATTTATGAATTCCAAAAAAAGAGAGAGATTTATGTTTGTAAACTGGTCTGTTCCTCTGGGTGTGATACCCTTTGATTGTATTAGATTCAGCTGAGATGTCTTTGATTGAATTATGTTAAGATTAGGGCTTTGATCCAACCATGTCAGTAGGGTGTAATTCAGGTTAAGTCCACACTCCCTTGGTGGGCTGATATAAACTGGCACTCACTCAAGAAGACACAGAAGATGATACCCAGAAAGGAGAAGGCTCAAACAGCTAAAGCCCCCTGAAAAGAGTTGATTCCTATGCCAGTTTACAGCTGAGATTGGAAGAAACTGGGCACATGGAGCCTTAAGAAGGAGAAGGAAGGAGAGACCATAGAGAGATCACCTGCCATCTGGCTTCAACACGTGTCAACAGACTTTGGTGAGAAAACAATCCTTGAGTTGGACTCTTTAAGGCCTTGTATTTGTAAGCTTTTTCCCCAAATAAATACCCTTTATAAAAGCCAACTGGTTTCTGGTACTTTGCATCAGCACCCTTTAGCTGACGAATAAATCCCCGTATTATTAGCACAGTACTTCTTTGACATTGATGCAAGAATATTACAATATTGCTGTTAGCTAGAGTCCTTAGGCTACACTAATTTAATTTTTCCCATGCACCTCCACAGTCTTCTCACCTTATAATTGTGATGTACATTTTTTCTCGTTCATAGAACATTCTTGTATTTGTACTGTTGTAGAAGTTGAGAGAGGTTCAGTTATTTGTGTATAGAAAGGCCAGGACTCAGGAATGATTTTGAGAAGGAAAAATGGTTTATTGATGGCTGGCCAGACTCGGGAGCTTTCTGTTTCAAATCCGAGCCCCGAACAAGAATTTTGAGTTCCTTTTGTACAGAGGAAGGGCTAAATCGTTCTTTGTTTCAGTGTTCAATAGGTTTGAATTAGCATATATCTTCCACATCCTAGGTGCTTTTAGCATGGACCTTATACATTCTAGATAAGCTTTTAGCACATTTGGTTACCAAGGGCAGGACTGCAGCCTCTTACCGTCCCACACCCCCAAGTCACAGATAGCTTAGGTTATCTACAAAGAGATGAAGAGCCTCCCACCCATAGCCCACATCAGTACTATTAACCAAAATTCTCATCCAACTCTGGGTTCTCTATATGATTCAGTTCCTAGATTATTCTATATCTTTCTTTCAATTGACATTTACATGCCTACATTGCCCCTTTCAGCCACAATCCCATTTATAAATCAGCTGTATTAGTTATACTCAGTATAAACAATCATGCACATGTGTGGAATTCCCAATCAGCATCCCTTCACCAACACACTATGTTGCTGTGGAACATTTGTTACAAATTATGAGCTAATATCATCAGACTATTACCACTATGGTCGATAGTGTACATTTGCTATATTTCTTCCATAGCCCCCAATTATTAACACAGTACATCTTTGAAGACACTGATGTAAGAATATTACAGTATGGATGTTGACTATAGCTCATAGTTTATTTTAATTGTGTTTGTCCCATGCTTCTGCATATTCTTACGACTTTGCAATAGTGATGTACATTTGTTCTAGTTCATAGAAAGACATTATTATATTTGTACACTTAACCACATTTCTCATCCACCTCTGGGTTCACAATGTTATTGAGTCCCTATATTATTCTCTAGCGTTCTTTCAGTTGCCATTTACATCCCTAGACTACTCTTTTCAGCCACAATCCCATTTATAAACCAGCCATGTTATTTCTATTCACTATAACGTGTTACCATAAACTCTATCCATTTCAACACTTTGAGTCAAGTTAAATAAAACTTCTACATACATTCAGCATCAGTACCCATTTTCAGCCCTCCTTTTATCTCGTAATAACCCATGCTCTATTTTTAACCCCATGTACTTATTCTTTGTATTTATTTCACATTAGTGAGACCATACAATAGTTGTCCCTTTGCGCCTGGTTTATTTCACTTAGCATAATGTCTTCAAGGTTCATCCATGTTACCATATGTGTCCCAATTTCGTTTCTTCTTACAGAAACATAGCATCTATTGTATTATACACCGCCTTTTTAAAAAAATTTCTCTCCCTTTCCCGCCCCCCCCCCCAGTTGTCCGCTCTCTGTGTCCATTCACTGTGTTCTTCTGTGACTGCTTCTATCCTTATCAGCGGCATCAGGAATCTGTGTTTCTTTTCATTGTGTCATCTTGTTGTGTTAACTCTCCGTGTGTGTGGTGCCATTCTTGGGCAGGCTGCACTTTCTTTTGCGCTGGGCAGCTCTCCTTATGGGGCACACTCCTTGCGCATGGGGCTCCCCTATGTGGGGGACACCCCTGTGTGGCACAGCACTCCTTGTGCACATCAGCACTGCGCATGGGGCCAGCTCCACACGGGTCAAGGAGGCCTGGGGTTTGAACCACAGACCTCCCATGTGGTAGGCAGGTGCCCTATCCATTGGGCCAAGTCTGCTTCCCTATACACCACCTTTTGTTTATCCAGTCATCAGTTGATGGACACTTGCTTTGTTTCCATTCTTTGACAACTGTGAATAATACCACTATGAGCTGTGAACATAGGTGTGCAAATGTCTATTCATGTCACACTTTTCAGTTCTTGTGGATATATTCCTAGTAGAGGAATTGCTGGATCATATGACAGTTCTCTATTTAGCTTCCTGATGTATGGTCAAACTGTCTTCCACAGGGTCTGCACCATTGTACATACCCGTCAACAGTGCACATCCTCTCCAGCAACTTTGTCTTCTGTTTTTTAAAATAATGGCCAATCTGTGAGGTGTGAGATTTTTCATAGGCTTTTTGGCCATTTGCATTTCCTCTTTAGAAAAAAGTCTATTTAAGTCTTTTGCCCATTTTTAAATTGGATTGCTTGCTCTTTTATTGTTGAATTGCATCACTACTTTATATACAATGGGCATCAAACCTTTATCAGATATGTGATTTCCAAATATTTTATCCTATTGAGTGGGCTGCCTTTTCACCTTCTTGATGAAGTCCTTTGAATCACCAAAATGTTTAAGTTTGATGAGCCCCCATTTATCCATTTTTTTTTCATTGCTCATGCTGAGTTACTGGTTTTCTAATACAGACTTATTGGTATTCTAGAAACGGAAGAAATTATATCATTGATGTGGAGACAGTGGCCACTGGCGGTACTGAAGGCAGGGAGAGGGAAAAAGAGATGTAATATGGGGGGTATTTTCAGGACTTGGAATTGTCCTGAATGACATTGCAATGACAGATACAAGCCATTATATATCCTGCCATAAACTACAGAATTGAATGGGAGAGAGTATAAACTACAGTGTAAACTATAATCCATGCTTAGTGGCGATGCTCCAAGATGTGTTCATCAGTTGCAAAAAATGTACAACACTAATGAGAGAAGTTGTTACAGTGGGGAAGGGTAGGAGGTGTGAGGGGTGGGACATATGGGAATCACTCACATTTTTTTTGTGTAACATTCTGTGTAATCTAAGTATCTTTTAAAAAAATAAAAAATATGTATTTTTTAAAAAAGGATGCACCACCTACCACCAGTTCTTGAAGATGTTTCTCTACATTTTCTTCTAGGAGCTTTATGATTCTTTTATAGTTAGGCCTTTGGTCCATTTTGAATTAGTTATTAGGTAAGGTGTGAGATAAAGGTCCTCTTTCCTTCTTTTGGATATGGATATGCAGTTCTCTCAGAACTATTTGTTGAATAGACGGCTCTGTCCCAACTGGATGGGTTTAACAGCCTGGTCAAAAATCACCTGCTGTTATAATCTCCAGTGTATTTTTAGTATCATTTATTGTGCCTTTCCTTCCCATAAGATCTGCTATTTTTTCTGTTTGCCTTCAAATGCTTCTTTGTGCTCATCCAGTGTCTTCTTTTTTTTCTTTCATTAAAGATTTATTTTTTATTTATTTCTCCCCCCCCCCCCCCAGTTGTCTGCTCTGTGTCCATTCACTGTGTGTTCTTCTCTCTATGCTTGTATTCTTGTCAGCGGCACCAGGATTCTGTCTCTCGTTTTTGTTGCGTCATCTTGCTGCATCAGCTCTCCGTGTGTGTGGTGCCATTCCTGGGCAGGCTGCACTTTTTTTGCACTGGGTGATTCTCCTTATGGGGCGCACTCCTTGTGCATGGGGCTCCCCTATGTGGGGGACACCCATGCATGGCACAGCACTCCTTGTGGGCCAGCTCATCGCACAGGTCAGGAGGCCCTGGGTTTGAACCGTGGACCTCCCATGTGGTAGGCGGACACCCTGACCGTTGGGCCAAATCCGCTTCCCCCCAGTGTCTTCTTAATATCCTTATTCTCTTTAGCCATCTCATTTAATTTACTAAGGAGGTTTTTTTGAATGTCTAAGATTAGTTGACTCAACTCCTTTATGTCACCTGGAGGCTTAGCTTGTTCTTTTGACTGTGCCATATCTTCCTTTTTCTTGGTATGGATTTTAATTTTTTGTTGGTGTCTCAGCTTCTGGTTTATTAGATGTATTTATTGTGGGTGCAGTTTCTCTCTTTACTCTTGCACTTTCTATTTGATTGATTTTCTGCTACAACCCCTCTTTTATAATTGGTTCAACTTAATTGGGAACTTTTTAGTGCCTTGTGTTTAGCCTATCGGGATTTTTTCTTCTCTTTTTTTTTTTTTTGTCTGTTTCTTGCCCTTCCTCCCTTTCTGGTTGTGTAGGAAGAGCCAAGGATGCAGTTGGAACTGTAAGGTGTGGAGCCTGAAGTTACATGCATAGCCACATGAAGTTTCTGTCAGCTTCCTCCTCTTTCAGGGGTAGGGATGGAGGACAGCTGTGTGCAGTAATCAAAGCCATTTAGTCCACAATCATCTGCATTTGTCTAGAGAGCCCAAAATAGCTTCATGTCCCTTCCTCCCATGTCTGGGGTGGAGATGAACCTGCAGGTGTGGGCAGCAAACTAAACCATGCAGGTTGAAACTGACCACAGTTGCCCAGGTAGATTGACATAGTACTGGCCCCCACCTCCCCTGCCAGGTGTGAGGATGGAACCTTAGCAGTGCCTAACAATCTAATCCTCTTGGGATGAAAGAACCTGCAGTTGCTCTGGGAGGTTGAGGGAGTACTGTCCCTTCTGCCCTTTCAGGGGTGGAGATGGAAACACAGTTACCCAACAATCCAGTCCCTGTGGGCTGAAAGTGCCTGCAGGTGTCCTGAAAGACTGAGAGAGTACTTTCCCTTCTGCCCTCAGGGGCAGTGATGGAACTGGAGTCCTTTATAAATGGAATGAATACACACACACACACACACACACACACACACGCGCGCGCGCGCGCACACACACACACAGATGGAAAGAGGGAGAGAGAGATGGAAAGAGGGAGAGAGAGTGCACAAGCAAGCCATGGAAGCAAGAAACTGAAATCAACAAAACCTGGAAGAGAAAGGAGAGACTAGCAGATGTCTCCATGTGCTTGCCACATGAAAGAGGAGACAAGGATCGCTGGCAGCCAGTCTTTGGGGAAAAAGCATTGCTTTGGCAATGCCTTGATTTGGACATTTTCTCAGCCTCAAAACTGTAAGCTAATGAATTCTCATTGTTCAAGCCAAATAATTTCATGGTATTTTCCTTTAAGCAACCTAGGAAACTAAAACAGATTTGGGTACCAGAAGAGTGGGATGATGCTATTGCAGATACCAAAATTGGGGAAATGGCATTGGAATTGATTAATGGGTAGAGGCTGAAAGAATTGTGAACTGTTTGAGAGAAAAGACTTAGATTGCTTTGAAGATGCTGTTGGCAGAAAAATGGATGCTAAAGGCACTTCCAAAGAGGCTTTAGACAGAAACGGTGACTGTGTTATTGGAAACTGTTAGAAAAACAATCTTTGTTTTAAAGTGGCAGAGAAATTGGCATGATTGAGTAGTGATGTTGGATGGATGGCAGAATTTGTAAATGATGAGCTTGGGTATTTAGCTGAGGAGATTTCCTAGCTAATGGTAGAAAACGCAGCCTGAATTCACCTCGCAGCTTGTAGTAAAATGTGACCACCACACCATGGAGCCTAGAGTGCCTACAACTGAAAGCAGGAGGATTGCATCCAGTATCCATGTGGAATCTGAGCCTCCTCTTGACATAGAGGTGCAACAGACACAACCAATCCAAGGTCCACAGAGAAAAGGTGGCATTGGAGTGGGAAAAGTGGACATGGTGGCTGATGGGTATGGGGAATGGCAGGAAGAGATGAGATGTGGAGGCGCCTTTGGGACTTAGAGTTGCCCTGGATGGTGCTGCAGGGGCAATCACCGGACATTGTAAATCCTCCCAGGGCCCACTGAATGGAATGTGGGAGAGTATGGGCCATGATGTGGACCATTGACCATGAGGTGCAGAGATGCCCAGAGATGTACTTACCAAATGTAATGGATGTGTCATGATGATGGGAGTGAGTGTTGCTGGGGGGGGGGAGGGGGAGTGGTGGGGTGGGGGTGGTGGGGTTGAATGGGACTTCATTTTTTTTTAATGTAATATTTTTACAAAATCAATTTTAGAAAATGTGAGAGGAAAGGAATAAGCTGAAAACTGAAATCCTGGGCACAGAGGAAACAGAGATCGATGTTTTAAAAAATTCTGAGTTTCTGGAAAGCAAGATCCCAGCCACATGTGAGGGTTTAACTGAACATGGATCCAGTCAGTCATTTCAGTGCTAGTCAGGATTGGAGGTGCAGTTATCCATGGAGGATCTATAGAAAGTTCTTTTGCCTGATGGATTGGATCCCTGTGTACTGCACGCAAAATGGACAAGATTTTGTATATATCAGATCTACATGAATGGAACTACGGCCAGCCTGGACCAAAAGGGACAGATTGAAGGAAAAATCATTTCAAAGGCAGAACTATGGAAGCTCTGGACTGAAGGTCTGGACTGAAGACATCTTGGGCCAAGAGTGTGGCCCCACCCATGTATTTGATAAGGGTGAGTCTGTCCTGAAGCTTCAAGAAGGTGGGTCTTCCAGCCTCTTGTTCAAATTGAGTGCTACCACCCCAGTGTTCTCAGGGGTTGGAGCTTATTCCCCAAGAATTGCTGAGAGTCTGTCTGCTTCCCCAGCTTTCTCAGAGAGTAGAACGTATTTCCCGTGTATTGTGGACAGCCAGGCCATCACCCCAATGCTTGGAATATTAAGACTTCACCCCAGTGTTTGGAGAGAGCGTGGGAAGGGTGGGGCTGCTGGTCCATCAGGCCTGGAGGACAAAACATCATTCCATAGATGACTCTCAGACCTTAAAACTGAATGAAGTGTGGCCTGCAGTGTTTTGGAGTTGTTTGCGACCCATGACCCCTGTTTTCCTTCCAACTTCTCCTTTCTGGAATGGAAATGTTTATCCTATGCCTGTCCCTCCAGTATATAATGGAAGCAGATAAGTTGTTCCCCAGTTTCACAGGTCCATAGACAGAGGGTAGCTGTGCCTTAGGACAGACCCCACCCATAATCAATTTTGATGAGACTATGTAATTAGCACGGTTACTGAAATGTCTTAAGGCTTTGGCGATATTGTGATGGCATGAATGCATTTTGTGTATTGAAAGAACTTGTCTTTTTGGGGTCCAAAGGGTGGAGTGTGGTGGTTTGAAGGTGAATGTACCTGAGAAAAACATTTTCTTAAATCAAATACATTCCTGTGGGTGTAAACCCATTGTAAGTCAGATCTTTTGATAAGGCTACTTCAGTTAAGTTATGGCCCACCACATTCAGGATGGGACTTAATCCTATCACTGAAATCCTTTATAAATGGAGTGAAAAGAGACTGGGGGAGTGAAAGAGAGAGAGGAGAGAGAGAGAAAGAAAGAGAGAAACCATGGTAGCTAAAAATGGAAATCAACGAAAGCCAGAAGAGAAGAGAGAGACCTGCAGACACCACCATGTGCCTTGCCATGTGGCAGAAGAGCCAAGGATCACCAGCACCCAGTCTCTGAGAAGAATGCATTGCCTTGATAATGCCTTGAGTTGGAAATTTTCTCAACCTAAAAACTGTATGTGGATGAATTCCCACTGTTCAAGCCAAATCATTTCACGGTAATTTGCTTTAAGCAGTTTAGGAAAGTAAATTATATGCTGTCCTCCTCCTCTTCCTCCTCCTCCTCCTCCTCCTCTCTTTCTTCTTCTGATTGTTATTCTTATTCTTATTATTACTTTCAGTCCAGGATAATTTTACTGTCACTGTCTCTTTGGTCATTCTTTTATTCCCATTTAATTGTGGGTACATATATACAACAGAAAATAAACTCCCATTTCAACCCCTCCCAAGCAAACCATTCTGTGGGATTACTCACATTCACAACATTGTGCTTCCCTCACCACCTTCTATTACCAGAACTTTCCTTCACCCCAAACAGAAACTCTGCACCCATTAAGCCTTAACTCCCCATTTCCCCCCACCCCACCCCTGTAATGCTATACTCTACTTCCTATCTATGGATTTGCATAGTCTAGTTATTTCATATAAGTGAGATTATATAATATGTGTCCTTTTGTGTCTGGGTTATTTCACTCAGCATGAGGTCTTCAAGGTTTATCTACATTGTAGCAAGTACCAGCACCTCACTTCTTTTTAAAGCTGAGTAACATCCCATTATATGTCTATACCACATTTTGCTTATCCATTAATCTGTGGATGGACATTTGGGCTCTTTCCACCTTTCGGGTGTTGTGGGTAATGACACTGTGAACATTGGTGTACAAATATCTGAGTCCCTGCTTTCATTTCTTTGAGTGTATGCCTCGGTGTGGGATTGCCAGGTGATATGTGATATATGTGTGATATGTGATATGCCGTGTGATATGTCTGTGTTTAACTTTTCTGAAGAGATGCCAAGTTGGTCTCCTGTGAGAGTGTTGTTATGGATCCTTCCAGTTGGCTGTGCTGACCCACTGTTCTGAATGGCACATGTCTGACCAGTGCAGTGACCCCGCACTTGATTTCAGACAGGCTGACAGCCACAAAGTCCTGTGCTTGAGCATCCGTGGGTTCTTCTGTAGCAAAGCCATGCTCCCCCTGGGCATTTCTACCACACAGGCTGTGGTCTTAGTCACTTCTGAGTCCACAGTTGTGTGGGATGTGTACTATGATGGTAATCCAAAATATGAGAGATGCACAGTTGTGTTGCCTATAGCGCCTAACTTTTCTGAGGTAATGCCCAGGCCTGCTGGCTTACATGCATGCGCATGCTTTGTAGCATTGTAGGAGATTGGTGTCTGTGCAGCTAGAAGCTAGAACTTAGAGTTAAAACAAATGAAATGAGAGAACGAGAACTGACATACATGCGAGAATGGCACAGGGGGCTGCACCCAAAACCTGGTTCTCAGCCCCTCCTAGAGGGTCAGGATTGCCTCAAGTGCAGCTTTTGAGGGGGGCTGTTGTAGGCTGTCATGGCCCTCTGGAAGAGAGGTGCCTGTGGAGGTACCTAGGAGTGAAGCTGGTGGGGAGTGTGGCCTGCAAGTCACCTGGCCTCGGCAATCAGGGTGGACAAAACCAGTGGGCACGACTGGCTTAGCCAGAGCACTCCATCCTGAAGGCTCACGCTGGCTGCAGTGAGCAGGTTAGTACAGGGTAATGGAGGAGAAGATGACCCACAGTTTCACTGACAGACAACATGGCCAGCAGACGACATGGCTGCAAGATCTTGCTGGGACCTTGAGTTTAACCGTGAGGTCCCAGTTTCTCTTTCCAGGGCCTTCCCTTGGCCCCACATATTCCAAAAAGGCCTCACCATTGGCCCCCTCCATAGGTGGGGTTACCAATAATCCCTGGGGCCCAGCCCCTTATCATTAGCAAGGGGGTGGAATAATTAACAGTTTAAAAGATAATCACAGGAGGTAGAGCCCACTCTTTCTGCCTAGAGGGGCCCACACCAAATCTTGGTGTGTATGCCCATCTTTCTCTCCCAGTTCTCAGCCAACTCTGTTCTTTCCCCCATTTCCCAAATAAATTATCTTTACTGGCCCAACTAAACTGCTGTGTTCATAAATTATTTTGTGCATCATAGCCAAGAGCCTAGAGGAATCCAACACTTCTCTGTCTTCAGCAGGGGCTGGCAGGAGCTGTGCTCTAATATTTCCAGATCCTCCTGGTGTTAGGTGTTAGGTGTAGACCTCAGCTCACTTCTGGAAAGGTGGGATTTGAATTTACACAGTACACTCCTAGGTGGGGAAATGATAGTCAGTGGGAGGGGGTTGAGGGTCTGAGTGAGGTGCAGGGACCAATAGGAAGCCCTAGAGGTGAAAATTTCCCCTTGTATGGCTAGAGTGTAGTGGGTTAGAGAGTTATGTTTTCTTGGAATGCTGGAGGAGCAGGTGTTCCTTTGATCTAGAGGGGATAAACATCTCTATCTCCCTTTACTCCTGTTTCTCTGTGGTTTCTTGTTCAACCTTTGGGGAAGTGCCATGCTTTCAGACACATAGGCTATGAGGGGGGGCTTGTTTTTCTTCAATGCCTGTCAGGGGAACTGAGTCACAGCTTGTTAATTATTGCAAACCTAGAGAGACAGAACCTCTAACATTCCTAACCCTTTGTTTATGTGTATGTATGTATGTTGGGGGACCTGGGTATTGGAGTATATGCTACTGGGCAGGATGGGAGGGTGAGGGGATTTGGGGTGTAGGCTCAATCTGGCTACTTCCTGCTGTCAAGGGGCAGAGGAAAGTTCTACAGGGGTTGATATTGATTGTCAAGTATCAGGAAGATGCCATTCACGTAATTCTGGGTCGTTGATTGTACGATTTGGTGTATGAATCAGGAGAGGAGCTGTAAGAGACAGGGGCTAAAAAGAAAAACAGCGATACTATCAGTAATAGTGTTGTAATGGGTAAAAAGATTGATGTTAATGGTGAAGAAAAATAAGAGAGGAATGAAGATAGTCGTGTTTGATTTTCGTAGTTATTATCTCAGACTCCTTTCTGCTGTTGAGGGGTGGAGTGGGTTTCGTTGAGTTATTATGATGGTGTTTTAGGGGTTAACGGCTTGTATTGAATTTCATGCATTAGTAGGAGGTTGTTCACGTGATTCTGGGTGATGTTCTGGACTGTTGTTTGAATGAACTGCAGTATAGCTTGGAGAATGTATGGTTCTGCAGATATTAAAAGAAGGAGGGGTGGCAGACTTGGCCCAGTGGTTAGGGCATCTGTCTACCACATGGGAGGTGCCCGGTTCAAAACCCGGGCCTCCTTGACCCGTGTGCAGCTGGCCCATGTGCAGTGCTGATGCGTGCAAGGGGTGCCGTGCCTGGCAGGGGTGTCCCCGCGTAGGGGAGCCCCACGTGCAAGGAGTGCGCCCTGTAAGGAGAGCCACCCAGCGTGAAAGAAAGTGCAGCCTGCCCAGGAATGGCGCCGCACACACGGAGAGCTAACACAACAAGATGACACAATAAAAAGAAGCACAGATTCCCATGCCGCTGACAACAGAAGCGGACAAAGAAGATTCAGCAAATAGACACAGAGAACAGACAACCGGGGTGGGGGGGAAGGGGAGAGAAATAAATAAATAAATAAATAAATAAATAAATAAATAAATAAATAAATAAATGAATGAATGAATGAATGAATAAATAAATAAATCTAAAAAAGGAAAGAAAGAGGACCATTAGTGGGGTGAATATGGGAAGTAACAACGAGATTCAGGGTTATGATAATGATGAGGAAAACCAATCAGACATAGGGTCGGTAGCTAGATGATTAATATAACTTATTTGATGGGCCACATGTTGTGAGGTTTGAGTGACATTAAAATTAGTTTAGGTAGAAGAAGAGTTCACATAGACGTGCATGGAGTTTTAGTGGGAATAGGAGGCTTCAGATTATTAACTGTGGTTTCATAACAATGTTTGGGTGAGTTTGTTTTTCATGGACTTAAGATTCTTATCTAGTAAGGCTGCAAAGTATGGCTAAAAAGACTTTAATTTTTTTTTTCTGTTTGTATAGTTTGAGGCATAGGCAACAACAAATTATTATTATTTTTCATTTTGGGCTGTATCGTGGCTGGCACTTTATATAGGGTACTTACATTTTCAGGCAGCAAATAGTAGTTGGCTGGTTACAAGAGTTTTGTTGCAGTGTTTGTAGTAGTGAAAGCATATCTTGTTCCTTCTGAGAGCAGAAGGGGACTGATGTTCAGTTGTCAAGTGAGCACAATGCATATTCATGGGTGATGGCCATGAGCTCCTGGAGAGCAACAGGAAGCTGGTAGTGCTGCTACAAGTTTCAGTAGTCATGATGTCTGTTTATCTTGTGAAGCCACTCTGCTGCTTCTCAGGTTTCAATGGTATGGCTCTGGATCTTCATGAGGGTATTTGCTTTAACAGTCTCGAGAGGGGTGTTAGAGGAGGTACCAGGGATATGACAGAGAGTTACCTATTGCTACTGGCGGACATATCAGATATGTTTCCATAGATTTCTTCTTCACAGAGGGTGGTTTACAACAATTTGCTTTTGTCTTGTTTTTGTTTGTTTTATGTATCTGCAATTCACCTTTAGATAGAGATGGCAGTCCTCAGAGTGACCAGACACTAATGATTTAAGTCTTTTACTTACAAAAGGGTGTGGCATGTTGCGCACAGTTTTGTTTGTTTTTTCTCTTTTTTCTTTTCTTTTTTTTTTAATTTAAGGGACTGTACTGCAATTTGGTCCCTTTTACAATTGTGATTACAACCCAAAGGCTATTTGTTCAGAATGTTGCCTCTGCCACAAACTTTACTTAAAGCTAATGTAGGTGCTGGCTACATTTAATTTACAAAGTATATTAGACTTAACCCCCTTACTGTTTAAGTTTGTGCCAATGAGTTTTCTGCTTTCTTTTTTTTTTTTAAAGTAACCTGCTGGAGGTTCTTTTATTTCCATGAACAACTTTTCTAGGTTAACACATACAATGGTTTTAATATTCAAGCTAAATGAGAGGTGAAGGGTCCCCAGCATTTCAACAATATTACAAAATGTTATTAATTTGAGAACACATTGTGCTTCATCAATTACAGCAGAAGGTAATAGTTTTTCTTTTATCCAACTAAACAACATTGAAGAATTTGTCAGATCAGCTTGGACTTAACAGCTTGTCCCAACTGTTTGCTCATTTCAGGTTTTTAAGATAAGATGGTATTGTCTTGGATACTTTTTCCAATTCTGTAAAAAGAATCACTGGCCAACACAATATTATCAGTATAACAAAATAGGGTTATAGCTACAGGTTTTTCACACAGTCAGATTTTTGTTACCAGGCCAGGATAGACTATTCGGTTATGCACACAATTTACTGTTGGCTTTTTCACATGAAGGTGAATGCAGGCTGCCTTGATTTTCTAAGGAGATACTAGAGAAAGCTTTAGCAAATTTGAAAACAAAGTGATAGTGACATAACTGGACATTAATTTTTGTAATAAACTAACAATATTTAGGATTGCTGCATACGGCAGTGGTGTTACTTTAATTTATGACAGCTTACTGTAATATATCACTTTGTGGCAGCTTTTAATGTGAATTGGACAAGCATGAGTTAAAGCATCTGTCCTGTGGCACCTTTCAGTGTAAATCAGACAAGTATGAGTTAAGGCATTTGCTTTTTGACTTCCAGGCATGTTTTTGTGATACATGCTATTTTTAATAATAATTAAAACCATGATTAACAACATTATATTTTTATCTAATGTTATGCTGGAACATTGCTGAATTTTCAGAAATTTTATATGCCTTTTAAGTATTCATATGAAACTTTTATTTGTACAACTTTAATCAATAGAGGGTTAAAGAATCCCTGTTAACTTTATAGCACTCCTAAAAATTTTTCATTTAAATTATAACATGTTAAATGAACTCAACTATTTTATTACTTCACTTTTTAAGGTGAAAGAACAAACCTTTTGCAATAATTTGAAATAAAAGATACTTTTCAGGATTTGATTTGGAGAAAGCAGGTTTGAACATTATGTTTCTTTAAAAGTGATAAAACTTGTTTTTCTTTTTTTTTAATTGACTTTGTAATAATATTACATTAAAAATATATATATATATATGAGGTCCCATTCAACCCCACCACCCCCACCCCACCTCTCCCCCCCCCCCCCAGCAACACTCGTTCCCATCATCATAACACATCCATTGCATTTGGTAAGTACATCTTTGGGCACCTCTGCACCTCATGGTCAATGGTCCACATCATGGCCCATACTCTCCCCCATTCCCATCCAGTGGGCCCTGTGAGGATTTACAATGTCTGGTGATTGCCCCTGAAGCACCATCCAGGGCAGCTCCATGTCTCAAAGACGCCTCCACCTCTCATCTCTTCCTGCCTTTCCCCATACCCATCAGCCACCATGTCCACTTTTCCCAATCCAATGCCACCTTTTCTATGTGGACATTGGATTGGTTGTGTCCATTGCACCTCTATGTCAAGAGGAGGCTCAGATTCCACATGGATGCTGGATGCAATCTTCCCACTTTCCATTGTAATCACTCTAGGCTCCATGGTGTGGTGGTTGTCCTTCTTCAACTCCATCTTAGCTAAGTGTGGTGAGTCCAATAAATCAGATTGTAGGTGCTGGAGTCTGTTGAGGCTCAGGACCTTAAACAGTCACCGACATGATGTGGTTAAAGTACAAGAAGCTATTTTGATAAAAGAGACTTTTTTTGTGTACTGATTAGTCAGGAGAACAACTCTTTGTAAACTTTTGCTAAAACACACCAATGATTTAAGAAACTTTGTTACTTTAGCAGAGAAAGAAAAAAATTTTAACTTTGCATCAGTATATTACTTTATAGTATAGCTTTTAAAACTTTATAGATAGACCCATTAATCTTATTCAACTTTAACTAAAAAATTCATTTTCCACACACCTTCTGCACTTTCTGTATTCATTCAGGTTCTGTCCCGCATTTTATTCTTTCTTAATAACCAGTCCTTTTATCTTAGGGCAAACTTAGTTTCTTTTTCCTTAATACAAAGAAAATACCACTTTCTATATAGCCTCCATATTTAACTTACTAAAACAACTTTGGAAACTGTTTCAAAGCAAACTTTTCTTTTTTTTTAAAGATTTATTTATTTATTTAATTCCGCCCCCCTCCCCCGGTTGTCTGTTCTCTGTGTCTATTTGCTGCGTCTTGTTTCTTTGTCCGCTTCTGTTGTCATCAGCGGCACGGGAAGTGTGGGCGGTGCCATTCCTGGGCAGGCTGCACTTTCTTTCTCGCTGGGCGGCTCTCCTTACAGGTGCACTCCTTGCACGTGGGGCTCCCCTATGCGGGGGACACCCGTGTGTGGCAGGGCACTCCTTGCGCACATCAGCACCGCGCATGGGCCAGCTCCACACCGGTCAAGGAGGCCCGGGGTTTGAACCACGGACCTCCCATGTGGTAGACGGACGCCCTAACCACTGGGCCAAGTCCGTTTCCCCAAAGCAAACTTCTTATAACACACAATTACCATTAAAATTAAACAAACTTGCCAGATTAATGATTTCATTAGACACACTAACAGAAACATAAAGCTCACCAATTTGATTTATAAGTCTTACTCTTTGGGTATGGCTGTTTTTAAGTTTTTTATGATTTTACATTTTTTATTTTACTACTTTTAAGAATTTTCTGGAATCAGTGTTTCCTGTAATATGCAAGCCTGTTCTCGGAAATGTGTTTCATTGGTAATCAGCAACCAGTTGAGCAGTATAAATGCAGTTAAGCTTTAACCTAGCAGTTTAGTTAGGCAAATATTTAACAACACATATGGTTTGGATTATTATTTTTTAAGGGTACACTTAGACTTAAAGGTCAGGAGTAAGCTAAATGTTTATTTGTAAGAGGTGAATAATTGTAAGTTTGATACTTCGCAGGGTATCAAGAGGGACAGGATATTAGGGTTTGAATGGGATGTGGGTAGGATTTTTGAGTTCAACTGTGACTGGTTTGAGATGGGCAGCAATGATTGGAATTTTAGTACTTTAGATTTCAGGACTGACAGAGTTTGACAGAAAAAGGGGAGCAGAGGAGGGAGTGAATGGGTGAACAGGTGGCTTCTTAGTGGGTACAATAACAGATGGGTTGTGAAACTGCTTATTGACTTTCACCATTGAAATTGAGGAGTGAGTTAAGGGTTTAGGGACTTTGGGAAGGAAGAGAAAGTGGTTTTCATATTAATAAGAAATGAAGTTGGCTTACCTACCACCATCAGAGTTATCTGAAGCTCTGCTTTGGAGATGGGTGTTGGGACCTGCATGGTTTCTGGGTACCTTTAATCATCTGTTGCCAGTTTCAGAAGGTCTGGGAGGTTGAAGCCAGGAGTTGGGTCTGACTGGGTAACTGATGTCCTTTTGCCTTGAGAGACTTGCAGACAATCGGACTTCCTGTGGATTTCTTCCTTACACAGTGAGCACAGCCTTGGAGGAGGTAGTGGGTTTGGGCACTGCTTGGCTCAGTGCCCAGAATTTTGCCTTTGAAACATGGACTTGGTGGGGTTTTTTGTACTTGCCTGGAGTGGAGAGTCTGTTGGGAACTCTGGAGTGTGGAGGATTTATAGACAGTTTTTTGTGGTTTTTTTTTCTGAAGGACTGCCATGACTCTGACAGGGCTGTTGGCAACATTTTGTTGGCTTAGGTATTTGCAAGGGTTTGGGCTGCAAACCAGATACGTTCTTTTTCTTCCGGGGATGGACAGGTGAAAAGAATGATATAAAGGTTTTCAGAAAAAGAGCCTAACCATTTCTGTCTGGCTTAAATCTAGAGTGAGAAAGTAACATATACTCTGACTATTCCTTCAGCTCCCAGAGGGGTTAGAGAGGAGCTGGCATTTGTGTGGAGTTAGGAGCCTGCATGCTGATGGAGGTGGAGGGCTGCAGCACAGAAGGAGGTGGAGGTAGTTCCTGTGAGTGAGTATTAGGAGGGGAGAAGGGAGGGGTAGAAGGCAGCAGTGATGAAGGGGGGGAAGAAGGGGTGCAGGCTGAGTTCAGAGATAACACCAGAGGATTATATGGAGGAGGTATGGGGGGGGGCATGACCTGAGGGATCAAAGTTCAAGTGTCCAGGAGTTTTAGGGGGTAGAGTTTAGGAGGAAGATTTCGTAGAAAGTTTCTGGTGTAAAAGAAGATTTTGGTAGGAAGAACAGGATTGGCAGAGGGAGGGTGAGGGCGCACGGCGGACAGCGGGCGGTGTCAAGGGCGGACGCACAGCGGCGCGAAGAATGCTGCGGAGACGGAGAGTGGTGGTAACGCGTCTGCTTTATTGGGGAAGACAAGCGTTTATATAGGCTAGGGCGCTGGCGGTAGCAAGGCTAAGCCAAATAAGGCAATGTATGTGAGGGGAGGCCGCTAATTGGCTGGGGGACGGTTGGAGGTGAGGTACGAGGGTAAGGGGCGACGTGTAGGGTGCGGATTGGCTTAAGCTGAAGGCGACCTCAGATTGGTTGTTGGAGGCTGTTGCTAGGTAAAGGGGCAGAGGTGAGGTTATCATTCTGGCGAGGGGCATATGGGGGCTGGGGCAGAAGATAAGGGGAAGTTGTGGGTTGGGTTCTGGTGAGGCGCGGGAGAGGCAGGCCGATTACCCTAGGGCGGCCCCTATGGAGACCGGATGCTGGGTGGAGATAGAGGAGGCAGCCATTACGGGCAAGAGTAGCAGGGGGGCGACAATCTACCCACGCCAAGCACTCACCCAGCAGGAGATGAGGCCTCATCTCAACGTGCTGGGCCTGCCCAACGATGGTAGCATGCTTGTTACCTCAGGAGGGGAAGAAGGAAAAGGAATGTCTGAGCGTACGGGATCTCTGACCATTTGCCATTGCATTGGATACCGTTCTCTAAGTCTTGGAGATCTTGGAAATTGCAAGTGCCGTTTTCCGGCCATAGGCTATCATTGTCCAATTTGTATCGCAACCACACAGAGGTCAAACAGAAAATGAGCTTTTTAGGTCTGATGTCCCCATCCAAGTACAGAGTTTTAAGGTTATGAAGGAGATAGCCCAGAGGTGTGATTCTGGGGGAGGCTGAAATTGAATTCCTCATTTTAGGTGGCTGGGGTGAGACTTAGGATCTCTAGGACAGGGGAGATTCTGAATGAGACAGGTGTAACCGAATCAGTCAGATATCTCCAAGGAAACAGGAAACCATGCTTGGAGCCAGACGTCTCCAGAGCCAAGGGGTTTTTTTCTGATGAGGATGCAGGCATTCTGTCCACCGTGGCCCTCAGGGACAGTGAGAATCACTGACCTAGCACTAGGATTTTCCCCACGGGTTGTCCTGGACAATGAAAAAGGAGAGAGCAAGAGAGAGAAGCATCCTCCAGGGGCGAAATCATCAACTCACCCAGCCAAGGTTTGATATCTGGTGTTGGATGGGCATTTGGCCATGGTAGAGTGGAGATTCCTCACCAATCAATCAGTCTCAACATGACGCCAGTCCTGGGTTTTGCACCAAATGTTGGAGAAGTGGGGGGGGGGGCACTCACTGGTGCATGAAGACTGATTGCAGGCAGAAAGTTTATTGGGAATCTCTTCCGATAGAGGGGGTCTGAAGAATAGACTTCAGCCTCCCTGCGGGCATGGTGGGGGTCTGAAGAGTGGCTTCAACCCACTTCTGGAAAGGTGGGATTTGAATTTATACAGTACATTCCTAGGTGGGGAAATGACAGTCATTGGGAGGGGGTTGAGGGTCTGAGTGAGGCGCAGGGATCAATAGGAAGCCCTAGAGGCAAAAATCTTCCCTTGTATGGCTAGGGGGTAATGGGCTAGGGAGTTTTTTTTTTTTTTTTTTTGGAATGCTGGAGGAGCAGGTGTTCCTTTGATCTGGAGGGGGTGAAGGTCTCTTTCTCCCTTTACGCCCATTTCCACATGGTTTCTTTGTTCAATCTTTGGGGAAATGCCATGCCTTTCAGACATGTAGGCTATGGGGGGAGGGACTTGTTTTTCTCCAATGCATGTCAGGGGGAACTGAGTCACAGCTTGTTAATTATTGCAAACCTAGAGAGTGGGAACCTCTAACACCTTTCCTCTCTTTTCATGTAAGCATTTAGAGCTATAAATTCCCCTTTCAGCACTGCCTTTCCTACATCCCATAAATTTTGTATGTTATGTATTCATTTTCATTCACTTTAATATATATCCTAATTTCCCTTGTGCTTTATTTTTTGACACCTTTGTTGTTTGAGTGCTGTGTTTAATTTCCACACATTTATGAATTTCCCAGTGTTCCTTCAGGTATTGATTGCTATCTTCCTTCTGTTGTGGTTGGAGAAGTCACATTATGTGGTTCCAATATTTTTTTTAATTTATTGAGACTTATTTTGTGACCTAACATAAGGTTTATCCTGTTGAATGACCCATGTGCACTTAAGAAGATTGTGTATTCTGGTGCTGTTAAGTGAAGTGTTCTATAAATGTGTGTTAGTTCTGGCAGGTTTAGAGTACCATTCAAATCTTGTATTTCTTTATTGATATTCAGTATAGATGTCCAATCCGTTATAGAAAGTGGTGTATTAAAGCCTCCCACTATTAACATAGAACTGTCTATTTCTCCCTTCAAGTCTGCCAATATTTGTTTCATATATTTTGAGGCTCTGATGTTAGGTGTATACATTTTTGTAACTGCTATGTCTTCTGTTGAATTGATCCCTTATCAGTATATAGTGATCTTCTTTGTCCCTCATTACAGATTTTAAGTCTACTTAATGGCAATGCTCCAATGTGTGTTTATCAATTTAACAAATGTACCACACTAATGCAGGATGTTGTTAATGTGTTCCCACACTTTCCAGTGTGGGAGGGGTAAGGAGTGGGGCATATGGGAATCCCCTATATTTTTTTATGTGACATTTATGTAATCTACAGTATTTTTTAAGAAAAAGCAACAAAATTTTTTTAATTAAAAATATTGGAAAAACCAGAAAGCAACAAGTGTTGCAAAGGATGTGGAGAGATAGGGACACTTATTCACTGTTTGTGGGATTGTAGAATGAACTGTATTTATACCCCTAATCGGTAAAATTGTATATATAAGATGATTTTTCTTTTAAACTGGACCAATAAATGTCAATACTACAGGATGTTAATATCAGACAAAAAACATAAAAACAGAAAAACCAGTGTAAGTGAAAGAAACCAGATACAAAGTACTACATATTGTATGATTCCATTTCTATAAAATTTAAAAATAAATCAATTAATGAAGATGGAATTAGATTAGTGGTTATTTAGGGCTGGGGAAAGAATGCTAAGGGGTGTGGAGTCTTTCTCTTTGGAGTAATGAAATTGTTCTAAAAACTTTTGTGGTAATGAACGCACAACATTATGATTATACTAAAAGCCACTGATTCTACACTTTGGATGGATCATATGGTGTGTGAATATATTTCAATCAAACTACTTAAAATACATAAGTGTGTAAGAATAGATAGAAAAAGCAGCTATGTATAGCAGAAGCATGGAGAGATTGAGAGGGGAAGAATTTTCTTGTTTGATTGTTTTTGTTTATTATCATTGAAAAAATGAAAATGCTCTAATAATGATTGCAGTGATGAAAGCACAACTATGTGACTGTACCAAACACCACTGACTGCACACTTTGGATGAATCATATGCTTTTTAAATACGTTTCAATAAAATTGATTTGTTTAAAAAATGGGCTAAGGACTGGAATAGACATTTGTCCAAAGAAGAAATAAAAACGGCAAAAAAAAAAAAAAAAAAGAAAGAAAAGAAAAAAGAAAAAAAAAGAAAAAATGCTCAACTTCACTAGCGATTAAGGAAATGCAAATCAAAGCAACAATGAGATATCATTTCACACCTATTAGAATGGCCACTATTAAGAAGACAGAGAACTACAAGTACGGAGAGGATATGGTGACATAGGAATGCCTATTCATTTTTGCTGGGCATGCAGAATAGTACAGCTGTTGTGGAGGACTGTTTGACAGTTTCTAATGCAGTTGAATATAGACTTTTCATGTGACCTGGCAATACCACTACTCGGTATGTACTCAGAAGAACTGAGAGCAGGGACACGAACAGACATATCTGCACATGGATGTTCGTAGTGGCATTATTCACAATTGCCAAAAGTTGGAGATGACCCAGTTGTCCATAAACTGATGAATGGATGAATATGCTATGGTGTATTTACACGATGGAATATTATGCAGCAGTAA
This sequence comes from Dasypus novemcinctus, assembly GCF_030445035.2. Taxonomy (NCBI): domain Eukaryota; kingdom Metazoa; phylum Chordata; class Mammalia; order Cingulata; family Dasypodidae; genus Dasypus; species Dasypus novemcinctus. The sequence continues at coordinate 82,820,523 of NC_080704.1, read as the reverse complement.
GAAGAAATGAAGTCATAAAGCATATGACAATGTGAATCAAGCTGGAGGACATTATGTTGGGTGAAGCAAGTCAGACACTAAAGGACAAATATTGTATGATTGCTCTACTAGTAACTAAAAATATTGTGCAATCTCATGGAGTTAATAACTTCAGTTATGGGTCACCAGAAAATAGAATGTTAGGGAATGGAAAGCCGAGGGTTCACTTCTGCAGAATTGGTAAAAAGGATGTGTGTTAATCTTTGGAAATGAATAGAAAAGGTGAGCGGCCAACATAATGTTTGTAACTAGCAGTACTATTATGTGCCCACGAAAGTGGTTTAAAAGGGAAAGTACTGGCATTTTACTCTAGAATTATTGTGACTCTAGCAATGAAGAAACTGTATCATTGATGTGGTGACAGTGGCCACGGGAGTTGCTGAGGGCAGGGAGAGGGAAGAAGAGGTGTGAAACGGGGGCATTTTCGCGACTTGGAGTTGTCCTGAATGATATTGCAGGGACAGAAGCAGGACATTATACATCCTGCCATCACCCACTGAATGGACTGGGAGAGAGTGTAAACTGCAACATAAACTATAATCCATGCTGGGTAGCAGTGTTCCAAAATGTATCCATCAAATGCAATGAATGTGTCACACAGATGAAAGAGGTGGTTGATGTGAGGGGAGTCGGGGAGTAGGAAGTGGGGTATACGGGAACTTCTTATAGTTTTTAATGAAACATTTTGTGTGATCTATGTATCTTTTAAAAAAGATAATAAAAAAAATAAAAAGGGAAAGTTTAAGGTCATGTGTGCTACTAAAAGGAAAACTGAAAAATGTAACATGGGACTGTATCACATAGTAAATCACATGTGAAATATGAATATGGGTAAAATTGCATATATAAGATCATCTTTCTTTGAAAATGAGCAAGTACATGTAATACTACAAGATGTTAACATCAGACAAAAAGAGAAACCAGACAAAAAGTACTACATATTGTATTATTCCATTTATATAAAATGTAAATTTAAATCAATTTACAAAGATGAAATGAGATCAGTGGTTATGTTTGACTGGGTAAAGACTGCTAATGGGTGTAGAGTTTCTCTTTTTGGAGTAATGCAGTTGCTCAAAATTTTTTTGTGGTGATGAATGCACAGCACTGTGATTACACAAAAGGCCATTGTTTACACTCCTTGGATACATCATATGGTATGAGAATATATATAAATAAAACTGCTTAAAAATAAATAAACAATTGTGCAAGAATAGCCAGAAATAGCAGCTATTTACAGCAGGGGGAGGAAAGAGAGGTTAAAATGCAAAGAATCTTCTTGTTTGCTTGTCTCTCGCTTATTATTTTTGTTGTTGAAATAATGAAAATGCTCTAAGAATGATTGAAGTATTGACCGCACAACTCTGTAATTATACCAAATGCCACTGAATGTGCACTTCAGATGGATTGTATGGCATGTGAACATATCTCAGTAAAACTGCTTTAAAAAAAATAAATAACACCCTTCCATGAACTAGAACAAATGTCCACCACTATGAGAAGATGTTCATTATGGGGTAGCATATGGGAAAAAATACACATAATGCAAACTATGGGCTATAGACAATAATGATATTTTAATATTCTTTCATCAATTGGAGCAAAGGTACCACACAAATGCTAAGTGTCAATAATAGGGGGTTAAAGGATTTTCTAAGATGGATCATGGTGATGAATGCACAACACTATGATTAAACTGAGAGGCATTGATTGCAGACTTTGGGTGTATTGTATGGTGTGTGAAAAACTGCATTTTTATTGAAGTATATCATTCATACATGAACGTACACAAGCAATAAGTGTATAGTAAAAGTTGTGAGTTTGCAAAATAAACATGCATAGCTTCATACAGCAGTCCTATACATCACCCCACCACCAACATCTTGTGGTGTTGTGAAACATTTGCTAAAAACTATTCAAGAACATTGTCAAAATATTGCTCCTAACTATAGTCCATATCTTACATTTGGTGTGTTTTTCCCCCAACCCACCCTTTTACTTTTTAATGTATTTTTATTACAGAGGTTGTGAACTTACAAAACAATCATGCACATGTGTAGAATTCCCATACAACACCCCATCAACCATACACCACACCATGGTGGAGTATTTGTTACAGGTTATGAGATAATATCATCAGACTATTACCGCCAACCAAGGACCATAGAGTATATTTGGCACATTTTTCCCATACCTCCCCCCCCCCACTATCAACAAATACTTTGGCATTGATACAAGAATATTACAGTATTGCTGTTACCCACAGTCCATAGGTCACACCAATTGTATTTTCCCATGCTTCTCCACATTCCCACCATCCTGCAATAGTGATGTGAATCCACTCCAGCCCACAGAAGAATACTCTTGCATCTGTACCATCAACCACAATTCTCATCCACCTCTGGATCACTGTGTTATTCAGTCCCTAGATCATTCTCTAGTTTTCTTTCAATTTTCATTTACATCCCTAGACTACCCTTTTCAGCCACTATCCCATTTATGAACCAGCTGCTACACACTATGAGGTGTTACCATCAACTCTACCCATTTCCAGTCAAGTTAATTAAAACTTCTATATATATTTAGCATCAGTAATCCTTATCAGCCCTCCTTTTATCCCCTAATTACCTATACCCTAGGTTTTAACACCATGTGTTTATTCTTCATATTTATGTCATATTAACGAGACCATGCAATATTTGTCCTTTTGTGTCTGGCTTACTCCGCTTAGCATAATGTCTTCAAGATTCATCCATGTTACCATGAGTCCCAACTTCATTTCTTCTTACTGCACCATAGTATTCCATCATAAATATAGACCACATTTTGATTATCTATTCATTGGTTGATGGACACTTGGGTTGTTTTGATCTTTCGGCAATGTTGAACAATGCGACTATGAACATTGGTGTAGCTGAGTGTGAGGGTTTCGTCCTCGCTCAGGCCCAAGAGTTGGGGGGGCTTGCTCCTGCCAGGCAGCCGGCGGGGGGTGCTCCAAGATGGAGCACCGGTTCTCCAGGCGTGGGGGACGCGCGGTTGAGGAAAAACCACGGAGACCGCTTGAGCGCAAGAACAGGTCTGCTTTATTATGGAAGTACACTTAGCTATATAGGGTTGGGTAGAGGGAGGGGCGTGATGAAGGGAGGGTTGGCTAAGGGGCGGCTGTGGACACGCTGAAGCTGATGGATAGACCTGAGGTAAGCAGTTACTGGGGAAGAGGGCAGATTGTGGGTTGGAAATATGGGTGGGACTGGCGGGAAGGACGGCGGGAGCTGGAAGGGGAGGAGGGGTGGAGAAAGGCGGCAACAATTGCTCCTTTTGTTTTTAAAAGGAAATAGAGGCAACAAGTTTTGGTGCGCACTGTGGGTGTGAATAACTCGGTGTGCGCAGCAACAAAAGACAAGGATTATGAGGAGGAGGAGGAAAAGGAGGTTATAAGGACGGGCACGGGGATAAGACGAGGGGTGGGGGGAGACCACGAGGACCGGCCGGTCGTGAGCGGACAACATAGCTTCTGGCCAGGATGCATGTGCCCGCCATTAGGGTCGGCGCACGCCGGCGCCTGGCGCGTGCCGAGCCTTGCCAGCGAAATGGGCCTGTGATGCCCCTGTACCCCTCGCCCGAGGGGGAGGAGTAGTTGGGGAGAAGTAAGGAGAGGAAGACAAGAAGCTATAGGCGAGCGGTCTGGAGTAGGTGGCTTTTGGTGAGGTTGGGGTGAGAGGAGTTTAGAGAAGCGTACGAAGCTCTGATCAGATTAATGAGGGGGCTGGGGTACAGAGTAGGGGGTAAGCGAGGCTTGGGGTTGTGGGAGCTGAGGGAGGCAGTGGCGAGGGGGGTGCCGGGCGAAGGAGCGGGTGAGGTGGAGCGGGGCAGGGAAGGGGGCTGTGCCTTTGGAGGACTGAAAATCTGATTTGGGCCCACTGGGGTGGAACGTGTGGGAATTGGCTCCTTTTTTATAGTGATAATGGCACCGTAATCATAGCTTACTGCATACAGGCGGGCTCCCCACATGCGGCCTCATAACCAGAGGTCGGAGTTGGGGTCTTTGACTGTGAGTGTGATGGTGTTCCATCGAGTAGCATTACGCTGGAGAGTGAGGTATGGGTCTTTGTTAGGGGCGCTGGACCATCCGTGGGTGATGGTTTCGCACCCCCAGGAAGGACAGTAATAGTGCGTTGGGTCATGGCATCCTCTGGCGGAGGATGGGCACATGTAGAAACCTGTGGCAGCGGGGTTGTGTCCCCCCCACTCATAAGACGGAAGGTTCGTGCGTCCAGTGAGGTTGGCGACATCAGTAGTGAAAGAGGGGGCGGAGGCGGTTACGTTCGAGGCGAGGAGCCTTTTTTGTTGCCAGAGGGAGAGGGTCCAATTGAAGGGCTGGTGACTCGGGTTGGCAGCGGCTGGGAGAGCGAGGGAAGCCAGGATGAAGAGAACGGCTGCGAGGCTGTGTAGAGGCATCATCTGATGGTGCAGCATCTTGATGATGGCTGGTGCTGGATCCGGGTGAACCGGGCGACCTCTGGGCCGTATCCACTGTCAATGTTATCTCTCACCGAAGGCATAGGGTGCTGATCGTTTGGTGGAACTAGTGGGTCAGTGGCAGGCCGGATGCAGCGCCCAGGAATCCAGAGCGGCTGCGGCTCAGACTCTGGAAAGACACAAGCAAAGCCCCTCCCCTGTGCTAGGAGGGAAGCTGGATCTTGCCAACGATTTGTGGCAGGGTCTTTCCAATGGACAAGGGGAACTTGCGAGGGCTGCCACATGGGTCCCCAGTGTTTATGGGTGGGGGAGAGTCCATGGTTATCGAAGGTTAGGAGATTGTGATGAATGAGGCAGGCAGTCACAACGTCGGCGGGGGCCTTGTGGGGAGAGGAGGCCCTTTCTTTTTGAATGAGTAGCTTGAGCTGTTGGTGAGTGTGCTCGACGATTCCTTGCCCCTGTGGATTGTATGGAATGCCAAAATGATGCGTGATGTGATACATTTGCACGAAGCTGGCAAAAGAGGCACTGCGATATGCTGGTCCGTTGTCTGTTTTGAGATCCCATGGAATTCCCATGAACAAAATAGCTTGGCGAAGCGCCTGGATGCAGTGTTTAGCACTTTCTCCCGCAAGAGGGACTGCATAGCACAGATGCGAAAAGGTGTCAATTGCCACATGAAGATATTTGAGGTGGCCGAATGCACTGACATGAGTGACATCTAATTGCCACCTTGAGTTCGGGCGGAGGCCGCAGGGGTTAACACCTTGAGGCTGCAAAGGTCCAAGTGGCAGCAAGGGCGCGCAAGTTCGGCACGCGCGCACAAGGTGCTTGCAAGTCTCAATGGGAAGGTCTGGGAAGAGCTTTCGGATGGACCACGCAGAGAAATGAAATTGGGAATGTAAGAGCTTAGCTTGATTGACAAAGTCCCCAAGCCGCGGCCCGTCGGCAGGGCTTTCATGTAGGAGGACTGGGTTTACCTGGCGGCTTGACACAGAAGCATCAGCGAGGTCATTCCCTAGAGCCAGTGGTCCTGGTAGGCCAGAATGGCTTCTGATATGAGCAATGAACCAGGGCTGCTGCCTCGCCTCAAGCAGTTGCTGTACGAAGGCGAGCACCCGATTGATGTTTGAGCCACCTGGTAGGAAAGTAGCAAGCGGGAGGCTGCGACACACCTGAAGAGTGTATAGGCTGTCAGTAAAGATGTTGAGAGGCTGGTCTGGGTGGAGATTGAGGACTGCAGCGACAGCTAGAAGCTCGCCCACTTGAACAGAAGAGTCATTTGCGAACAGCAGTTGCCGTGGCTCAGGATTCTCAGGAGTGTATATGATGGCAGCAAACGCCGTTTTTGAGGCATCTGTGAAGGCAGTGATAGCAGAAGGGATCGGGTTCCGTGCGGGCAATGGACGGAACGGGTTGGAAAACGCCAATTGAGACATTCCCTGCAGCAATCAGTGATGAGGATAGTGGTTGTCAAAGGAGCCGCGAAAGAGCTCTACCAGGCTCTGCATTTGGGCATTGTTCATGATGAGGGAGGTAACTTCCTTGGCATCTAAAGGCCAAACAATAGTGTGTGGCGGGATGCCATACGTTTGTATGGAGAGAAGTACTAAGTCAGTGGCCAACGTGATCCAGGCCCTTATAAAAGGGCAGATTTTCGGGAGTTTGCTCTTTGACGTATGCAGAAAAAGGAGAGGGCCATCTTGCCACAAGAGACCTGTGGGAGTGATTGGCGTTGGCAGAACTAAAGCCAAGATTGGAAGGGTGGGGGAGAACCGCTCCAGGCGACACTGTTGCAGGGCGGCGCTGACTTGTTGGACAGCTTCTCGAGCCTCTGGAGTGATGATGATGCTGCGAGTGGTCGCCGTTGGAGGGCTGTCCCTTGTCTGCAAAAGCTCGAAGAGAGGCTGCATTTGCGCTGTTGTGATGGGAAGCGCCGAGCGAAGCCAATTGATTTGCCCGCAGAGCTGTTGGAGCTCAGTTAATGTCATCTTCGGAGAGAGGTGGATTTTTGGGCTTGTGGGCTGGATAAGCTGATGAAAATGAAAGCCTAAAAATTGGAAAGGAGGCTGGAGGTTTATTTTGTCAGACTGCACAGTAAGCCCGAGGCTGGAGAGGTTTGTTATTATTGCCGAGAGCAGATCATTGAGGAGCGCACTGGAGCTCGCTGCTAAAAGGAGATTGTCCATGTAGTGGAGGATGTATGTGTGCTCCGGATTGAACTTGGAGCGCAGCGGCTCAACAGCATGGTTGACATACAGTTGGCACATAGTCGGGCTGTTGCACATGCCTTGAGGCAATACTCGCCACTGAAATCGCTGAGCTGCGCCTTGGTTGTTGATGCATGGAACTGTGAACGCGAATCGTGGACAGTCCTGGGGGTGAAGAGGAATAGAGAAAGAGCAGTCCTTAATGTCAATGGTTGCCACGTGAAAATGCTGGGGGACTGCGGTGGGATGCGGGCATCCTGGCTGAGGTGATCCCATAGGCTTAATATGTTTGTTGATCTCACGGAGGTCGTGGAGAAGGCGGTATTTGCCGGTGTTCTTTTTGCTAATGACAAAGACTGGTGAATTGTAGGGACTAGTGGATGACTCTATATGCCCTGCTTGTAGCTGCTCTTCAACGAGGGCAGAGAGAGCTTGCAGCTTGTGAGCTGGCAAGGGCCACTGCTCGACCCAGATGGGCTCCTCTGTGTCCCATTCCAGAGGGATAGGGTCAGGTTTTGAGATGGGAGCAGTGGCCCCTAGAAGGGGGGGGCAGCACAGCTGAGAAGGCTTCTGTGGTGATTCGGGCCTTTAGCTGGCTGAGGACATCTCTCCCCCATAAGATGGTTTGGACAGACGAAAGGACGAGTGGGCGAATTTGGCCTTCGTGGCCTTCCCGGTCGCTCCAATGCAGAGGTTGGGATGTTTTCCAGGAGGTAGCAGCTCCTGTGGCGCCGATGACTTGAGGGCCGGTCTCTAGGGGCCAGTGATTGAAGGCAGCGACTTCGAAGGGAACACAGGAGACTTCAGCACCAGAATCTAGAAGTCCATCGAGCCATTGCCCATTGATTTTGAGCTCCAGTGAAGGTTTCTGGCGGCGTGTGATGGGCATTGTCCACATTATGGCTTGGGAATTTTCCTGAGGGCCTCTTGGGGGTGGGGCTGAGGCCTGCCCCGATGGAAGTTTAAAGGCTGCTGGGAACCTTGGGTGGAACGGCAGTCGCGGGCCCAGTGATAACCTTTCCCACAACGCGGACACGGCGTAGAAGGGCCCCTTGGCCGTCGCATCGGCGGGTCTGAGCGAGGCGCTGGGCCTGGCTGAGAGCACTCGCGGACGAAGTGGCTGGGCTGGCCGCACCGAAAGCAGACGGAAGTGGGGCTGGATGAAACAGCCATGGCAGAGGCAAAGGCAGTGGTGAGTGTTTTGACTTGTGGGTCGACGTCACGGCAAGCAAGGACCCATTCGTGCAGAGCTTTGTCGCGTATGGGAAGGATTATGGCCCGGAACGGCGCAAGGCACCCGTCAATGACTAACTCTTTGGCTAACGCAAATTGGGCATCCTCGCTGGAAATTTTCCGCTGACAAGCTTCCAGGACGCGGGCGACAAATGCTGGGAAGGTCTCATTGGAGTCCTGAAGCAGTTGCGCGAGCTTGGTGGGCTGCTTGGTGGAAACTAGAGAGAATGACCGCTGGACGAGGACCTTTACCCGGTGCCAAAACCCTGGGTCAATTTCGAGATAAGAACGAGGGTTTGCATAATTGTTGGTGCCCCTGTATGCATCGGAGGGATCGAGGATGCCGGCCTGGGCATTCTCCACGATTTGCCGGTCAACAGCCGCTTGATAATGGGCGCGCCATTCAATAAATTGACCCGGCGTCAGGATGGCACGGGCTAGTGCAATCCAGTCATATGGGAGAACGAGTTGGGTCCCTAACTCCTCAAGTAGTTGCTGCGCATAAGGGCTGCCAATCCCGTCTTCCTTTACAGCTTTGCGGAGGGTTCTGACCTCTTCCGCTGTAAAGGGTAGCCAAGTTTGGAGTTGCTGCGTCGTGGGCTGCGGATTTAGCAGATACAGCTGAGGGGTTTGAGGAGGCGTGGCACCGGGGGCCGATGGAGCAGCCAAGGCAGGTGAAGGGCTATTGCCGTACGGTGGTGGCAAGGGATAAGTGGAACACGGGTGAGAAAATGGTGGCTTAGCAGCTTCCGGGCAACAACAAAATGGCGGCAGGACCCTTCCGGGCGCCGGCCAAGATGGCGGAGCAGCCACATCCGGCAGTGGACAAAATGGCGCGAGGGGCGCTTCCGGTTTAGCGGAAGATGGCGACCATGCAGTTTCCGTGCCCGAACTGGATGCTGACTGGGCAGGAAGAGGCGGGTAGAGGTGGGAGGAGGAGGACACCGGCAGAGAAGAAGCCGGATCGGCGCCATCTTGGGCAGAAGACAAAGGCGCTGGCGGAGAAGAAGGCGGAAGTCCGCCATCTTGGGGAGCGGCAGGAGTGGTTTCTGTCTGCTGCGGGGAGCTCGGGCGGGGAGGTTCGCGCTCGAGAGCAGCAGCAAGTTGGTCAGACAGAGTCAGTGTCGGCGGGCTCATCGGGATCACAGTCTAGAGGCCGTTTGGGAGAAGCTTCATACACGGCCTCGGTCGGAGCGCCGAGGAGACAAGCGCGAATGGCAATGAGAACGGGTAAGAGGCCTGCTGGGAAGGTGCGTTTCTCATGCTCCATGGCAGAGGTGACTCGATCTATGAGTCGCGAGAATGTGTCCGGGCTCCAGAGTTGGCAGGTGGCAAGCCACGGATTAAAAGGGAGCAAGAGATCCCAGTACTTTTGGAGCTGCCGCAAGGAGACATGGACTCCATTGGCATCGAGCAGGGCAGCGAGGGCTCTGACTTGCGGCGCCTGACGCAATGACAAAGAGGCGCCCATGACGGGATAGGGATGGGATGACGGCGAGGGGTCCCTTGGGGCTCGTCCGGGTGAGGGGTCCCTACCTGGAGAGGAGGACGATCACAGCAGCAGCAGCAGCAGAGAGGGGCCGGGGGAGGAGCTGCCACGTTGGGCGCCAGTTGTAGCTGAGTGTGAGGGTTTCGTCCTCGCTCAGGCCCAAGAGTCGGGGGGGCTTGCTCCTGCCAGGCAGCCGGCGGGGGGTGCTCCAAGTTGGAGCACCGGTTCTCCAGGTGTGGGGGACGCACGGTTGAGGAAAAACCACGGAGACCGCTTGAGCGCAAGAACAGGTCTGCTTTATTACGGAAGTACACTTAGCTATATAGGGTTGGGTAGAGGGAGGGGCGTGATGAAGGGAGGGTTGGCTAAGGGGCGGCTGTGGACACGCTGAAGCTGATGGATAGACCTGAGGTAAGCAGTTACTGGGGAAGAGGGCAGATTGTGGGTTGGAAATATGGGTGGGACTGGCGGGAAGGACGGCGGGAGCTGAAAGGGGAGGAGGGGTGGAGAAAGGCGGCAACACATTGGTGTGTAGATATCTGTTCATGTCACACTTCTAGGTTCCTCTGGATATATTCCTAGTAGAGGAATTGCTGGATCTTATGGCAGTTCTAGCTTTAACTTCCTGAGGAACTGCCAAACTGTCTTCCACAGAGGCTGCATCATATTACAATCCCACCAGCAGTGAAGGAGTGTTCCTATTTCTCCACATTCTCACTAGCACTTATTGTTTTCTATTTTTTAAAAAAATAATGGCCATTCTATGTGGTATGAGATGATATCTCATTGTCGTTCTGATTTGCATTTCTGTAATAGCTAGTGATATGGAATATATTTTTATGTGCTTTATAGCAATTTGTATTTCCTCTTTGGAGAAATGTCTACTTAAATCTTCTCTCCATTTATTAATTAGATTGCTTGCTCTTTTGTTGTTGAGTTGTATGATCTCTTTATATAGAACAGAAATCAAACCCTTATCAGACATGTGGTTTCCAAGTATTTTCTCCCATTGAGTGGGCTGCCTTTTCACTTTCTTGACAAAGTCCTTTGAATCACAAAAGTATTTAAGTTTGAGGAAGTCTCACTTACCCATGCTTTCTTTCATTGCTTGTGCTTTCAATGTAGGTTTTGAGAATGGACCAACTACCACCAGATCTTTTTATTTAAAGTTTGATTTATTTATCCCCCCCCCACCGCTGCCCCAGTTGTCTGTTCTCTGTGTCTATTTGCTGTGTGTTCTTTTTGTCCACTTCTGTTGTTGTCAGCCGCACGGGAATCTGTGTTTCTTTTTGTTGTGTCATCTTGTCGTGTCAGCTGTCCGCATGTGTGGCGCCACTCCTGGGCAGGCTGCACTTTCTTTCATGCTGGGCGGCTCTCCTTACGGGGCATACTCCTTGCGTGTGGGGCTCCTCTATGCGGGGACACCCCTGCGTGGCATGGCACTCCTTGTGTGCATCAGCACTGCGCATGGGCCAGCTGCACACGGGTCAAAGAGGCCCGGGCTTTGAACTGTGGGCCTCCCATGTGCTAGATGGACGCCCTAGCCACTGGGCCAAGTCTGCTTCCCTACCACCAGATCTTGAAGATGTTTTCCTGCATTTTCTTCTAGGAACTTTATGGTTCTTGCTTTTATATGTATGTCTTTGATCTGTTTTGAGTTAATGTTTCTATAAGGTGTGAGATAGGGGTTCTCTTTCTTTTGTCTATGGATATCCAGTTCTGCCAGCACCATTTCTTGAATAGACTCTCCTTCCCCAGTTGGAAGACAGTGGCCATGCTGAGGGCAAGGAAAGGGAAGAAGAGGTGTGATATGGGGGCATTTTCGGGACTTGGAGTTGTCCTGAATGATATTGCAGGGACAGATGCAAGACATTATATATCCTGCCATCACCCACTGAATGGACTGGGAGAGAGTGTAAACTACAACATAAACTATAATCCATGCTGGGCAGCAGTGTTCCAAAATGTATTCATCAAATGCAATGAATGTGCCACACTGATTAAAGAGGTTGTTGATTTGTTGATGTGGGAGGAGTTGGGGGTAAGTGAGGGTATATGGAAACCACTTATATTTTTAATGTAGCATTTTGTGTGGTCTATGTATCTTAACAATAAAAGATAATAAAAGAAAAAAAATCCCTTGACCAGGGAGTGGGTGTGGCTTATGCAGGTGAGTGCCTGCTTCCCCACTGGAGGTCCCAGGTTCTTCCCAGGTGCCTACTTAAAACAAACAAGCAAAAAACAAACAAATGAAAAAGTCAACTCAGGGGAGCTGATGTGATGTGGCTCTGTGGTTGGGTGCCAGCTCCCCATAGCAAGGTCCTGATTCAATCTCCAGGCCCAACATCTCAAAAAAAATCACTTGTCTGTAGATATGAGGGGTTATTTCTGCACCATCAATTCAGTTCCATTGGTCTATGTGTGTCTACCTTTATGCCAGTACCATGCTGTTTTTACCATCATAGCAAAGTAATACAATTTAGAGTCAAGAACGGGGAGTCCTTCAGCTTCGATTTTCCTTTTAAAGATGTTTCTGGCTATCAAGACCCCTTCCCCTTCCAAATAAACTTGATAATTGTGTTTCCATTTGTTTAAAAAATGCTGGTGTAATTTTTTATCGAGACTGTATTGAATCTCTGTATCAGTTTGGGTAGATTTGATATCATAACGATATTTATTCTTCCAACCCATGAGTACAGAATGTTCTTTCATTTATTTTGGTCTTTTGCTTGTTTTAGCAATGCATTGTGGTTTTCTACATACAAGTGCTTTACATAATTGGTTAAGTTTATTCCTAAATATGTGATTCTTTTAGTTGCTATTGTAAATGCATTTTTTCCCCCGACTTCCTTCTCAGATTGCTCATTAAGATTGTATACACTTTTTTCTTTTCTGTCCTTGCTTCTAACCGTTGGCTGTGCGGATCCACACCCACCTCGCAGCACACCTCATCACCATGCCTCGCAAAATTGAGGAAATCAAGGACTTCCTGCTCACAGCTAGGTGAAAGGATGCCAAATCTGTCAAGATCAAGAAAAATAAGGATAATGTGAAATTTAAAGTTCGCTGCAGCAGATATCTTTATACTTCGGTCATCACAGACAAAGAGAAAGCGGAGAAGCTGAAGCAGTCCCTCCCTCCAGGTTTGGCAGTAAAGGAGCTGAAATGAACCAGACCTGCTGATTTGAACTATATTAAAATTTTTTTAATTAAAAAAAAAAAGATTGTTTACAAGCACCATTGAATTTTTGCGTATTGATCTTGTATCCTGACACTCTATTGAAATTGTTTATTAGCTCTAGGAGCTTTGTCGTAGTTTTTGGGACTTTCTAGATGCAGGGTCATATGATCTGCAAATAGCAAAATTTTTATGTCTTCCTTTCCAATTTGGATGCCTTTTATTTATTTTTTCTTGCCTGACTGCTCTAGCTAGAACATATAGCATTATATTGAACAACATTGGTGACAGTGGTCATCCTTGTCTTGTTCCTGATCTCAACAGGAAAGCTTTCAGTCTTTCACTACTGAGTACATTGTTAGCTATGGATTTTTCATATGTGGACTTTATCATGTTGAGACAGTTTCCTTCAATTCCTATCTTTTGTAGTATTTTTATCAAGAAAGGATGCTGTATTTTGTCAGATGCCTTTTCTGTGTCAGTCAATAGGGTCATGTGATTTTTCTTCTTTGATTTATTAATGTGGTGTTTTATGCTGACTGATTTTCTTATTTTGAACCACCCTTGCATGCCTGGTATAAAACCACTTGGTCATGATGAACAATTCTTTTAATGTGTTGCTGGATTTGGTCAGCAATTATTTTGTTGAGGATTTTTGCATCCATATTCATTCGAGAAGTGGGTCTGTAATTTTCTTTTTTCATAATATCTTTCTCTGGCTTTGGTATTAGGGTGATATTGGCTTCATAGAATGAGCTTGACAGTGTTCCTTATTGTCCAGGTCTTCGAGGAGCTTGAGTAAGATTGATATTCAATCTTCTTTGACTGCTTGGTAGAACTCATCAGTGAAACCACCTGTTCCTGGGATTTTCATTTTGGTGAGTTGTTTGATGACTGTTTCAATCTATTTACTTGCAATTGGTTTGTTGAGGTCTTCTTTTTCTTCTAGGGTAGTGTAGGTTGTTCATACCTTCCTAGGATTTTTTCCATTTTGTCTACATTGCTTAGTATTTTTGGTGTACAGTTGTTCATAGTATCCTCTTATGATCTCTTTTATTTCTATGGGGCCAGAAGTGATGCCCTCATTTTGAGTGTTTTATTTCATTTATATGCATCACCAATCCTTTTTTTTCCCCCCTTGGCCAGTCTAGCTAGATGTCTGTTGGTTTTGTTAATCTTCTTGATGGACCAACTTTTGATTTTGTTAATTCTCTTGTGTGTTTTTCTGTCCTCAATGTCATTTATCTCTACTCTGCTCTTTGTTTTTTTCATTGCTTCTACTTGCTTTGGGATTATTTTGCTGTTCTTTTTTCCAGTTCCTCCAGCTGTGTAGTTTGGTCATTGATTTTAGCCCCCCCTTTTTTTTTAATGTAAGGATTGGCTATAAATTTCCCTTTCAGAACTGCCTTCATTGAGTTCCATGGACACTGATATGTTGTGTGCCTGTTTTCATTCATCTCAAGATATCTATTGGTTTCTCTAGAAATTTATTCTTGACCCCTTGATTTTATTTGACTCTGTGGTTTAATCTCCATATATTTGTGAATTTTCCCTTTTTCTGCTTCTTGTTGATTTCCAACTTTAAAATCATTATGATCATAGAAAGCGATTTGTATAATTTCCTTGTGTTGAATTTATTGAGATACGCTTTGCGACCCAACATGTGGTCTCTCCTGGAGAAAGATCCGTGAGCCCTTGAGAAGAATGTATATCCTTCTGTTTGGGGGTGCCATGTTCTGTATATATCTATTAGGTTTAGTCTTCTTATCATATTATTCAAGCTCTCTGTTTCTTTATTGATCCTTTGCCCAAATGTTCTATCCAATGATGAGAGTGGTGTTAATATAGCCTGTGCATGAATTCGAAATTATCTAATTCTGTATCCAAGTGTGCCTAGTCTCTAGAAATCCAGTTGACTGATACAGGCCCTATAGACTTTGGATGTTCAGAAAGGATGTAAGACTGAATGTGTATTCAAAGTTGCATCCAGATGGAATGTGGTCGAGATGTTAATTCAAGCTTACCTGGAATGTGGGGAATATGTTAATTCAAAACCTATCTGGTACTCAGACACTTTTTAAAAAAAGATTTATTTATTTATTTATTTCTCTCCCCTTTCCCCCCCGCCCCTGTTGTCTGTTCTCTGTATCTATTTGCTGCGTCTTTTTCATTGTCTGCTTCTGTTGTTGTCAGCGGCACGGGAATCTGTGTCTCTTTTTGTTGTGTCATCTTGTGTCAGCTCTCCGTGTGGGCGGTGCCATTCTTGGGCAGGCTGCACTTTCTTTCATGCTGGGCGGCTCTCCTTACGGGGTGACTCCTTGCGCGTGGGGCTCCCCTATGCAGGAGACACCCCTGTGTGGCAGGGCACTCCTTGCAAGCATTAGCACTGCTCATGGGCCAGCTGCACACGGGTCAAGGAGGCCCAGGGTTTGAACCGTGGACCTCCCATGTGGTAGACGGACACCGTAACCACTGGGCCAAGTCCACTTCCCATCAGACAAACACTTGACTAACAAAGAAAAGTAATTTTCTTTCATAAAAGCACCATTTGACTCCCCACTCTTATATTGTCTGTATAAAAAGGACCCAAAACTCTATTTGGGGCTTCGGTTTTTTAACAGAAATCTCCCAAGTTCGGCTGGCCATAAATAAATTCCTTTCTCCTTCCCCAAATTATTATGAGTCCTGGCCTTTTCATACACAAATGATTGAACCACTCTCAACATCTACAATATTTGGTGGTTCATCCTGGATTTGCAAATGAAGGCCAGAGAAGATAGCATTTTGCTACCCCTTCTGGGTCCCTGAGGAAGCCAGGAGGACTCAAGTGAAACCCAATCTGGGCACCCTTGGATTTCATTTAATCCCAAAAGATGTGGGCTCCACCAGAATCTTCACAACAAAAATCAAGGGCAATGGAAGGTCTGGGAATGAAAAAGACTCCAAACTCAGAAAAGGTAAGACTCCCCAGGGAGTATAATGTCAGGGAAAATCTCTAGCTTTAATTGCTAGGATGGGAGCCTGATCACCTCCCAGGAAACCCCATAACCTCCAGAAATTCAGAGGGAAGCCATCTCCTCCAGGTCAGGAAGAAAAAAAAAGGAAAACACCTGGTGTTTGGGTTTGTCTAACTGCATGTTAGTATCTAGTTCTGGTCTTGTCTCCACTGAGATAGTGAAGGCGTGATTATAATAGGAAAGGATGTTTATAGGTTTGAGTCCTAACATCCTGGAAATTGGCCTGGATTTAGAAAATCTTGGTTACAGCAAAATGGATCAGCTTTGCAGTGAGACTTGATTTGATCTGAATGTAAGGTTGAACAGTGAGCTGGGGTCCTTTTGTTTTGGTGCTGAATTGCAGATGAATTTGCTTTAGAGACAGCAAACATAAGCAAGAGATCCTGTTTAGATGTTAATGTTAAGTGTTCTCTCTTTCTAAAGTTTGTAATGGCTGTGGGGCAGCTGTGCTGAGGAAAACATAAAACATGCTTCAGTCTCTATCTACTAAATCCCAGTGTTAAGTTGTGTAATTATATAAAGTGGTGAATTTGGTTAGGCTGGAACCCTCCCCTGCCATTGGCAAAGGAGTGAATTGATTGTAGTTTATAAGCAAAACTGGGATGTGTGAATGTGTGTGCACATGCTCTGCCGTCTTGCCTCTCTGGTTCTGCCCCATTTGCTGGAGCTCAGGGATTGTCTGTGTCGGTGTCTGCACCACACACCCAAGTTTATTGGAACTGGCCCAGTCAGGGTAGCTGATGGAGTCAGTAACCTAAATCATAGCCTTGCCAGGGTGGGGGTCCCTGGGAAAGGTGCCAAATTTGAAAAGTTCTTTCAAGCCATTTTAGTAGCCTGGAACTTGCTACCATCACCTTATCTCCCCTCCTCCCTTTAGGAGGATGCATAACAAAAGTGGAGAGCTGGGAAGGGGTAGTGACTTGCCCCTTTCCAGTGAACCCATGCCTTCTATTCATAGGGCACATTCTTGTCAAATCACTGATCTACCTGGAAGGGGGGAGGTAAAGAAAATCTCTCTCTTTGTAAGTCTATGTAGAAATGCTTTGAAAGGTTTAAAGCTGTAAACTGGTAAAACACCTTGGTCTAAAGGAAAGAGGCTATTGCTTGAAAATAATAAACCTCTAATCACTTGATAGCCCTTTTAATGGTTTGGCTGGGAGCAGTCAGCAGTAAGGGTCATGAGATACTGCAGAGAAAAAAAAAAAGAAACATATAAATCTGAAAACCTAGAGACCTCATGTCATGTCTCCTTAAAAATTGAAAAAAAAATTTATAAACCCCAACTTCTCAATTTACACTCAATTGTGCCTATAAAAGGCATAAATAGTAATCGAAATGAGATCTCATGTGCTGTCAATTAGGGTCAGGGAGTTCCTTAAAATGCTAAGGATATGCAATTCTGGTTTAATCTTTGCTTAACTTTGTATTCAACTTTACAATCTGTGTTTGGCTTTTGTCAGTTTGCTTGTGCCTTAAAAAATCATGGTAAAAAGATAACTTAAAATGAATCTTTAAATGCCAGTACAGGCTTGCTGATGAATTAAATGCATAACCAGCAGATGAAATTTGTTCAGTTATTTAAAACACAGGAAGGCTTTGCAGGGTTGTTGCTAATAAAGTTCTTGTAACTTAATTAATAAAGATATCCAGTTCATCTTAAAGCAAAACTAAGATGAATTGGATACTAAGAACTGTAACTAAGAATTAAAATCATTGTATAAGTGCCTATATGTGTGTGTGTGTATAAAATTATGACTAAAGCTATTACAACGGGGTAAATGTGGCCTAGATTTCAATTATTGTAATGGTGATATTGAATCGATTTGCCTTTGTTTGTGGCCACTTAGGGTTTATCTAGTGCTTATTGTGATAGTGATGGTTATTAAACTTATCCTACAGCTATTTTATAACTAATTTCATCCCTGGTCTTCTGCTACTGTGATGGTAGCTTACAGTTCCACCCCTTAGCAATTCAATTTAATAATTAACTTTAAAAACTTATATTTAAATTAGAAGGAAAGGGGTTTATGCATATCACTTTTATGCCATTCTAAATATTTTTGGTCTTCTCATTTCCTCTTTACCCTTTTAAAGGAAAAACTGTCTTTTTCCTTGACCTTTAAAATAATATAAATTAATTCTGATTGGCCATTTCCACCAGAAAGCAGAAAATAACTGTTGCCAGGTTTTCCAGGAATAAGCAATACTCTTCCTAGGGTACCAGGCCTTACTATACAACCTCCCCTCCCCCACATTGTTCAATCTGTCTCAAAGGAAAACATGAGTAAAAGCTACCCGTTTTCTTTCCAGCCTAAACAAAAGCCCAAATGCTTGCCAGGTTCCCTCCAAACAGCAATGTAAGTAGGAAAGTCAGTGAGGGAACTATATTTTGAATTAACCAGCGAAGAAAAGTGGGTTTTAAATAACTAAATGGTGTTTCTGCTTCAAACTATTCATGCCTGCCTATTTGGTCAATTTATTAAGGTTAAATATGCAGTTATATAAGTAATATATCTATTTCTAAAACCCAATTTAAACTAAATGGTATAAGAAGTCTTGTCAAATCTAAATACAGAACTGTTAAAAAGCTATGAAATCCTTATTAAATTATAATTAAAACAGGTTAACTAATTGCTTTATATTCCAAAGCCTAAAAGTTAGTATGCTTTTGAAATTATTCAGTTTTAGATTTATCATAACAAAAGGCTTTAAGCACCTGTAAAAAAAGAAAACAGCATTCTTTGTTTAATCAATAACAATTTCAACTTGTTTAGCTTAAGTATTATCTCTTAGGTTTATAAAATACCAGGTTAACGAGTCAACAGTGTATCTCTTAGGTTTATAAAATACCAGGGTAATAACTTAACATTGTATGTGTTGAATCTTTAGAATAATGGGAAATGTAAGCTTGTGTTTAATGAAAT
The DNA here is from genome assembly GCF_030445035.2 of Dasypus novemcinctus. NCBI lineage: Eukaryota > Metazoa > Chordata > Mammalia > Cingulata > Dasypodidae > Dasypus > Dasypus novemcinctus. The sequence goes on along the minus strand of NC_080704.1, from coordinate 82,801,954 downwards.
TGAATTAAGTGTACAACTGCGCTCTCTTAAATGCATGAGGTAGATTCCATTAGCTGCCAATTGTAGTCTGGAGTAAAATTGCCAGTCTATAATTGTGGTCACTTGTGAAAAGTTTGTTTAAAAAAAACAAGCATCTTCCAAACTGAGGCATTTTAAACGGTTCTGGCTCTAGAAGCCATTGTTAACTGAAAACCTGGATTGGTATTGATGACAAAGAATAACTTCGTGAAAATAAAACCAGTCTGAAGGTCACTGCAAGGTGCATATTTAAGTAAATGGTAATGAAAAGTTACCTTAATTCTGTTGGAAACCTTCCATTTTCATCTTAACAATGAAAAATAGGTTTTTCATCTACTACTAAGGTAAAATGCCTGCTAATATCTTCATGGTAAAAGTGTAAAAAATAAACAAAGTCATTTGATATATAATGTGTTGCATTAAAAATGCTTAAAAAGATATATAAAATCAAGGGACAAAATTTAACATTGTCAGACTCTCTTGTGCATTCAAATCCAACCTTGAATACATTACAGGTTGCTTCTCCATGTGAGTTATTGGCTACGCTGGTCACTGACACCTCAAATAGAAATATTTGCTACATCACACCTCTGGTTGTGCTCCTGAAGTTGATGGAAACTACCTTGCAGTTTCAAGCTTCTGCAGCAGCCAATGATGGCCCGGTACAGCCAAGCGTACAGTGGCTATCACCTCCAGTCTGGCACTGTTTCATAGTGCCAGAGAGCACTATGCACCAGGCCAGTGAAATACTAGAGGGAAGCAGACTTGGCTCAATGGATAGGGCATCCACCTACCACATGGGAGGTCCACGGTTCAAACCCTAGTCCCCCTTGACCCGTGTGGAGCTGGCCCATGCACGGTGCTGATATGTGCAAGGAGTGCTGTGCCACACGGGGGTGCCCCCTGCGTAGGGGAGCCCCACGTGTAAGGAGTGCACCCCATAAGGAGAGCCACCCAGCATGAAAGAAAGTGCAGCCTGCCCAGGAATGGCACCACACACACACACACAGCTGATGCAGCGAGATGATGAAACCAAAAGAAACACAGATTCCCGTGCCGCTGACAACAACAGAAGCAGACAAAAAGAAGAACATGCAGCAAATGGACACAGAGAACAGACAACTGGTGTGGGGTGGGGGAGAAATAAATAAAAAATAAATCTTTAAAAAAATCCTGGAACCTACCTTCTTGGCTTCTCTCTAGGATTGACAAGGCTGCGACTTACTCACTGTGTGAAGAGCATGCTAGGTAGAGCCATGATTACCAGGATACTGTAAGTAAAACTTAAACACAATTGGCATTATGGCCTGCTCTCATGGAGTGATAACATGTAAAGTATTACAAACCTGAAACTTAAAACTATTAATCACAACTCTGAACCTTATGCATTAAGTAATACGTTAATTAATATTAAGTGCTGTACTTTTATCCTGTTCTAAATATATGTCTAATAATTATAATGTTATCTTTTCTATTCTGGATCAGGTACAAAATCAGGTACAAAAGTACAGTAGACATGTTAAATTCCTGGTAACTTCATTTTCTAAATAGTTAATAAACATGCCTATAAAATAAGGTGGCACTGGTGTGGGGTGTTATTGATAGGGGATACATGGTTGGGAGGGAGTTCTCCAGGGCACGTAAACAGGGTACAGAAAAATGTTTGGATATTTTCATAGTGGTTTCAGTTAAAAATGACAACTGAGAGAGTGCTGAGTTCCTAGCCAGGGGAGTGCTATCACGTTCCCCAGTGGAACAGCAACAATCCCCCAAGTGCAATGGCAAAGACCAATGAAGATGGATGGTCCAACAATGAACCCTTGATACTGATGACTATGATTATGAACCTGTGTGCCTGAAATATGAACTAGGCCTAGAGCTGCAGGGTGCCTAAGAGTTACCTCCTGAGAGCCTCCATGTTGCTCAAATGTGGCCAGTCTCTAAGCCAAACTCAGCATGTAGATACATTACCTTTCCCCCAGATGCAACATGACTCCCAGGGATGAGCCTCTCTGGTGCCAAGGGATTACTACCAAGCACTAGCTGATGATGGAACTAGAAAAAGACCTTGAAAAAAAGGATCAACTCAGACCAGCAGAATATCTCGGCCTGCATGTAATACCACATGTTAAAAACTGATTTTTGCCTTTGGATAAAAGGGGGAAATGAAAAGGACAAATGAGTTCATAAGTCTATGAGTCTCCAAAAAAGAGTCAGGAGGTCATCAGAGGTGTAATGCTTATGCACACTTCAGCAGGGCACCAGAGACAGCCAAAGTAGATAGAAACCCAGGTACTGGTTCTCCTGAGGGCTACAGAGGCCCACCGGTTCTATGGCTCTGGAATTCAGGGCCATGTCAGTTGGCCCTACTTTGGAGTTTGTGTTCCTGAGTGTGATGGAGTTGGACTCAGATATGACCTTTCTACACATGCCTCTTCTGTTACTTTTACTGGACCTGTGGTTGGCGTTTGGGTTGGTGTACACTCAGGAGACCTGAATCCCTGGACTCTCCATGTGATGGCCAGGCCCTGAGCCTCAGCAGACTTGCAACTCCTACCCTCTGGTTTATTGGACTTACCCTGGCCAGCTAACAGGGAGGTGAAGAAGGTCAACCACCACACCAGGGAGCCAAGAGTGCCTACAACTGCAAGCAGGAGAATTGCATCCATCATCCATGTGGAATCTAAGCCCCCTCCTGATGTAGAGGGGTCTGGACATAACCATCCCAGGGTCCACAGGATGGAGGAATAGAGTATGGATTAGAGTGGACTTACTGGTATTCTGCTGGGGAACTACTGTGATTAGTAAGAGAAAAAATTGTAGCACTGATGTGAAGAAAGTGGCCACGGTACCTGCTGATGGTAGGGAGAGGGAGGAAGAGATATGATGTGGGGGCACTTTCAGGATTTGGAGTTGTCACGGGTCATGCTGCAGGGACAGATGCTGGACATTGTGTGTCCTGCCATGGCCCACTGGGTGGACTGGGGGAGAGTATAGACTACAGTGTAGACCACTGTCCATGTGGTGCAGCAGTGCTCCAAAATGTATTTACCAGGTGCAGTGAATGTGCCACGATGATGGAAGAGGTTGTTGATGTGGGAGGAGTGGGGTGGGGGGGGGTATATGGGGACCTCATATTTTTTGAATGTAACATTTAAAAGAAAATGAAGAAAAAAATTAGGTGGCAGTCTTAGCGGAAAACAACAGGGCCACCAGTGGCTTGCAGGTAGCTGGTTAATTGGTGCCAGGCTCAGCCACCCTACTACTCTACTCTACTCTACTGTGTAGCAAAACAAGGCTAGCTTGCTGGTGATTGGTCATCTATTGAACAGTCAAAATTGCAAGGAATTATTCAATTAAAACCAAAAGGTAAAAAAAATATATATATTCTGTAGTCCTGATCACTCCTACAGCTAAAACTAAGGGAACTTCCAACTTGGTGCACTAATCTTGAATGAAACCAACTGCCCAAAAGGTGCCAGTTCACCAGAAGCACCTGACAAAGCACATGAGTGCCAATCATTAAACAGCCTGGAATGCATCTTCAAAACAAAGCTAAGTGCCTAATACTGTTATCTATTACAATTTCTCTTTGAAAATAAATAACTTAAAATACTGCTCCCCACCAACTTTTAAAAAGGATGCCATTTTTATAGGCACCTAACCTTGTCTACCTCTGTAATCCAATGTCCTCTTTTAAAAAAAGATATTCCAAAATTTTAATTGCTTGTTTCTATCAGAATGAACATCTTATTAAGCATATGAAAACTTCATCCAGCTTCGTACAGAATGCCACATCCATCTTCCTCCAGTCAAAATAAAATAACAAAGTTTTTACATCATGTTAGGTAAGGACTAAAACCCATGGTGAGCAGGAAGTAGTTACAGAAAAGAGATCATCTCCCTTCAGCACCCCTTTAAGGCTAAAGGTGTAACCTCTCTAAGGGTAAAATAAAATTAATAGGTGGATCTGGAGCTTAGCAAGAAATCCCACATGAGAAAATATTTGGCAACCATATATCTGATAAGAAACTTATAACTTGCATATATAAAGAACTCCTATATCTTGAAAACAAAAAGATAAACAACCCATTTAAAAAATGGGAAAAAGACTTAAACAGACACTTCTCCAAAGAAGAAATACAAATGGCAAAAAAGCACATGAAAAAATGTTCCAAATCTCTAGCTATCAGGGAAATGCAAATCAAAACCACAATGAGATACCATCTTACACCCATAAGATTGGCAGCTATGGAAAAAACAGAAGAATACAAGTGCTGGAGAAGATGTGAAGAAAGGGGAACATTCATCCACTGCTGGTGGGAATGCAGAAGGATCCAACCATTCTGGAGGACAGTATGGCGGTTTCTCAAAAAACTAGCCATAGATTTGCCATATGACCCAGCAATACCACTGCTGGGTATATACCCAGCACAACTGAAAACAAGGACACAAACCGATATATGTACACCAATGTTCATAGCAGCATTGTTCACTATTGCCAAAAGTTGGAATCAACCCAAATGCCCATCAACAGATGAGTGGATCAATAAAATGTGGTATATACACACAATGGAATACTACTCGGCTGTAAGAACAAACACACTACAAACACATGTGATAACACAGATGAATCTTGAGAACCTTATGTTGAGTGAAGCAACCCAGACATTGAAGGACAAATACTACATGACCTCAATGATATGAAATAACCAAGCTGCCCTAGGTAGCAAGAGACTGAACGATAGGCTTACAGGAAATCAGAGGGTGGAGGAAGGATGTGAGCCGATGTCTGCAGGGGTGGAATTTAAGACGAGATGGTGGTAAGTATGAACACAAAGAGATAAAAGGGGGCAAGGGGTTGCCTTTGGTTGGGGCTTTGCGGGTTTGAGGGTGGCTGGGGAGGGGCGGATGGGTAACATTGCCCAAAAGTGGGGGGAGGGAGGGGTAGCATACGAACACAGGAGAGGGTCAGGTGTTGGTGGAGAGTAAAATGCCGAGAAAATCATATCAAAATATAATAAAGAGGGTTACCTGTTTAGAATGCTCGGAGGGGAGGGTCTGATGCAGGACGGGCTCCTGGGGAATGTCTAAATGCTCATTCTGCCAGAGTGGGTGACACCATGGGGTAGAAACCCAAGTAGTGAGAGTGGGGGTGGACCCACATCCTGGGGAGGACTAATGCCATCAAATAGAGGGAACTGTATCCCTCGAGAGAAAGGGTGGCTCCCAGGGCATTGGGGCAGTTGAGCAAGTTAGGCCCTGAACACTATTCCATCTATCTCTGGAAGTGGCTCCTCGGGAAACGGAGGTTGGCTGTCACGGTGGGCACCAAGGTGGAAGGGAAAATGGACGTTAAATGTGTGGAACCAAGGTAAATGGGGGGTAAGAGAGGAGTTTCGTGAGAGTACACAAGGATGGATATAAAACATGTAATATTACACCATAACATATAGGAGATGACAGACTGATAATGTAAACCATAATGTAAAACATAGGATAACTAAGAATGTAAAAAACTGTGTATCCTAAAGTATGCACCACAATGTAAGCACAGATGTCACCTTGTTAGAAAGCTATTGTCTCAGACTCTGTACATCACGTTAAGTAAATATGATGTGAATAGGGTGTAAGAGTATCGATGTGGAAGGGAAAAGGTTTTGTGGTGGATGTATGGGAGTGCTGTATATTATATATATGCATTGCTGTGTTCTAGGACTCCTGTGAAGAGAAGCTCAATAATTAGGGGGAAAAAAGAAAAGAAAAGAAAAGGAAAAGATAGGATGTAGAATTTTTTCCAAGTCAACACGTATTCTTTATCTAACCTAACCTTTAAACCCATCGCTATAGGGAAACAGACTTTGGCCCAGTGGTTAGGGCGTCCGTCTACCATATGGGAGGTCCGCGGTTCAAACCCCGGGCCTCCTTGACCCGTGTGGAGCTGACCATGCGCAGCGCTGATGCGCGCAAGGAGTGCCGTGCCACGCAAGGGTGTCCCCCGCGTGGGAGAGCCCCACGCGCAAGGAGTGCGCCTGTGAGGAAAGCCACCCAGTGTGAAAAGAAAGAGCAGCCTGCCCAGGAATGGTGCCGCCCACACTTCCCGTGCCGCTGACGACAACAGAAGCAGACAAAGAAACAAGACGCAGCAAATAGACACCAAGAACAGACAACCGGGAGTGGGGGGGGGGAATTAAATAAATAAATAAATAAATCTTTAAAAAAAATAAAACCATCACTATATGCCATTTCCTAGTAAGGGACCCTGACATTATATTGGGCTTCAAATTTCAGGGAGTTCTGGATCACAGAGTGGTTCAACAATGGCAATGGAGGGATACTGGTATGGGATACCATTGACAGGTGATATATGGCTGACAGGGAGCTATACAGAACATATGTCCAGGGTGCATGGTAATGTTTGGATATACTCATAGTGGCAACAATTAAAAACCACAGCAGGGGGGGGTACTGTGTTCCTGGCCAGTGGTGCTCTGTCGTGGTCCCTAGGGGAGCAGCGACAGTCTCCCAGGTGCAGCGGCCGGGGCTGGGGGGGAGTGAGGGTTCAACAGTGAGCCCCTGATGCTAATGACTATGCTTGTGTGCTGATGGGCCTGAAATAAGAACAAGGCCTAGAGCAGCATTGTGCCTGGGAATTTCCTCCTGTCAGCCTTCATGTTACTCAAATGTGGCCAGTCTCGAAGCCAAACTCGGCATGTAAATGCAATGCCTTCCCCCCAGCGTGGGACATGACACCCGGGGATGAGCCTCCCTGGCACCGAGGGACCACTATCAACTACCAACTGATGATGCAACTGGAAAATGACCTTATATGGAAGGTTCAATGCGGATCAGCAGAATATCCCTGTCTACATAAAATAACATGACTTTAAAATGCTGTTTGACCTAATGTAAGGGGGAAATGGAAAGGAGAAATGAGTTTATATGGCTACGAGTCTCTAAAAAAGAGTCTGGAGGCTGTCAGAAGGATTGCCCTTGTGCACAACTGAGCGGGGTCTGAGAGACAGATAGAGCAGATACAACCCCCAGGTATTGGTTCCTTTGAGGGCTAAAGAGACCCGTGGGAGTTATGGTCATGGCCGATGGGGTTAACTACCAGGTCAGATGGCCCCTCTTTGGAAATGGTGTTTATGTGTGATGAATCTGGACTCAGATGGGATCTCTCTTCATGGGACTTTCATGCTAATGTGCTGGAGGTGCAGTTGGTGTTGGGGTTTGGGATATATTTGGGGGATTTGAATCTCTGGACTGACAGTGTGATGGCCAGGTCCTGAGCCTCAGCAGACTCCAGCACCTACAGTCTGATTCATTGGACTCACCACACTCAGCTAAGATGGAGTTGAAGAGGGACAACCACCACACCATGGAGCCTAGAGTGATTACAACTGAAAGTGGGAGGATTGCATCCAGCATCCATGTGGAATCTGAGCCTCCTCTTGACATAGAGGTGCAATGGACACAACAAATCCAATGTCCACATAGAAAAGGTGGCATTGGATTGGGAAAAGTGGACATGGTGGCTGATGGGTATGGGGAAAGGCGGGAGGAGATGAGAAGTGGAGGCGTCTTTGGGACATGGAGCTGCCCTGGATGGTGCTTCAGGGGCAGTCACCGGACAGTGTAAATCCTCACAGGGCCCACTAGATGGAATGGGGGAGAGTATGGGCCATGATGTGGACCATTGACCATGAGGTGCAGAGGTGCCCAGGGATGTGCTTACCAAGTGCAATGGATGTGTCATGATGATGGGAATGAGTGTTGCTGGGGGGGGGGGGGGAGAGGTGGGGTGGGGGTGGTGGGGTTGAATGGGACCTCATATATATATATATACTTTTTTAATGTAATATTATTACAAAGTCAATAAAAAAATAAATAAAAAGAAATCCCACATAAGCAGGCACCAGTAACCCCCAGGATGACTGCCGGGGGCCTCACCCCCAGGATTCTACTGTCCAGGACAAGAACTTCTTCTGAAAACAGGATAAACCCTGATGTTACCCAGGAACTTTGTCTTTGGGCCCTCACTGGGAAATCGATAAGTGGGATAATCGATCAAAACAATGAACAGCTCCCCACCTCATAACTCCTCTATATCTGTTGGAAACCTAACATGTACAGGGGGAGTTTGTGGAAAATTCACTCTCTCAAACTGCTGCCTTGACCTAGACAGCACTGGAAAGGTTATTGGTGAAATTACAAGCAAAATGGTAAAAAAACGCTCATGTTCCAGTGCAGACCTGGAATGGTTGGAACTTAAGTAATCCCTTTGGAACCTGGCAGTCAATAGCAAACAATTTCAAGCCTCTACTGGCAATAATTGCCTTCCTTGTAGGAGGATGCACCATACTTCCTTGCATCCTCCCTTTCATCGTAAACAGAAAGCTCACCCTAATAACTGGTATAGTAAAAATGCAAACAGCTGCCCATCTCATGACTCTATATACACATCACTCAGTCCAGAGAGACTCTGACAATAGTGATGCTGAAACTTAATAACTTAAGCTTGGCCTCAAAGGGGGGATATAATACAGGGCTGTGCATGAATTCAAAATTATCTAGTTCTGTATCCAAGTGTGCCTAGTCTCTAGAAATCCAGTTAAGTGATATAGGCCCTATAGGCTATATAGATGTCTACAACAGTGTACCGAAGTCTCCCGACTATTAATGTAGAGTTATCTATTTCTCCCTTCAGTTTTGCCAGTATCTGCCTCATGTATCTTGGGGCATCCTGGTTGGGTGCACATACATTTATGGTTGTTATTTCCTCCTGGCGAATTGCCCCTTTTACTAATATATTATGTCCTTCCTTGTCTCTAATAACAGTATTGCTTTTAAAGCCTATTTCATCCAGTATAAGTATAGCTCCTCCAGATTTTTTGTTTGCTTGTTGGTTACTTGGTTGGTTTTGGTTACTGCCTGCATGAAATATCTTTTTCCAGTCTTCTACTTTCAATCTATTGGTATCCTGGGTCTAAGGTAAGTCTCTTGCACACAGCATCTAGATGGCTCATATTTTCTTATGCATTCTGCCAGTCTGTGTCTTTTGATTGGGAAGTTTATTCCATTAACATTCAGTGTTATTACTATAAAGGCAGTTCTGATTTCACCCATTTTGACCTTTGATGTTTATCTGGCATATTTTATTTTTACTACCCTTTTGAAACTTTAGTTACTTTTACTGATATAATCTTCATTTCTAGACTCTTTTCCAAGCCTCTCCTGTCTTTGCTCTTCAGGCTGTAGCACTCACTTTTGTTTTGTATTTCCTGCAAAGCTGGTCTCTTGGTTACAAAATCTCTCAGTTTCTGTTTATCTGTGAATATTCTAAACTCACCCCCATTTTTGAAAGACAGTCTTGCCAGATATAAGATTCTTGGCTGGCAGTTTTTCTCTTGCAGTATCTTCAATATATCATACCACTGCCTTCTTGCCTCCATGGTTTCTGATGAAAAATCAACACTTAATCTTCTTGCGTATCCCTTACATGCTATGCATCACTGTTCTCTTACTGCTCTCCAAATTCTCTCTTTGTCTTTGGCATTTGACATTCTGATTAGCATGTGCCTCAGAGTTGGTCTATTTGGATTTACTCAGATTGGAGTATGTTGTGCTTCCTGGACACAGATTTCTACGATGTTCAATAATGTTGTGAAATTTTCTACCATTATTTCTTCAAATATTCCTTCTCCCCCTTTTCCCTTCTCTTCTCCTTCTGGGACACCCGTGACATGTATTTTTGCATGTCTCTTGCTGTCATTTAGTTCTGAGGCCCTGATTAATTTTTTCCATTCCCTTCTTCATTTGTTCTTTTGTATTTTTGCATCCAGAGGCCATATCTTCAAGGTCACTGATCCTTTCTTCTGCCTCCTCAAATCTGCTGTTATATGCCTCCAGTGTATTTTCATTTTCATCTATTGTGCCTGTTATTCCTGTAAGATCTGCTATATTTCTATGTGTGCTTTCAAATTCTTCTTTGTGCTCGCACAATGTCTGCTTTATATCCTTAATCTCTTTAGCCATCTCCTTGAATTTATTAAGGACATTTATTTGAACAGCTATGATTACTTGTCTCAATTCCTTTATGTCATCTGGAGGCTTACCTTTTTCCTTTCACTGGGCCATAACTTCCTGTTTCTTGGTGTGGATTTTAATTTTTTGTTGTTGTCCGGACATCTGGCTTACTAGATGTATTTATTCTAGGTGAGGATTCTCTTTCTAGTTTAGAGCCTTCTTGCCTTTTCTCCCTTGCTGGTTGTGTAGTAGGAGTAGAGGATGTAGTTGGTGCACTAACTTGTGGAGGCTGGAGCTGCCCGCATTGCCCCAGGAGCTGATGAAGCTTCTCCCACCCTTCTCCTCTGCCCAGTGTAAGGACAGAGCCACAGCCATGTGCAATAATCCTGGTTGTGCAGGCCAAGATTGTTTGTAGTTGCCTGGAGAGACTGATGAAGTTTCATGCCCCTTACTCCCCCCTGTGTGGGGCAAGGATAAAAATGCTTTTATAAACAAATCTAACTGAAGTATATCATGCATACATGAACATATGAAAAACAACAAATGCATAATAAAATCTGTGAATTTGCAAAACAAACATGCATATCACCATACAAGGCTCCCATACATCTCACCACCAACAACACTTTGCATTGCTGTGATACATTTGTTACAAACTATGAAAGAATAGCATCAAAATATTTATTCTTATAGTTATATTTAGCCCATATCTTACATTTGGTGTATTTTTCCACACCCACCCAACTATTAACACCCTACGTTTTTGTTATATATTTGTTATCATTCAGGAGAATATGTTCTCATATTTGTCCTGTTGACCATAGTCCATCATCCACCACTGGATTCCCTGTGCTATCCAGAACCATGCTTTGTACAGGCCCTTCAAAGGGTACACTCACTGGCTTCCATTTTCATCACAGAGTTGTGCTGTCATCACCTCAGTCAATTTTACAACTTTTCATTACTCCAAAAGGAAATATCCCATACCCTCTTATATCCCCCTATATTTGTGTCTTAGAATAGATATATCTTCTTTGGCATTGCTGCAGACATAGTACAGTATTACTGTTAACTATTTTCCATAAGTTACATTAGTTGTAATTTTCCTGTCTATCAACATGTTCTTAACACTTTGCAAAAGAAAGCATTCTTATAGTTATACTATTAACCACCATCTTCATCCACCACTGAAATCACCGTGCTATACATACCCTAGATTATTTTCTATTTTCCTTTTACTTGACATTTATGTCCACAGACCATCCCCTTCAGCCACAATCTCATTTATGAATTAGCAATGTAAGTTCTACTCACTATATAATGTGTTACTCTCAACTCTAGTCATCTGCATACTTTTCCAACAAATATTATTAACAATTCCACATATATTGAGCATCAGCTCCCATTCTCACCCCACATTCTATCTCCTAGTAACCTATACTCTAGAGTTTACCTCCATGAATTTACTCATTGTATTTAGTTCATATTGGTGAGGCCATACAATGTTTTTCCTTTTGTGTCTGGCTTATCTCACTCAACATATCAACATTTATGAATTAGCAATGTAAGTTCTACTCACTATAATGTGTTACTCTCAACTCTAGTCATTTGCACACTTTTCCAACAAATGTTATTAACAATTCTACATATATTGAGCATCAGCTCCCATTCTCACCCCACATTCTATCTCCTAGTAACCTATACTCTAGAGTTTACCTCCATGAATTTACTCATTGTATTTAGTTCATATTGGTGAGGCCATACAATGTTTTTCCTTTTGTGTCTGGCTTATCTCACTCAACATAATATCCTCTAGGTTCTTCCATGTTCTCGTATGCATCTCCCAATTCCATTTCTTCTTACAGCTGGCTAGTATTCCATTGTATGTATATACCACATTTTGTTTAGCCATTCATCAGTTGATGGACACTTGGGCTGGTTCCATATTTTAAGCAAGTGTGAATAGTGCTGCAATGAACATCAGTGTGCCAATGTCAGTTTGCCACTGTATTAGTCAGCCAAAGGGGTGCTGATGCAAAGTACCAGCACTCGGTCAGCATTTATAAAGGGTATTTACTTAGGGTACAGTTACCAGGCTCTAAAGAGTCCAACTCAAGATACCTTAAGAGGTACTTTCTCACCCAAAATCTGTTGCCACGTGTTGATGCAAGATGGTGGGCGATATCTACAAGGGTTCAGCCTTCCTCTTTCCTCTTAAGGCTCTGTGGCCCCAGCTTTTTCTGATCTCAGCTGTAGGCTGGCATAAGGTTCATCTCTCATCCCAGGGTTTGTTCCTTTCTGGGCTCAGCTGCTCTGGTCATTTACCAGGCTCTAAAGAGTCCAACTCAAGGTACCATAAGAGGTACTTTCAAGAAAAAAGTGACAAAGAGAAGATATAACACCTATGCAAAAATAACAACTAATTAACCTCCAAGATCAGACAAAGAAGCTAAGGAACTGATTAAATTCATCAAAATAAAGAGATGACCAGAAAGCAACAAAAATCTACAAACCAAACCAGTAATCAGGAAAACATGGCTGAATCCAATCAACAAACCAATAATCACGAAGGGGAGCAAAACTTGGCACAAGCAATGAAAGATATCAGAACATTTATCACCGACAAATTTGATGCAGTAATGAAAGAGGTTAACAACATGAAGACATCACTTGGAGGGGAAATTGCAGACATAGGCAAAAACATAACAGATATGATGGGAATGAACACCACAGTTCAAGAAATCAAAAATACACTTGCAGCAAATATCAGCAGACTAGAAGAGACAGAGCAGAGAATTAGTGATTGTGGAAGACAATACATCAGAAATCAAACAGATAGTAGAAGGGGTCAATAAGAAGATAGAAAAAATCCAATTAGGATTTAGGGACCTGAATGACAATGCAAAACGCTCAAACATACGTATTATAGGCATTCCAGAAGGTGAAGAGAAGGGAAAGGGGTCAGAAGGAGTGTTGCAGGAAATAATGGCTGAAAACTTCCCAAATCTACTGAAAGAGACAGATGTATATATCCAAGAAGAACAGCGCACTCCACAAGTCATAAACCCCAACAGGCCCACCCCAAGACATATACTTGTCAAATTATCCAATGCTCAAGACAAAGAGAAAATCCTAAAAGCAGCAAGAGAAAAGAAAACCATCACATACAAGGGAATCTCAATTAGATTAAGTGCTGATTTCTCTTCTGAAACCATGGAGGCAAGAAGACAGTGGTATGATATAGTCAAGGTACTAAAGGAAAAAAATTTCCAACCAAGAATACTCTATCCAGCTAAACTAGCATTCAAACATGATGGAGAGTTCAAAATATTCGCAGACAAACAGAAACTGAAAGAGTATACCAACAAGAAACCTCCCCTTCAAGAAATTCTAAAGGGAGTTCTGCAGGAAGAAAGGAAAAAACAGGAAAGGCAAAGTTGGAGGAGAGTATAAGACCAACAACAACAACAAAAAAGACAAAAAAATATATACAAACAAAATATGACAAACACAAATCCAATCAAAATATGGCTAACACAAATAATTCCTTGATAGTAATAGCACTGAATGTCAACGGATTAAACTCACCTATCAAAAGATTCAGACTGGGACATTGGATAAGGAAATATGGCCCATCCATATGCTGTCTACAAGAGACACATCTTAGACCCAGAGACGCATGGAGATTGAAAGTGAATGGCTGGAAAACAATCATACAAGCTAACAATAACCAAAAAAAGGCAGGAGTAGCTATATTAATATCAGACAAAATAGACTTTAAATGTGAAACAATTGTGAGAGACAAAGAAGGATACTACATTTTAGTGAAAGGGAAAATCTGTCAAGAAGATCGAACAATCATAAATATCTATGCCCCTAACAAGGGTGCCTCTAAATACATCAGGCAAACGCTGGAAAAACTAAGTGAAAGAATAGATACATCTACAATTATAGTGGGGGATTTTAATACACCACTATTAACTCTGGACAGAACATCTCAAAAGAGAATCACCAAAGAAACAAAACATCTGAATAGTATAATAGAGGAGCTCGATCTAATAGACATATATAGATCACTACACCCAAACACAGCAGGATATACATTTTTCTCAAGCGCACATGGATCATTCTCCAAGATAGATCATATGCTAGGCCACAAAGAAAGGCTGAACGAATTCAGAAAGATTGAAATCATACAAAGCATTATCTCTGACCACAGTGGAGTCAAGCTGGAGATTTGCAAGGGACAGAAGCCCAGATTTCACACCACGATTTGGAAATTAAACAGCACACTCTTAGAAAAACAGTGGGTCAAAGAGGAAATCTCAAAAGAAATCAATGACTACCTTGAAACAAATGATAATGATAACACAACATACCAAAATTTATGGGATGCAGCAAAAGCAGTACTGAGAGGGAAGTTTATAGCCATAAATTCATATATCAAAAAAGAAGAAAGAGCAAAAATTGAAGAACTAACTGCACATTTGAAGGAATTAGAAAAACAACAACAAAGTAACCCAACAGGAAGAAGAAGGAAGGAAATAACAAAGATAAGAGCAGAACTAAATGAAATAGAAAATAAGAAAGCACTTGAACAGATAAACAAGACCAAGAGCTGGTTTTTTGAGAAGATTAACAAAATTGACAAACCTTTAGCAACACTAACAAAGAAAAAAAGAGAGAAGATGCAAATACACAAAATAAGAAATGAGAAAGGCGATATCACCACTGACCCCACAGAAATAAAGTCTATCATAAGAGGATATTTTGAAAAACTATATTCCAACAAAAATGACAATCTAGAGGAAATGGACAAATTCCTAGAAACACATAAGCAGCCCATATTGACAAAAGAAGAAATTGATGATCTTAACAAACCAATCACAAGCAGAGAGATAGAATCAGTTATTAAAAATCTCCCAACTAAGAAGAGCCCAGGGCCAGATGGCTTCACAGGTGAATTCTACAAAACATTCCGGAAAGAACTGACACCAATCCTGCTGAAACTATTCCAAAACATCGAAACAGAAAGAACATTACCCAACTCCTTCTATGATGCCAACATTACCCTAGTACCAAAGCCAAACAAAGACATCACAAGAAAGGAAAATTACAGACCAATTTCTCTAATGAATCTAGACGCAAAAATACTTAACAAAATACTTGCTAATCGTATTCAACAACACATTAAACGTATTATACACCACGACCAAGTGGGATTCATCCCAGGTATGCAAGGATGGTTCAACATAAGAAAATCAATCAACGTAATACACCATATAAACAGATTGAAGGAAAAAAATCACATGATTATATCTATTGATGCAGAAAAAGCATTTGACAAAATACAGCACCCTTTCTTGATAAAAACACTCCAAAAGGTTGGAATACAAGGGAATTTTTTGAACATAATAAAGAGTATATATGAAAAACCTAAAGCCAATATTGTTTACAATGGAGAAATCCTAGACTCCTTCCCTCTAAACTCAGGAACAAGACAAGGATGCCCACTGTCTCCGCTCCTATTTAACATTGTCTTAGAAGTACTTGCTCGAGCACTGAGGCAAGAACCAGAAATAAAAGGCATTCAAATTGGAAAGGAAGAAGTCAAAATTTCATTATTTGCAGATGACATGATCCTATACATAGAAAACCCTGAGAGATCTACAACGAAGATTCTAGAACTCATAAATGAGTTTAGTAAAGTCGCAGGTTATAAGATCAATGCGCAAAAATCAGTAGCATTTCTGTACACCAATAATGAACAAGATCAGGAGGAAATCAAGAAACAAATACCATTCACAATAGTAAATAAAAAAATCAAATACTTAGGAATAAATTTAACTAAAGAGGTAAAGAACTTATACACCGAGAACTATACAAGATTGTTCAAGGAAATCAAAGAAGACCTAAATAAATGGAAGACTATTCCTTGTTCATGGATAGGAAGACTGAACATTGTTAAGATGTCTATCCTACCAAAACTGATCTACACATTCAATGCAATCCCAATAAAAATCAACGCAGCCTTCTTTAAGGAACTAGAAAAACTAACTATGAAATTTATTTGGAAAGGAAAGAGACCCCGAATAGCCAAAGACATACTGAAAAAGAAAAACGAAATTGGAGGAATCACACTACCTGACTTCAAAACATACTATAAAGCTACAGTGGTGAAAACAGCATGGTATTGGCATAAGGAGAGACACATAGACCAATGGAATCGAATTGAAAGCTCTGATATAGAACCTCACATATACAGCCACATAATATTCGATAAAGCCACCAAACCCTCTCAACTGGGAGAGAGTGGCCTATTCAACAAATGGTGTCTGGAGAACTGGATAGCCATATGTAGAAGAATGAAAGAGGATTACCATCTCACACCTTATACAAAGATCAACTCAAGATGGATCAAAGACCTAAATATAAGAGCCAAGACCATAAAAACCTTAGAAAGCAGTGTAGGTAAACATCTACAGGACCTTGTAATAGGTAATGGATTTATGAATATCTCACCAAAAGCACGAGCAGCAAAAGAACTAATAGATAAATGGGACTTCCTCAAAATTAAAGCCTTCTGCACCTCAAAGGAGTTTGTCAAGAAAGTAAAAAGGGAGCCCACACAGTGGGAGAAAATATTTGGCAACCATATATCTGATAAGAAACTTATAACTTGCATATATAAAGAACTCCTATATCTTGAAAATAAAAAGATAAACAACCCATTTAAAAAATGGGAAAAAGACTTAAACAGACACTTCTCCGAAGAAGAAATACAAATGGCAAGAAAGCACACGAAAAAATGTTCCAAATCTCTAGCTCTCTGGGAAATGCAAATCAAAACTACAATGAGATACCATCTTACACTCATAAGATTGGCAGCTATGAAAAAAAACAGAAGAATACAAGTGCTGGAGAGGATGTGAAGGAAGGGGAACACTCATCCACTGCTGGTGGGAATGCAGAAGGATCCAACCATTCTGGAGGACAGTATGGCGGTTTCTCAAAAAACTAGCCATAGATTTGCCATATGACCCAGCAATACCACTGCTGGGTATATACCCAGCACAACTGAAAACAAGAACACAAACCGATATATGTACACCAATGTTCATAGCAGCATTGTTCACTATTGCCAAAAGTTGGAATCAACCCAAATGCCCATCAACAGATGAGTGGATCAATAAAATGTGGTATATACACACAATGGAAGACTACTCGGCTGTAAGAACAAACACACTACAAACACATGTGATAACATGGATGAATCTTGAGAACCTTATGTTGAGTGAAGCAACCCAGACATTGAAGGACAAATACTACATGACCTCAATGATATGAAATAAACAAGCTGCCCTAGATAGCAAGAGACTGAACGATAGGCTTACAGGAAATTGGAGGGTGGAGGAAGGATATGAGCTGATGTCTGCAGGGGTGGAATTTAAGACGAGATGGTGGTAAGTATGAACACAAAGAAGAGATAAAAGGGGGGCAAGGGGTTGCCTTTTCTTGGGGCTTTGCGGGTTTGAGGGTGGCTGGGGAGGGACGGATGGGTAACGTTGCCTAAAAGTGGGGGGAGGGAGGGGTAGCATACGAACCAGGAGAGGGTCAGGTGTTGGTGGAGAGTAAAATGCCGAGAAAATCATATCAAAATATAATAAAGAGGGTTACCTGTTTAGAATGCTCGGAGGGGAGGGTCTGATGCAGGACGGACTCCTGGGGAATATCTAAATGCTCATTCTGCCAGAGTGGGTGACACCATGGGGTAGAAACCCAAGTAGTGAGAGTGGGGGTGGACCCACATCCTGGGGAGGACTAATGCCATCAAATAGAGGGAACTGTATCCCTCGAGAGAAAGGGTGGCTCCCAGGGCATTGGGGCAGTTGAGCAAGTTAGACCCTGAACACTATTCCATCTATATCTGGAAGCGGCTCCTTGGGAAACAGAGGCTGGCTGTCACTGTGGGCACCAAGGTGGAAGGGAAAATGGATGTTAAATGTGTGGAACCAAGGTAAATGGGGGGTAAGAGAGGAGTTTCGTGAGAGTACACAAGGATGGATATAAAACATGTAATATTACAGCATAACATATAGGAGATGACAGACTGATAATGTAAACCATAATGTAAAACATAGGATAACTAAAAATGGAAAGAACTGTGTATCCTAAAGTATGCACCATAATGTAAGCACAGATGTCACCTTGTTAGAAAGCTAATGTCTCAGACTCTGTACATCACTTTAAGTAAATATGATATGAATAGGGTGTAAGAGTATCACTGTGGAAGGGAAAAGGTTTTCTGGTGGATGTGTGGGAGTGCTGTATATTATATATATGCATTGCTGTGGTCTAGGACTCCTGTGAAGAAAAGCTGAATAATTAGGGGGAAAAAAAAAAAAAAGAAAAAGATAGGATGTGGAATTTTTTCAAGTCAACATTCTTTATCTAAGTTCTTTATCTAACTTTATCCAAGTTCTTTATCTATCCTTTAAACCCATCGCTATATGCCATTCCCTAGTAAGGGACCATGACATTATATTGGGCTTCAAATTTCGGGGAGTTCTGGATCACAGAGTGTTTCAACAATGTCAATGGAGGGATACTGGTATGGGATACCAATTACAGGTGATATATGGCTGACAGGGAGCTGTACAGAACATATGTCCAGGGTGCATGGTAATGTTTGGATATACTCATAGTGGCAACAATTAAAAATCACAGCAGGGGGGGTACTGGGTTCCTGGCCAGTGGTGCTCTGTCGTGGTCCCTAGGGGAGCAGCGACAGTCTCCCAGGTACAGCGGCGGGGACCGGGAGGGAGTGAGGGTTCAACAGTGAGCCCCTGATGCTAATGACTATGCTTGTGAGCTGATAAACCTAAAATAAGAACAAGGCCTAGAGCAACATTGTGCCTGGGAATTTCCTCCTGTCAGCCTTCATGTTACTCAAATGTGGCCAGTCTTGAAGCCAAACTCAGCATGTAAATGCAATGCCTTCCCCCCAGCGTGGGACATGACACCCGGGGATGAGCCTCCCTGGCAACGAGGGACCACTATCAACTACCAACTGATGATGCAACTGGAAAACGACCTTATACGGAAGGTTCAATGCAGATCAGCAGAATATCCCTGTCTACATAAAATAACATGACTTTAAAATGCTGTTTGACCTAAAGTAAGGGGGAAATGGAAAGGAGAAATGAGTTTATATGGCTACGAGTTTCTAAAAAAGAGTCTGGAGGCTGGCAGAAGGATTGCCCTCATGCACAACTGAGCAGAGTCAGAGAAACAGATAAAGTAGATACAACCCCCAGATATTGGTTCCTTTGAGGGCTAAAGAGACCCATGGGAGTTATGGTCATGGCCGATGGGGTTAACTACCAGGTCAGATGGCCCCTCTTTGGAAATGGTGTTTATGTGTGATGAATCTGGACTCAGATGGGATCTCCCTTCATAAGACTTTCATGCTAATGTGCTGGAGGTGCAGTTAATGTTGGGGTTTAAGATATATTTAGGGGATTTGAATCTCTGGACTGACAATGTGATAGCCAGGTCCTGAGCCTCAACAGACTCCAGCACCTACAATCTGATTTATTGGACTTACCATACTCAGCTAAGATGGAGTTGAAGAAGGACAACCACCACACCATGGAGCCTAGAGTGATTACAACTGAAAATGGGAGGATTGCATCCAGCATCCATGTGGAATCTGAGCCTCCTCTTGACATAGAGGTGCAATGGACACAACCAATCCAATGTCCACATAGAAGAGGTGGCATTGGATTGGGAAAAGTGGACATGGTGGACGATGGGTATGGGGAAAGGCAGGAAGAGATGAGAGGTGGAGGCGTCTTTGGGACATGGAGCTGCCCTGGATGGTGCTTCAGAGGTAATCACTGGACATTGTAAATCCTCACAGGGCCCACTGGATGGAATGGAGGAGAGTATGGGCCATGATGTGGACCATTGTCTATGAGGTGCAGAGGTGCCCAAAGATGTACTTACCAAATCCAATGGATGTGTCATGATGATGGGAACGAGTGTTGTTGGGGGGGGGGGGGGAGAGGGGGGTGGGGGGTGGGGTTGAATGGGACCTCACATATATATTTTTAATGTAATATTATTACAAAGTCAATGAAAAAAAAAAAAAGAGGTACTTTCTCACCCAAAGTCTGTTGTAATGTGTTGATGCAAGATGGTGGGTGATGTCTGTGAGGGTTCAGCCTTTATCTTTCCTCTCAAGGTTCTGTGGCCCCACCTTCTTCCAATCTCAGCTGTAGGCTGGCATAAGGCTCATCTCTCACCCCATGACTCATTTCTTCCCAGGCTCAGCTGCTCTGGTCTCTTTGCAAGGTCAGCTGCAGACAACCAGGCTCATCTTTCTTCCCGGGTTCTCAGGATTTAGTCTGATGAGCTGTCTCTCTTCCTCTATGTTCTTCTTCTCTGTGTGGTCATCTACATGTGAGAGTCTGTTTTTATCCCCACCAAGGGGGTGGAGACTCAACCCTGCATGCCCTAATGGCATGGTCAAATAAAAGCCCTAATCACGATTTAATGAAGTAAAGGTGAAACATCTGAATCTAATACAATCTAATACACCCAGAGGTATAGACCAGTTTACAAACACAATCCAATATCTATTTTTTGGAATTTATACACAATATCAAACTGTTACAGCATCCTTGCTTTCTGTTCCTCTAAGTATATTCCTAGTAATGGAATTGCTGGATCATAAGGCAGTTCCATATTCAGCTTGAGGTACTGCCAAATTGTCTTCTATGGAGGCTGTACCATTCTACATTCCAACCAACACTGAAGGAGTGTTCCTATTTCTCCACATTCTCTACAGCACTTGTAGTTTTCTGTTGGTTTTTTTTTTTTTAAATTATGGCCATTCTATAAGGTGTGAAATGGTATCTCATGTGTTTTCATCTGCATTTCCCTAATAGCTAGTGATGATGAGTTTTTTTTTTATGTGCCGTTTGGCCACTTGTATTTTCTCTTTGGCAAAATATCCATTTAAGTCTTTTGCCCACTTTTAAATTGGGTTGCTTGCCTTTTAATTGTTGATTTGTATAATCTCTTTGTATAACATGGATATCGAATGCATGCCAGATATGTGGTTCCCAAATATTTTCTCCCACTGAGTAAGCTGCCTTTCCTTTTGTCTTTACTCATTTTTTTAATATTACTAAGCTGCCTTTTTAATTTCTTGACAAAGCCTTTTGAAGAACAAAAGTGTTTACTTTTCAGGATGTCCTAGTCATCTATTTTCTCTTTCATTGTTTGCGCTGTGTGTGCAGTGCTTAAGAAAGTACCACCTACTCAGAGATCTTGAGGATGTTACCCTACATTTTCTTCTGGAATTTTTATGGTTGTATCTTATATTTAGGTCCTTGATCCATTTTGAGTTAATTTTTGTATAATGTGTGGGATAGTCATTCTCTTTCTATTTTTTGGATATGGATATCCAGTTCTCCCAGCATGATTTTTTGAATAGACTGTTCTGGCCCAGTTGGGTGGCCTTAGGGTATTAATAAATTAATGTGATTTATTACACAAAATTGGTTTTTTTTTTTTTTGGAACTGAATGGCCATAGCAGCTTTATATACATATATATTTAAATAAATTGTCTTTTTTTAAAGATACATAGAGCACAAAAAATATGAGGTTCCCACATTCCCCATCCCCATCCCCCCACTCCTCCCGTATCAACAACCTCTTTCATCAGTGTGGCACATTCATTGCATTTGATGAATACATTTTGGAGCACTGCTGCACTGCATGGATTATAGTTTACATTGTAGTTTACACTCTCCCCCAGTACATTCGGTGGGTTTCTTGCGTTGAACCACACTTGCATACCTGTGATAAAACCCACTTGATTGTGGTATATAATTCTTTTTTGTGCTTTTGGATTCAGTTTGCAAGTGTTTTGTTGAGAATTTTTGCATCTATATTCACTAGAGAAATTGGTCTGCAAATTTCTTTTTTCGTAGTATCTTTATCCGGCTTTGGTATTAGGGTGACACTGGCTTCATAGAATGAATTTTTAGCATTCCTTCCTGTTCAAATTGTTGGAAGAGCTTGAGCAAGTTTTGTATTAGATCGTTTTTGAATGATTAGTGGAATTCACCTGTGAAGCCATCTGATCCTCGTCTTTTCATTAGAGCATCTACAGCTGCAAGCAGGAGAATTCCATCCTTCAGTCATGTGGGGTCTAAGCCCCCTCTTGATTTACAGGTGGGGTGGACATCGCCATCCCAGCGTCCTCAGGATGGAGGAATAAAGTATGGATTAGAGTTTGGGAGGTTTTTCTTTCTTTTTTTTTTTTTTATCACCATTCCAATCTCTTCACTTTTGATTGGTTTGTTGCGGTCTTCTATTTTATAGGGTCAGGGTAGGTTGTTCATGTGTTTCTAGGAATTTTTCCACTTTGTCTATGTCTACATTGTCTAGTTCATTGCCTTACAAGTTGTTCATAGTATCCTCTTATCTCTCTTATGTTGTGTTGCCAGTGGTAATGTCCTCCCTCTCAGTTTTTATGAAGGGTTAATAATTAACAAATAATCATGATTACGAAATCGTTATATAGATGTCTTTATAGTATAAACCAGCAAAAATTTAATACCTGGAATTACTGAAGGTAGCTAGAATGGTTTCACCCCTGATTCAGATTACTCTAGTCTTGTCCTTAAACTTGTGTAGACTTACCTTTGTCATGGTAATTCTAGAAAGACTTGGTTATGGATTAGGCTCTCCTTTGCATATGCTTAGTTACTATTGGGATAGTAAGCACTCCACCCTCCTCAGTTTAATATCCATATGAAAAACCTTGTGACCAACCTTTGTTCTGTATATCCCTATCCCAGAAACTTGATCTCTGATAATGATGGTGTTTCTGTGCCTCCCCCTGGTTTGGAGCCCACCCCATTCATCCTGTTCAGCTCCTTAATGTTTATGATTGAAAAAACCTGTGTCCAGCCCCACTTCCATTATTCATTAGCACCCTGATGTTATAAAGTATTAGAATTTCTGCAGATCAGAAGGGCCGTTTAGGGCCATGAGGCTCTACTGCGCTCTATTGCTTGCACAACCAATAAACTTTTTCTCTCTTTCAACTGGCTCAGGAATCGGCTTTAAAGATACATCAGGAGAAAAGAACCCGCTTTTGCTTGGTATCAGCTCGGTGACTCTGGCAAGTCTAAGGTCGAAGGGCTCCCCGAAGGATCCAACTGCTCAAGCTTTCTGTGACCAGTAGATCCTCCTCGTCTAAAGCTCGTCATTTGGGTTTTACCTGTCTTGCTGGCCCTCCAGGCCCTGAAGGTGCTTTAAAACTTCAAAGAGAATAACAACTCCCGTCCTGAGTCTGGGCATCTGACTGGGTGAGTGGGTCACCAATGTAGAAGCAGATTGGGAAGTTAGTTCTTCAGTTTGAGTCCCATTATACTCCTCCCAGAACAATGAGCCTTGCTCTGACCTCTCTAACTTTTCTGACTGGGCAAGTGGATCACCAAACTAGAAGTGAATCCAGAAGCTAGTTCAGTGGTTTGAGCACCCTTAAACTCCTTCCAGAATGATTACTCTTGCTCTGAGCTCTCCACCTTTTCCTGTTTTGTTTTGTTTTGTTTGGGCGGGGGGTGGGCAGGGGGGTATCAGTCTGCCTGGGGTTCAAATCACCACTTTAAGTCTGTCTATTAAGTGTACTCCTGAACTGTAAGTCTGTCAGTTGGATATATTCCTGCAGCTTAGGTCTGTCTGTTGGATATGCACTTTTTAAAAATACATACTTTTTATTTTTTTAAAAGATACATAGATTACATATTTGTTACATAAAAAAATAGAGGGGATTCCCATATGCCCCACTCCCTACACCTCCCAAAATTTCCCACATTAACAACATCCTTCATTAGCGTGGTACATTTGTTACAATTGTTGAGCACATTTTAGAGCATTGCCATTAAGCATGGATTAGAGTTTACATTGTAGTTTACACTCTCTCCTGCACAATTTTGTAGGCTATGGCAAGATATATAATGGCCTGTATCTGTCATTGCAATGTCATTTGGGACAATTCCCAAGTCCCAAAAATGCCCCCATACTATACCTGGCTTTCCCTCTCCCTGCCCTCAGAACCTCCAATGGCCACTGCCTCCACATCAATGATATAAGTTCTTACATTGCTAGAATCACAAGTCTATAGTAGAATACCAATAAGTCTATTTTAGTCCATAGTTCATCCCCCAATCCTGAGGATTCTGGGATGGTGATGCCCACTCCACCCCTCACTGAGAGGGGACTTCGATCCCACAGGGCAGATGGATGGGACTCTCTTGCTTGCAGTTGTAGACACTCGGTTCCTTGGGGTGGTAGTTGTCCGTCTTCATCTCCTTGTTAGTTGTCCTGGGTGAGTCCAATGAACTGGACAGTAGGTGTTGCAACTCCTTTGAGATTCAGGGCACAGCTGGTACAAGGACAGTCCAAAGAGTTAAGCCTCTTGGATGTACACCTACCAACTTTAGTACTAATTATAAGTTCAAATAGAAGGACAGAAGAGCCAAATGTAGGGATACCACAACTGAGTCCAACTCTGTCACACTGGAGAGCATAAATTCCAAAGTAGGGCCCATCGGCAAGGCACTGAACTCCTGCGCTATCTTCCCTGACTATGGCACCTGGATGTCACCAGAGCCCTCAGGAGCCCTGCTTTTTGAGGTAGTATATACTTTGGAAGTCAGTGACATCCTGCTGAGATGTGCATAAGTGTAACCTCTGGGATGACCTCCTGACTCACTTTGAAGTCTCTCAGCCATATAAACTCTTTTGTCTTTACCTTTCCCCGCTTTTGGCCACGGTCTTTCTCCAGTTGCGTTGCTAGTTGGTGCTTGGCAGTAATCCCGCAGTGCCAGGGAGGCTTATCCCCTGCAGTCACATGCCATGCTGGGGGTAAGTTAATGCATTTATATGGTGAGTTTGGCTTAGAGAAAGGCCATACTTGAGCAAAACAGAGGCTCTCATGAAGTAACTCTTAGGCTCCCTATACTACTAGGCTGTTTCAATTTCCAAAGTAAAGGTTCATAAGTATAGTCATCAATATCAAGTGCCCATCAATGGAGCATCTGCCTTCTCTAGTCATTTCCTCTGTACTCGGGGGATTCTTGAACTTCCATTTGAAAATGTGACAGAGTTCCCCAGAATGGGAATTTGATATTCTTTTGGTTATTGTGTGAATCTCCACCTATCATGACAAAAGACCATAAACACTCAAACACATTTATATGCCTTATAGATATGCCCCAGGTGAACCTCCTCCCATGTTTCTCCCATTACTGATACCCCACACCAATGATCCTCCCCGTCACAGTTGAAACCCTTCTATGACCCAAAACTTCTTCAAAAATGAATTAATAATGATTGTTTTAAAAATAAGAAATATATATTTTTTAAAAAGTCTCTCCCAATAAAAGGGATAAAATCCTACCTGAGTGAGCTGTTTTGGGAACCCACAGAGCAGTACTCTTTTTTTATGGAGGTACTGGGAATTTTACCGAGAGCCTCTGACATGAGAAGCAGGCACACAATCTCCTGAGCTACATCTGCTTCCCTGGATATACTCTTGAACCTAAAGTCTGTCAGTTAAGTACACTCCTGGAAAGTAATCCAGAATATAGGAAGTGTTAAGTGTCTGTTCATTAAATAGTGGGTGTTATTAATACTTAGGTATTATAAATGTTCAGCATCTGTCTAAACTGCTAAATTAATGTTTAACAGCATTTACATTGTTCAGTATTCCTAATTGATTTCCAGTGACTGAAATTCCTTGAAATGGGAAATTTTAATTTTACTTCCATTCCTAAATACAGCCCCTTAGGCTGTATTTTGAAAGACTGGAATATCTTAACCATAAGTCTATGAAAAAACTGGAAATGTGTTTTTCTCCTGTAACAAAAATTTGGCATCAATATATCTTGGAATCAGGAAGAAAATGGTTGGAGTATGTTACTATAAGGAAGAACCCTCTATCTCCCTTTGACCACAGCTTTCTTTTTTTTCTTTAAAGATTTATTTCTCTCCCCATCCCCCCCAGTTGTCTGCTCTCTGTGTCCATTCACTGTGTGTTCTTCTGTGTCCATCTGTATTCTTGTCAGTGGCACCCTGAATCCGTGTCTCTTTTGTTGCGTCATCTTGCTGTGTCAGCTCTCCATGTGTGCAGTGCCATTCCTGGGAAGGATGCCCTTTTTACATGCTGGGGGCTCTCCTTATGGGGAGCCCTCCTTGCACATCGGATTCCCCTACATGGGGGACACCCCTACATGGCGTGGCACTGCTTGCATGCATCAGCACTGCACATGGTCCAGCTCATCACATGGGTCAGGATGCCAGGGGTTTGAACCTTGGACCTCCCATGTGGTAGATGGATGCCCTATCCATCGGGCCAAATCCTTTTCCCTGACCACAGCTTTCTAAGATCAGCACCTGAGCCCCCAAAATTTCTATTCCTTAGGAAACACCTCTGAAGAATTTGTGTTCATACTTACCCCGTTCCCCCTGTCAGATTTACATTGTTGGGAAAATGGTGACCCATTGTATTAAAAGGATCCAGAGAAAATAACAAGCTTAATTATTCCAACCTATAATTGGACTAGTATTGAGGCCTTGCAGATAACAGGAGATGAAGAGAAAATAGTAAATGAAGAAGTAGAACAGGAAACAGACAAGAACCAGAGGGAAAAAAAAATCCTGATAATCCCAGGTATATTAGGGAGAAGTTTGGAACACCAGTTAAGAATCATAAATTGAATGATAATGGTGTGAGGATGGGGCTAATTTAGAGTAGAAAGAGGTCCCTAAAACTATAAACTTATAAAAGATAAGCGAGGGTGGTGGACTTGGCCCAGTGGTTAGGGTGTCCGTCTACCACATGGGAGGTCCATGGTTCAAACCTCCGGCCTCCTTGACCCGTGTGCAGCTGGCCCATGTGCAGTGCTGATGTGCGAAGGAGTGCCCTGCCACGCAGGGGTGTCCCCCACATAGGGGCGCCCCATGCACAAGGAGTGTGCCCCATAAGGAGAGCCACCCAGCGTGAAAGAAAGTGCAGCCTGCCCAGGAATGGTGCCACACACACAGAGAGCTGACACAACAAGATGATGCAAAAAAAAAGAAACACAGATTCCCATGCTGCTGACAAAAACAGAAGCAAAGAAGACGCAACAAATAGACACAGAGAACAGACAACTGGGGTGGGGAGGGAGGGGAGAGAAATAAATAAATAAATCTTTTAAAAAAAGCAAAAAACAAAAAAAACCAAAAAACACACAAAAGGATAAGTGAAATAATAGAAGAATCAGAATAAAGTCCCTTTACTTTCCTGGAAAGAATTTATACTGCCTACCAACAATACACTAATATATACCTGTGCAGGAGTTTGATATGGTTCATGAATTCCAGGAATAGATTTTGGATTATATTTGTAACCTGGTCTGTACCTGGGCATGATTAAATTATGATTAGTGCTTTGATCGGGCCATGGCAGTAGGGTGTTGAGGCCCTGCCCCTTGATGGTTGGGGACTCAGTAAAAGACATGGCAAAGGACAGAGTTGGAATTTTGATGCTCTAATATTGAACTGGAACCCCAGGAATTAAGCACATAGAGAAGCCTGGTCATGAGTAAGGAGAAAGCCAGGAAGAGAAACAAACCATTTGCCTATTACCCAACAGCTGACTTTGTGGAGATAGAGTAGCTGAGCCAAGAGAAATGCAAGCCCTGGGAAGAGAGGAACCCAGGAAACCTGAAACCTTATAGACATTGACAGTCATCTTTCCCCAACATGTGGCAATAGACTTTGGTGAGGGAAGTAACTTTTGGCCTGGTAACTGTAAGTTTCTACTTCAAATAAATACCCTTTATAAAAACCAGCTGATTTCCTGTATTTTGCATCAGCACCCCTCTGGCTGACTAATACATCTGGAAAGCCCAGAAAGTATCAGACTGTTAAATACAGGCTTTATTACTCAAAGTCCCCAGATATAAGAAGGAAGCTACAGAAAATTGATGAACGGTGGGAAGCCAATATGGCTCAAGTGATTAGGCTCCCATCTAGCAAATGGGAGGTCCAGGGTTCAATTCCTGGGGCCTCCTGGTACAAACAAGCTGGCCCACATGATGAGCTGACCTGAGTTGAGAACTGGCCCTTGCTGAATGCTGGCCTACATGGCAAGCTGGCCTATGCAGAATGCTGGCCCATGCAGTAGAGCTGGACCACACAGGAGTATTAGCCCATGTGGCAAGCTGGCCTGAGTGGAGAGCTGGCACAGCAAGATGACATAACAAAAAGAAACACAGAGGAGAGACAAAAAGAAATGCAGCAGACCAGGGAGCTGGGGTGGTGCAAGAGATTGAGTGCCTCTCTCCCACCCTGGAAGGTTCCAGAATTTGGTTCCCCAGGATGCCTAAAGAGAAGAGAAGCAGACACAGAAGAAGGCACAGTGAATGGACACAGAGAGTAGACAATGAGGGAGGAAATAATAAATAAATAAACAAACAAACAAATAAATAAACAAATGATTAAATAAATAAATAAATAAATTGGTGGGGGATGAGAATTATCTATCTCTAGTTTATTTAGAATTGCCTAAGAACTTTATTACAAAGGGGACCAAGTTAAAGTAAACCTCCACTTCAGAAAGTGAATGATAGTACTCAAAGCTCTAATAAACCAAAAACAGTCAGAACAAGATGGCCTTAAAAAGTTAAGACCCCTGGATCCAGCCTCCACCTCTCCAGGGATGCGTGAAAAATTTAAACTAAGAGCAAATCGACATTCATATTGCAAAGAAGGACCCTGGAAAATTTATTGTCTTAGATGCTTCTGGGGAAAAACCCCAATAGCCACTAGGTGGGAACTGACAAAAATCTGGAATGAAAGGGCCTGGGGGGAGGGGAGCCATACTACTGAACTAAAACCAAATATTTAAAACATAACTTCCTAAATATACCTTTCTTGCTAAAATACCCAGATAACTTTTCCTTCAATTTTTATTTATATATATAAGTGTTTCCAAGAATGAGCTTGTATATCACAGGCAACACTGATCCCAGAGGAGATCTTAAAAAGCAGAAAAAATCCAGAGATGTGGAATAATGGAAAACCTGGAGGCAATCATACCAAAAGAGTGATTATTATGAGTCAAATTAGTGAGTTTTAAGTTTCTGTTAGTATGTCTAACCCTATTTGTGTCTGTATGTTTTATCAGTGTATATTTTCATACCTATTGATGGTAATATCAAGTTAGTCAATGAAAATTCTTAAAAGAGAGCTATCAAATTGCTAAAAATTGAGTAACCACTGACATATGTAAATGATGCTCTTGGAGCCCAAATTATAAAAGCCAAGTAGGATGTAAAAGGTCATATAAAAATATGAATAAAGAAACTATTTAAAGAAAGCTAAAAACTAAAAGGTTGCTCTGAATTCCTACACAATCTTTCTATAAATTATCCTACTCTCAGAGTCTTCACTTAAAATTGAAAAAATTTGACACATTAAAAATTATTTAGGAAAATATGGGGAATGAGCTGAGTGAAGAGAAATGGGGGAGATGTGACTTTAGCTTAGAACTGACTACTCGGCTTGGAAATTAGAAATGATCAGGACAGAGGGGATATTACAAAATAAACCTTGTTTTGCATAGCTTGTCATGTAATTCTTCAATTATTTTTTTTGAAAACAGTTTATTGAAGTATATATTCATATATGAACATACATAAACAATAAGTGTATATAGTAAAAGTTGTGAGCTTACAAAACAAACATGCTTAACATACAGGGCTCCCATATATCACCCACCACAAATACCTTGCATTGATATGAAATATTTGTAACAAATTATGGAACAGATTGTTAAAGTATATGTCAATATCTTACATTTGGTGTACTTTCCCCCAACCCACTCTTTTTTTCTTTATTGTTCATAAACCATATAATTTATCTGAAGTGTACAGTCAATGGCATTTGGTATAATCACTGGGTTGCACATTCATCTTTAATAATCAATATTAGAGAATTTCCATTACTCAAAAAAAAAAAAAAAAGCAAATGAACCAAACCAAGCCACTCTCATACTCATATGTTAGTACTAGTAATTACAAATCCTAAAAGAGACAAGCACGTCCCTTTACTGCCACACTCCCCAAGGACCTTAGTCCTGGTTTGAACAATTAAGCAGGGGCAATCCTAAATATCTAGAACAAGTTGAACCAAGAGTCAAGGAATTGTTGTAGCACACAGCTGCTTAACAGTAAATCCCTAGGCATGAGAGAGAAACTGAACATCAGAGTAAACTCAGTATCAGAATCAGATACCTAGACATCAGCAAAAATTGAAAAGCCATACAAAGATAATGGAAGACATGACTCAGGGAAAGGAACAAATCAAAGCTTCATGTGAGACACAGGACTAAATCAAATCATGAATTTGAAAGATGGCATGGCTAATGAAATAAAAGACATGGGAAGTGGACTTGGCCCAGTGGATAGGGCATCCGTCTACCACATGGGAGGTCCATGGTTCAAACCCCGGGCCTCCTTGACCCATGTGCAGCTGGCCCATGCACAGTGCTGATGCATGCAAGGAGTGCCATGCCATGCAGGGGTGCCCCCATGTAGGGGAGCCCCCCACATGGAGTGCACCCCATAAGGAAAGCTGCCCAGTGTGAAAGAAAGTGCAGCCTGCCCAGGAATGGCGCCGCACACACAGAGAGTTGATGCAGCAAGAAGATGCAACAAAAAGAAACACAGATTCCCATGCTGCTGACAACAACAGAAGTGGACAAAAAGAAGAACATGCAGCAAATAGACACAGAGAGTAGACAACTGGGGCAGAGGGGAGGGGGAAGGGGAGAGAAATAAATAAATAAATGAATAAATCTTTTTAAAAAAAGAAATAAAAGACATCAAGAAGACACTGGGCAAGCACAAAGAAAAATCAAAATCTTTGATAGAAAAATAGCAGAGCTTATGAGAATGAAAGTGAGTTTAAAATGCAATAGAAAAATAAACAAATAAAAAACAATACAATGCAATAGAAGCATGCAACAGCAGATTTGAAATCAAGGAAGAGTCAATAATGTAAAGGAAAGAACAACTGAAATAGAAGATAGAGAAAAAGAGAGAGAGAAAAGAATGGAAAATTTTGAGCAGGGGCTCAGGGCATTGTATAATAGCATGAAGTGCACCAACATATGTATTATGGGAGTTCCAAAAGAAAATGAGGAAGGGAAAGGGGCAGAAGGAATATTTAAGGAAATAATGGCTGAAAATTTCCACCTCTCATGAAAGACATAGATACACATTTCCAGAAAGCAGAGTGTATTCCAATTAGAATAATCTAATTAGACCTACCACAAGACACATAATATGCAGATGGCTGAATGCCCAAGATAAGAGAAAATTCTTAAAGCAACAAGGAAAAAGTGAAACATCACATAAAAGGGATGTCTGAAAAGACTGAGTGCAGAATTCTCTTCAGAAACCATGGAGGGAAGAAAGCAATGGTATAATATAATAAATGTGCTGAAGGAGAAAAACTGCCAGCCAAGAATTATTTATCTGGAAAAACTGTCCTTCAAATATGATGGTAAGCTTAATATATTTACAGATAAACAGAAACTAAAAGACTTTGTAAACAAGAATCCAGCTCTGCAGAAAACATTAAAGGGAGTTCTGAAGTGAGAAAAGAGAAGAAATAGAGGCTTGGAGGAGAGTGTAGAAGTGAACACTATCAAAAAAGGTAGATGAAAAATAAAAAAGGACTAAAATAAGATGACATATGAAAACCAAAAGATAAAATTGCTGAAGACATCAATAAAATCAACAAACAATTAACAAGACCAACAAATAAAAAAGAGAGAAGATGCAAATAAATAAAATCAGGAATGGGAGCAACCAGCAAGATGGTGGCAGAGTAAGGAGTTCCTAGATTCAGCTCCTGCTATACGGCCATTAGTAATAACCCAGAGCTATCAAAAACACCTGTTTGGGGGTTCTGGGAGGCCAGAAGAGCATCCTGCAACATCCTTGAAAGTATGGAAGGAGGAGATTGCTCATCTGTAAAGAAGATTCATAAGTAGAGCACTACACACCACAGAGGCTCATGTCCATTCTCCACTGGAAGCACAAGCCACCTTGGGAGCTATTCTGTGGCTGTAATTGGAAGTGTCTTTTCCAAAAAAAGGGGGAGAAGAGATGGTTGGGCACCAATTTGAATTATTGATTAGTACATTTGATAGGCTAAAGTATAATCCTAAGAACAGCTAAAGTTTGAACCTGTTCAAGTCAGAAAGAGGCCAGTAGCTGCCTCTTAGCTCTATACCCCACATGAGGGGAAATGGTATGGACTGAAAATCACAGTGCTAGTAAGGACTGGCTTCTTTCCATCCAGATCAGATTGCACCTCTAGCATAAGCCCCAGCCCTGCCTCTGGCAGGGAGGAAGCTGAGGGGACCTGTGCCAGCCTCTCCAGGAAACTATAGGCCATCCTGCAGAGGCTGGTGATCATCCTATTTTGGCAGCACAAGCTCCCGAGGAGCTACTCTGTGGCTGGAATTGGAAGGTCCATTTCCCCAATACAGGGGAGGAAGAGATGGTTGGACATCAATTTCAATTACTGATTAGTAAATATTTAATGTTTTCTTTTAATAGAGAGCTTTTTTAAATAGAGAGTTATTTTTCTAACTTATTTGTCACTGTGAAAAATAGAGGCCTGTTTGAATATAATGATCACACTTGACAATTTTAATATTCTAATAAAACCCTTAAGGATACATTTAATTGCAAACTGTGTTGGAAACTGAGGCACAGTGGCCTCACAAGGAGAGATGTGCTGTCTCCATGACTATGCTTGCAACCTAAGGAATGCAGTAATTAAGAGTTCCCGGCAAATGGGATGAAGTTGTTAAAGGTTGAAAGAAAAGATGAGCACATACCTTTTGTAGTGAATAGAACACTTAGACTTTGTACCTTGAGATAAGATTTTTAAAAATTCCTTAGACTATGGGTAATTCTCCTTGTTGTCACATAGGCTACATGTTCCTGCTTGTTGTCACATAGACTGGGGTATATAGAGAGCCCCTTGTAAACAATAAAGTTGTCTAAGGAGTTATTACTCGCAGACCCCCTGATCCCAGCTCTCTCACTCATTCCTTCCCCCTTTTCTCTTTCTTTCATTCCTGGTAGATACCCTTCAGGTCCAAATCTCCAACATCTGGTGCCCAACGTGGGGCCCAAAGAAGCTAGTAAGTCTTCCAAATCAGTACAGGGAACCGCAGAAAAGACCTTATCAAGGGTTGTGTGACATCCAAAGCAGTGTGACTTGAGTCTTCTTTTAAGTAAGTAACATTTTCCTTGAAGTCATCAGGGAAATGGGTAATTGAACTGGATGTGTGGAAGAACATTCACAAGTGTTAAAAACCTTATTGAAATCTAGTGGGGTGCCTGTAAAAAGTTGTGAGTTAAAAGAACTGTTTGCTTTAACACAAAAACATTGTGGTTGGTTTCAGTCTCAGGGATGTAATGTTTTAAATTTGAAACAGTGGAGATGTGTAATGAAAGCTTTATGAAGAGCATATCAAAAAAGGGAATTCATTCCATTATCAGTATGGGCCTTATGCCACCAAAGAGCAGCAGCTCTAGATCCTTTACAGTCTGAAGAAGGAGAGAAAGATGAAATTACTATATTTCCTAAGCCCATAGGTAAATTTGAAATGAAAGAAAGTAAATTGGAACAAGAACAGGAGCTCGAGGTGTTGAGTATAGTCTTACAGAGTAGTAATCCAAAAATGTGTGTTAACAGTCTGTCTAAACTGCTAAATAAGAACTTAACTACATTTATGCTGCTCAAGTTATCTTAACTGATTGCTGATAACTAATATAAATGTTTCCAAGTACAAGCTTGCATGTTACAGGCAACATGGATTCCAGAAGAAATCTTAAAAAGTAAAATCTAAGATGTGATATAATGGAGAACTTAAAAGCAGCTATACCAAGAAAGTAAGAATTATGAGTCAATTGTAAACTGTACATTTCTGTTAATGTGTAGTAATTGTTTTGTTTTTGTCTGTTTGTTCAATGTTAGTGTATATTTTGATACCTCCAGATGGCGATATAAATTAATAAGTAAAAAAATTTTTAAAGAGCTCTATTCAAATGACCAAAAATTAAATAAGTGCTTATAT
Organism: Dasypus novemcinctus; assembly: GCF_030445035.2. Lineage (NCBI taxonomy): Eukaryota > Metazoa > Chordata > Mammalia > Cingulata > Dasypodidae > Dasypus > Dasypus novemcinctus. Next base: position 82,767,671 of record NC_080704.1, on the reverse strand, counting down.
TAATACATAAGTTTAAATGTTAATAAGATTGCTACAATGATAAAAATTTTGTCTTAACGAAATTACTATGTCTTCATTAAAAGCTGTTCTTGCCTAGCTTGAAATGAATAGTTTATTTTTCTTCACAGGATAAAATGAAGGAAGTAAAACTTAAATGAATATTAAAGAAGGTTAAAAGTTTGTGGGAATGCTGACTGAAATTTCATAAGTTTTTATAAAAGGTGTGTTTTGTCCTAAAGTAGCATGGCTAATTTTCATAAGCTCTTGGAACTTAAATGCATGTGGCAAGTTGTAGAAGGTATTGTGGTAACTTTAAGTAAGGAAATGTGTTCTGTGAAGGTAAAATTTGTCTTAAAATAATATAATTATAGTCCATATGTTTATAATAAAAAAATTATAAGAAGTTTAATGAAGCATTGTTTAAATTAAGGTATTTAAATGGCTAATTCGAAAAAGGCAATATTAAACAAAACCTGAATTGATAATATTAATAATAAAAGGTAATTTTATAACAGGAAAACTTGTTGGCAGCCAGCATCCCATGCCAAATTGCTTCTAGGGGACTATTTCTGGTATTACATGCTACTAAGTATTTAAAGTGAAGAAAAGTTCATTATTTTAACAAGCTTGTTTAGTGTTGATGGTAATCATACATTGTAAGAAGTTGCCTGGTAACTTAGTATGTGGGATATATGGAATGTGTTTTTATTGTTAAGGAAACAGGAGATGATTTTGTCCTGAGATAAAATGATTGATTATTAAGAAAGAATAAAATGTGGGACAAAACCTGAATGAATATTGAAAGTGTACAGGGCTCGTGGAAAAGAAATTTTTATGATTAAAGTTGAGTAAGGTTTGATGGGTCTGTCTATAAAGTTTTAAAAGCTTTAGTATCAAGTAGTATGTATCAAAGTTAAAAATTTTGTCCTTTTTCAAAGTCTCTCAAATCATTAGTTTGTTTTGGTGAAAGTTTATGAAAAGTTTTTATCCTGAATAATCAGAATACAAAGAAAGTCTGTTTTATCAAAACAGCTTCTTGTGCTTTAACCTCATCATTTCCTCAGTGTTTGAAGAAGAAAGGGTCTTATCTCTTTTAAAGGAAAATAATATTCAAACCTGCTTTCTGAAAATCAAATCTGGAAAAGTAGCTTTTTATTCCAAACTAATTACAAGAGATTTGTTCTTTTACCATGAAAGAAAATTTAAATAATTGTGTTCATCTAATATAAGTAGAAGGTGTTTAAAAGTGTTATAAAATTGACAAGATTTTTAACCCCCTGTTAATTAAAGTTGTATGAGTAAAAGGTTCAAATGAACACTTAAGAGTGTATAAATTTACCAATATTTCATATTAAACAGAAGTATAATGCGGTTAATTATGGTTTTAATTATTATAAAAAGGTGTGTGTCACAGAAACAACCTCTTATCATAAATTAAAATAATAACATTGTAGTATGCAGCATTCCCAAATATTGCTAGTTTGTTGCAAAAAATTAACATCCAACTATGTTGCTCTCACTTTGTTTTAAAATGTGCTAAGACTTTCTTTAGTATTTCCTTAGGCAAGTCAAGCCAACCTGCATTCTCCTATCTGCAGAAAAGTCAACAATGGACTTTTGCAGTGCTTCCCCAAGACTGTGTGCATAGTCCAACCATCTGTCCTGGCATGATGATAATAATCTAGCTGCATAAAATCAGTGGCTGAAACTCTACTGATGACATTATGTTAACCAGTAATCCTTTTTTCATAATGAAAAGAAACACCAGAGACACTACCTTATCTTAAGAGCCTGAACTAAGCAAACAATTGGGACAGGCTGCAGGGTCCCTGCTGCTCTGTCAAATTCTTCAATGATGTTTAGTTTGGTAAAACAAAACTATAACCTGCTGTAATTGATAAAGTACAATGTTTTCTCATGTTAATCTAGTTTGTAATATTGTTGGAATACTGAAAATCTTTCATCTCTCACTTAGTCTCAAATATTAAAACCATTGTATGTATTAATTGGAAAAAGTCCTTCGTGAAAGTAGGAAAATCTCCAGCAAGCTGCTTTTAATAATAATAAAAGGAAGGTAAGTTTTGGACATTAACTTGGCCTATGAATTGGATGTGGCAAGCACCCATATTGGCTTTGGGTGGAGTTTGTGGCAAAAGCAAAATTCTAAACAAGTATGCCTTGGGTTTAATCACAATTCTAGAAGGAGACCAAAAGTACAATATAAAAAGGCAATTGTGTGCAGCATAGGAGGTACTGCTAAAAGTGAAAGACTTAACCCAATAGTGTTTAGTCACTCTAAAGACTGCCATCCCTATCCAGGGGTAGATTGCAAATACTAAAAGCAAGACAGAAATGATGAACTACTGTAAATCACCCTCAAATTATGAAAAAACATCTAGAATACGTGCTAGAAGTAACAGGTAAGTGTCTGTCATGTCCCTGCCCACTTCACTAACATCCCTTTTAGGACTGTTGATGCAGATGCCTTTGTGAAGATCCAGGGCCCTACCACTGAAACCTGAGAAAAGGCAAAGTGGCTCCACTGAAAAGGCAAACATCGTGAGTACCAAACCTTGTGGTGCCTAGGCCAGCATTCCCTGCTGCTTGTTATTTGCCAACAGCTCATAGACATTCCCATAACTTCCTTCATGCTGACTCCAATGACTAAAACATCAGATCAGATCCCTCCTAGTCTTGGGAGGAATGAGCCCTCAGATGCACAATTCAAACCCTCCAGGAAGTAATACAACAAAAAACACCTGAGCTGTATTCATTACTTTCTGGAACTGTGAACTTGCAGCTTGTGTCTGCCTATGGACTTTGGGCCTGTGTGCTCTCTCCTTATGCTACTGTGGCAGGAACTGTTAATTACAAAGGTAAATGGATACCAGCCCCTTGGGCTAATGACACTCATAGTCATAACCTACAAAAGAATTTGTGGAAAGTATTTCTTGGAATTGCCCCTCCGTATGAATGGCTGGGAAATATAAATAAGACAGGACAGTATTTGACCCTTAACCAAACATATTTTAAAGCCTGTATTGGAGATCCATTTGTTTTCATAACTGGTAAGATAACTATTAAGACTGATTCACTGTTTTATGACAATGGTGCCTTGTATACATATCAGGAAGTGTGTTGCAGGATAGCGAAACAATAGCAATGGCCAGAAGAAGAAAAGGCATCTGGATACCTGTGAGAATGATGTGGATTTGGCAGTCATCTCCTGAAAGTCAGTTACTGCTACATATGGTACAAGAATTCTTGAAACAGACTAAACACTTTATTGGACTGCTTATTATAAGTGTTTTGAGACTGACTGGAATCATTACAGCTGCTGCTACTGCTATGGTAGCTTTACATGAAAGTACAAACACAACAATATGTACATGATTGGGATGAAAATGCTAGTGATTTGTGTCATAGCCAAGAGCACATTGATGAACAGTTAAATAATTGGGTTAATGGTTTAGAATCTGTTGTCTTCCATATTGGAGATCAATTGTATAATTTAAACTTGTTAAGGGGGTTGAGGTGCAATTGGAATGAAAACAACTTTTGTATTATTCCTCTTGCCTATAATTCATCCAATATAGAATGGAGAAAAATTAAGAATCATTTGCTAGGCCATAAAAATAATATCTCTCTGAAAGTAATTGAATTACAAAGGAAAATATTAGAAATGTCTCAAAATCAAGTTCATGTAGCCAATGATAAGGATATATCCTCAAATACGATTTCACATATTACAAAATTTGACCCAGTTAATTGGTGGAAATCACAGTATTTCCTGTCAGCTTTAGGAATAGGGTTAAGCATATTTTTTTCTGTTGCTCATGATTTTCACCTGTGCCAGAGAGTGCTTTCAAAGAAAATTGCAAAGCATAAGAGCTATGGACATGTGAATAAACTGGTGCTAGAAAAAGCACTTCAATAATTTCCCCAAGTTGAAGAGCTTGGCCGATAGTCAATGATGGGTAGGACTCTCAGAGGAGGGCAACCTAAGACAGGCACAGTCACCTCAACTAAAACAAAAAGGGGGAGATGTTGGAAACTGAGGCACAGTGGCCTCACAAGGAGAGATGTGCTGTCTCCATGACTATGCTTGCAACCTAAGGAATGCAGTAATTAAGAGTTCCCGGCAAATGAGATAAAGCTGTTAAAGGCTGAAAGAAAAGATGAGCACATACCTTTTGTAGTGAATAGAACACTTAGACTTTGTACCTTGAGAAAAAGATTTTTTAAAATTCCTTAGACTACGGGTAATGCTGCTTGTTGTCACATAGGCTATGTGTTACTGCTTGTTGTCATGTAGGCTACATGTTCCTGCTTGTTGTCACATAGACTGGGGTATATAGAGAGACCCTTGTAAACAATAAAGTTGTCTGAGCTGTCATTACTCACAGCTCTCTCGCTCATTCCTTCCCACTTTTCTCTTTCTTTCATTCCCGATATCCTTTTGGTCCAAATCTCCAACAAACTATTATAAAAGTATTTGTTCTTTCACCTTGTAAACAGTGAGGTGCTAATATATATATGTGTTTATGAAAAGTAATGTTACTAACATATTTAATTTTAATTCGCAATGGAAAATCTACCAAATTCCAAAACTGAAAACTCATAAAACTTCTGTAAACTGTGGAAGAGTTTAAAAGGGATGTTATTTAACATATTTGATTATGATCAGAATTGTTATCAAGGTGTTAAACTCCTTTTTAAAAAACTAGTTCATCATAAAATACAGAGCATAATCACAGTATTTACTTTTTTTTTTTTTTTAAAGATTTATTTATTTATTTAATTTCGCCCCCTCCCCTGGTTGTCTGTTCTTGGTGTCTTTTTGCTGCGTCTTGTTTCTTTGTCCGCTTCTGTTGTCGTCAGCGGTACTCAGTGGTACGGGAAGTGTGGGCGGCGCCATTCCTGGGCAGGCTGCTCTTTCTTTTCACGCTGGGCGGCTTTCCTCACGGGTGCACTCCTTGCGCGTGGGGCTCCCCTACGCGGGGGTCACCCTTGCATGGCAAGGCACTCCTTGCGCGCATCAGCACTGTGCATGGCCAGCTCCACACGGGTCAAGGAGGCCCGGGGTTTGAACCGCGGACCTCCCATATGGTAGACGGACGCCCTAACGACTGGGCCAAAGTCCGTTTCCCAGTATTTACTTTCTAAGACTGTGGTTAATGTGTAGATTTATTGATAAGGGAAATATTATTTATAAAATGATATCAAATAGAGTATGGGCTGCCTTTTTGAGACACTATCCATATTACATTTAGTGTTCTGAATTTATTAAAAATATCACCATCATTGTTGAAAGTAATATATCCTTAAAGTGGGGATATAATGTTCCAAAAAGTGTATGACTCCACAGGATGAGCCTCCCTGGCACTGCGGGATTACTGCCAAGCACCAACTAGCAACGCAACTGGAGAAAGACCGTGGCCAAAAGCGGGGAAAGGTAAAGACAAAAGAGTTTATATGGCTGAGAGACTTCAAAGTGAGTCAGGAGGTCATCCCAGAGGTTACACTTATGCACATCTCAGCAGGATGTCACTGACTTCCAAAGTATATACTACCTCAAAAAGCAGGGCTCCTGAGGGCTCTGGTGACATCCAGGTGCCATAGTCAGGGAAGATAGCGCAGGAGTTCAGTGCCTTGCCGATGGGCCCTACTTTGGAATTTATGCTCTCCAGTGTGACAGAGTTGGACTCAGTTGTGGTATCCCTACATTTGGCTCTTCTGTCCTTCTATTTGAACTTATAATTAGTACTAAAGTTGGTAGGTGTACATCCAAGAGGCTTAACTCTTTGGACTGTCCTTGTACCAGCTGTGCCCTGAATCTCAAAGGAGTTGCAACACCTACTGTCCAGTTCATTGGACTCACCCAGGACAACTAACAAGGAGATGAAGACGGACAACTACCACCCCAAGGAACCGAGTGTCTACAACTGCAAGCAAGAGAGTCCCATCCATCTGCCCTGTGGGATCGAAGTCCCCTCTCAGTGAGGGGTGGAGTGGGCATCACCATCCCAGAATCCTCAGGATTGGGGGATGAACTATGGACTAAAATAGACTTATTGGTATTCTACTATAGACTTGTGATTCTAGCAATGTAAGAACTTATATCATTGATGTGGAGGCAGTGGCCATTGGAGGTTCTGAGGGCAGGGAGAGGGAAAGCCAGGTATAGTATGGGGGCATTTTTGGGACTTGGGAATTGTCCCAAATGACATTGCAATGACAGATACAGGCCATTATATATCTTGCCATAGCCTACAAAATTGTGCAGGAGAGAGTGTAAACTACAATGTAAACTCTAATCCATGCTTAATGGCAATGCTCTAAAATGTGCTCAACAATTGTAACAAATGTACCACGCTAATGAAGGATGTTGTTAATGTGGGAAATTTTGGGAGGTGTAGGGAGTGGGGCATATGGGAATCCCCTCTATTTTTTTATGTAACAAATATGTAATCTATGTATCTTTTAAAAAAATAAAAAGTATGTATTTTTAAAAAGTGCATATCCAACAGACAGACCTAAGCTGCAGGAATATATCCAACTGACAGACTTACAGTTCAGGAGTACACTTAATAGACAGACTTAAAGTGGTGATTTGAACCCCAGGCAGACTGATACCCCCCTGCCCACCCCCCGCCCAAACAAAACAAAACAAAACAGGAAAAGGTGGAGAGCTCAGAGCAAGAGTAATCATTCTGGAAGGAGTTTAAGGGTGCTCAAACCACTGAACTAGCTTCTGGATTCACTTCTAGTTTGGTGATCCACTTGCCCAGTCAGAAAAGTTAGAGAGGTCAGAGCAAGGCTCATTGTTCTGGGAGGAGTATAATGGGACTCAAACTGAAGAACTAACTTCCCAATCTGCTTCTACATTGGTGACCCACTCACCCAGTCAGATGCCCAGACTCAGGACGGGAGTTGTTATTCTCTTTGAAGTTTTAAAGCACCTTCAGGGCCTGGAGGGCCAGCAAGACAGGTAAAACCCAAATGACGAGCTTTAGACGAGGAGGATCTACTGGTCACAGAAAGCTTGAGCAGTTGGATCCTTCGGGGAGCCCTTCGACCTTAGACTTGCCAGAGTCACCGAGCTGATACCAAGCAAAAGCGGGTTCTTTTCTCCTGATGTATCTTTAAAGCCGATTCCTGAGCCAGTTGAAAGAGAGAAAAAGTTTATTGGTTGTGCAAGCAATAGAGCGCAGTAGAGCCTCATGGCCCTAAACGGCCCTTCTGATCTGCAGAAATTCTAATACTTTATAACATCAGGGTGCTAATGAATAATGGAAGTGGGGCTGGACACAGGTTTTTTCAATCATAAACATTAAGGAGCTGAACAGGATGAATGGGGTGGGCTCCAAACCAGGGGGAGGCACAGAAACACCATCATTATCAGAGATCAAGTTTCTGGGATAGGGATATACAGAACAAAGGTTGGTCACAAGGTTTTTCATATGGATATTAAACTGAGGAGGGTGGAGTGCTTACTATCCCAATAGTAACTAAGCATATGCAAAGGAGAGCCTAATCCATAACCAAGTCTTTCTAGAATTACCATGACAAAGGTAAGTCTACACAAGTTTAAGGACAAGACTAGAGTAATCTGAATCAGGGGTGAAACCATTCTAGCTACCTTCAGTAATTCCAGGTATTAAATTTTTGCTGGTTTATACTATAAAGACATCTATATAACGATTTCGTAATCATGATTATTTGTTAATTATTAACCCTTCATAAAAACTGAGAGGGAGGACATTACCACTGGCAACACAACATAAGAGAGATAAGAGGATACTATGAACAACTTGTAAGGCAATGAACTAGACAATGTAGACATAGACAAAGTGGAAAAATTCCTAGAAACACATGAACAACCTACCCTGACCCTATAAAATAGAAGACCGCAACAAACCAATCAAAAGTGAAGAGATTGGAATGGTGATAAAAAAAAAAAAAAAAGAAAGAAAAACCTCCCAAACTCTAATCCATACTTTATTCCTCCATCCTGAGGACGCTGGGATGGCGATGTCCACCCCACCTGTAAATCAAGAGGGGGCTTAGACCCCACATGACTGAAGGATGGAATTCTCCTGCTTGCAGCTGTAGATGCTCTAATGAAAAGACGAGGATCAGATGGCTTCACAGGTGAATTCCACTAATCATTCAAAAACGATCTAATACAAAACTTGCTCAAGCTCTTCCAACAATTTGAACAGGAAGGAATGCTAAAAATTCATTCTATGAAGCCAGTGTCACCCTAATACCAAAGCCGGATAAAGATACTACGAAAAAAGAAATTTGCAGACCAATTTCTCTAGTGAATATAGATGCAAAAATTCTCAACAAAACACTTGCAAACTGAATCCAAAAGCACAAAAAAGAATTATATACCACAATCAAGTGGGTTTTATCACAGGTATGCAAGTGTGGTTCAACGCAAGAAACCCACCGAATGTACTGGGGGAGAGTGTAAACTACAATGTAAACTATAATCCATGCAGTGCAGCAGTGCTCCAAAATGTATTCATCAAATGCAATGAATGTGCCACACTGATGAAAGAGGTTGTTGATACGGGAGGAGTGGGGGGATGGGGATGGGGAATGTGGGAACCTCATATTTTTTGTGCTCTATGTATCTTTAAAAAAAGACAATTTATTTAAATATATATGTATATAAAGCTGCTATGGCCATTCAGTTCCAAAAAAAAAAAACAAACCAATTTTGTGTAATAAATCACATTAATTTATTAATACCCTAAGGCCACCCAACTGGGCCAGAACAGTCTATTCAAAAAATCATGCTGGGAGAACTGGATATCCATATCCAAAAAATAGAAAGAGAATGACTATCCCACACATTATACAAAAATTAACTCAAAATGGATCAAGGACCTAAATATAAGATACAACCATAAAAATTCCAGAAGAAAATGTAGGGTAACATCCTCAAGATCTCTGAGTAGGTGGTACTTTCTTAAGCACTGCACACACAGCGCAAACAATGAAAGAGAAAATAGATGACTAGGACATCCTGAAAAGTAAACACTTTTGTTCTTCAAAAGGCTTTGTCAAGAAATTAAAAAGGCAGCTTAGTAATATTAAAAAAATGAGTAAAGACAAAAGGAAAGGCAGCTTACTCAGTGGGAGAAAATATTTGGGAACCACATATCTGGCATGCATTTGATATCCATGTTATACAAAGAGATTATACAAATCAACAATTAAAAGGCAAGCAACCCAATTTAAAAGTGGGCAAAAGACTTAAATGGATATTTTGCCAAAGAGAAAATACAAGTGGCCAAACGGCACATAAAAAAAAAAGCTCATCATCACTAGCTATTAGGGAAATGCAGATGAAAACACATGAGATACCATTTCACACCTTATAGAATGGCCATAATTTAAAAAAAAAAAACCAACAGAAAACTACAAGTGCTGTAGAGAATGTGGAGAAATAGGAACACTCCTTCAGTGTTGGTTGGAATGTAGAATGGTACAGCCTCCATAGAAGACAATTTGGCAGTACCTCAAGCTGAATATGGAACTGCCTTATGATCCAGCAATTCCATTACTAGGAATATACTTAGAGGAACAGAAAGCAAGGATGCTGTAACAGTTTGATATTGTGTATAAATTCCAAAAAATAGATATTGGATTGTGTTTGTAAACTGGTCTATACCTCTGGGTGTATTAGATTGTATTAGATTCAGATGTTTCACCTTTACTTCATTAAATCGTGATTAGGGCTTTTATTTGACCATGCCATTAGGGCATGCAGGGTTGAGTCTCCACCCCCTTGGTGGGGATAAAAACAGACTCTCACATGTAGATGACCACACAGAGAAGAAGAACATAGAGGAAGAGAGACAGCTCATCAGACTAAATCCTGAGAACCCGGGAAGAAAGATGAGCCTGGTTGTCTGCAGCTGACCTTGCAAAGAGACCAGAGCAGCTGAGCCTGGGAAGAAATGAGTCATGGGGTGAGAGATGAGCCTTATGCCAGCCTACAGCCGAGATTGGAAGAAGGTGGGGCCACAGAACCTTGAGAGGAAAGATAAAGGCTGAACCCTCACAGACATCACCCACCATCTTGCATCAACACATTACAACAGACTTTGGGTGAGAAAGTACCTCTTTTTTTTTTTTTCATTGACTTTGTAATAATATTACATTAAAATATATATGTGAGGTCCCATTCAACCCCACCCCCCACCCCCCTTCTCCCCCCCCCCCAACAACACTCGTTCCCATCATCATGACACATCCATTGGATTTGGTAAGTACATCTTTGGGCACCTCTGCACCTCATAGACAATGGTCCACATCATGGCCCATACTCTCCTCCATTCCATCCAGTGGGCCCTGTGAGGATTTACAATGTCCAGTGATTACCTCTGAAGCACCATCCAGGGCAGCTCCATGTCCCAAAGACGCCTCCACCTCTCATCTCTTCCTGCCTTTCCCCATACCCATCGTCCACCATGTCCACTTTTCCCAATCCAATGCCACCTCTTCTATGTGGACATTGGATTGGTTGTGTCCATTGCACCTCTATGTCAAGAGGAGGCTCAGATTCCACATGGATGCTGGATGCAATCCTCCCATTTTCAGTTGTAATCACTAGGCTCCATGGTGTGGTGGTTGTCCTTCTTCAACTCCATCTTAGCTGAGTGTGGTAAGTCCAATAAATCAGATTGTAGGTGCTGGAGTCTGTTGAGGCTCAGGACCTGGCTATCACATTGTCAGTCCAGAGATTCAAATCCCCTAAATATATCTTAAACCCCAACATTAACTGCACCTCCAGCACATTAGCATGAAAGTCTTATGAAGAGAGATCCCATCTGAGTCCAGATTCATCACACATAAACACCATTTCCAAAGAGGGGCCATCTGACCTGGTAGTTAACCCCATCGGCCATGACCATAACTCCCATGGGTCTCTTTAGCCCTCAAAGGAACCAATATCTGGGGGTTGTATCTACTTTATCTGTTTCTCTGACTCTGCTCAGTTGTGCATGAGGGCAATCCTTCTGCCAGCCTCCAGACTCTTTTTTAGAAACTCGTAGCCATATAAACTCATTTCTCCTTTCCATTTCCCCCTTACTTTAGGTCAAACAGCATTTTAAAGTCATGTTATTTTATGTAGACAGGGATATTCTGCTGATCCGCATTGAACCTTCCGTATAAGGTCGTTTTCCAGTTGCATCATCAGTTGGTAGTTGATAGTGGTCCCTCGGTGCCAGGGAGGCTCATCCCCGGGTGTCATGTCCCATCCTGGGGGGAAGGCATTGCATTTACATGCTGAGTTTGGCTTCAAGACTGGCCACATTTGAGTAACATGAAGGCTGACAGGAGGAAATTCCCAGGCACAATGTTGCTCTAGGCCTTGTTCTTATTTTAGGTTTATCAGCTCACAATCATAGTCATTAGCATCAGGGGCTCACTGTTGAACCCTCACTCCCTCCCGGGTCCCGCCGCTGTACCTGGGAGACTGTCGCTGCTCCCCTAGGGACCACGACAGAGCACCACTGGCCAGGAACCCAGTACCCCCCCTGCTGTGATTTTTAATTGTTGCCACTATGAGTATATCCAAACATTACCATGCACCCTGGACATATGTTCTGTACAGTTCCCTGTCAGCCATATATCACCTGTAATTGGTATCCCATACCAGTATCCCTACATTGCCATTGTTGAAACACTCTGTGATCCAGAACTCCCCAAAATTTGAAGCCCAATATAATGTCATGGTCCCTTACTAGGGAATGGCATATAGCGATGGGTTTAAAGGATAGATAAAGAACTTGGATAAAGTTAGATAAAGAGCTTAGATAAAGAATGTTGACTTGAAAAAATTCCACATCCTATCTTTTTCTTTTTTTTTTCCCCTAATTATTCAGCTTTTCTTCACAGGAGTCCTAGACCACAGCAATGCATATATATAATATACAGCACTACCACACATCCACCAGAAAACCTTTTCCCTTCCACAGTGATACTCTTACACCCTATTCATATCATATTTACTTAAAGTGATGTACAGAGTCTGAGACATTAGCTTTCTAACAAGGTGACATCTGTGCTTACATTATGGTGCATACTTTAGGATACACAGTTCTTTCCATTTTTAGTTATCCTATGTTTTACATTATGGTTTACATTATCAGTCTGTCATCTCCTATATGTTATGCTGTAATATTACATGTTTTATATCCATCCTTGTGTACTCTCACGAAACTCCTCTCTTACCCCCCATTTACCTTGGTTCCACACATTTAACGTCCATTTTCCCTTCCACCTTGGTGCCCACCGTGACAGCCAACCTCCGTTTCCCGAGGAGCCACTTCCAGAGATAGATGGAATAGTGTTCAGGGCCTAACTTGCTCAACTGCCCCAATGCCCTGGGAGCCACCCTTTCTCTCGAGGGATACAGTTCCCTCTATTTGATGGCATTAGTCCTCCCCAGGATGTGGGTCCACCCCCACTCTCACTACTTGGGTTTCTACCCCATGGTGTCACCCACTCTGGCAGAATGAGCATTTAGACATTCCCCAGGAGCCCGTCCTGCATCAGACCCTCCCCTCCGAGCATTCTAAACAGGTAACTCTCTTTATTATATTTTGATATGATTTTCTCGGCATTTTACTCTCCACCGACACCTGACCCTCTCCTGTGTTCCTATGCTACCCCTCCCTCCCCCCACTTTTGGGCAACATTACCCATCCGCCCCTCCCCAGCCACCCTCAAACCCGCAAAGCCCCAACCAAAGGCAACCCCTTGCCCCCCTTTTATCTCTTCTTTGTGTTCATACTTACCACCATCTCATCTTAAATTCCACCCCTGCAGACATCGGCTCATATCCTTCCTCCACCCCCCGATTTCCTGTAAGCCTATCTTTCAGTCTCTTGCTATCTAGGGCAGCTTGTTTATTTCATATCATTGAGGTCATGTAGTATTTGTCCTTCAATGTCTGGGTTGCTTCACTCAACATAAGGTTCTCAAGATTCATCCATGTTATCACATGTGTTTGTAGTGTGTTTGTTCTTACAGTCGAGTAGTATTCCATTGTGTGTATATACCACATTTTATTGATCCACTCATCTGTTGATGGGCATTTGGGTTGATTCCAACTTTTGGCAATAGTGAACAATGCTGCTATGAACATTGGTGTACATATATCGGTTTGTGTCCTTGTTTTCAGTTGTGCTGGGTATATACCCAGCAGTGGTATTGCTGGGTCATATGGCAAATCTATGGCTAGTTTTTTGAGAAACCGCCATACTGTCCTCCAGAATGGTTGGATCCTTCTGCATTCCCACCAGCAGTGGATGAGTGTTCCCCTTCCTTCACATCCTCTCCAGCACTTGTATTCTTCTGTTTTTTTCATAGCTGCCAATCTTATGGGTGTAAGATGGTATCTCATTGTAGTTTTGATTTGCATTTCCGTGATAGCTAGAGATTTGTAACATTTTTTCATGTGCTTTCTTGCCATTTGTATTTCTTCTTCGGAGAAGTGTCTGTTTAAGTCTTTTTTCCCATTTTTTAAATGGGTTGTTTATCTTTTTATTTTCAAGATATAGGAGTTCTATATATATGCAAGTTATAAGTTTCTTATCAGATATATGATTGCCAAATATTTTCTCCCACTGTGTGGGCTCCCTTTTTACTTTCTTGACAAACTCCTTTGAGGTGCAGAAGGCTTTAATTTTGAGGAAGTCCCATTTATCTATTAGTTCTTTTGCTGCTCGTGCTTTTGGTGAGATATTCATAAATCCATTTCCTATTACAAGGTCCTGTAGATGTTTCCCTACACTGCTTTCTAAGGTTTTTATGGTCTTGGCTCTTATATTTAGGTCTTTGATCCATCTTGAGTTGATCTTTGTATAAGGTGTGAGATGGTAATCCTCTTTCATTCTTCTACATATGGCTATCCAGTTCTCCAGACACCATTTGTTGAATAGGCCACTCTCTCCCAGTTGAGAGGGTTTGGTGGCTTTATCGAATATTATGTGGCTGTATATGTGAGGTTCTATATCAGAGCTTTCAATTCGATTCCATTGGTCTATGTGTCTCTCCTTATGCCAATACCATGCTGTTTTCACCACTGTAGCTTTATAGTATGTTTTGAAGTCAGGTAGTGTGATTCCTCCAATTTCGTTTTTCTTTTTCAGTATGTCTTTGGCTATTCGGGGTCTCTTTCCTTTCCAAATAAATTTCATAGTTAGTTTTTCTAGTTCCTTAAAGAAGGCTGCGTTGATTTTTATTGGGATTGCATTGAATGTGTAGATCAGTTTTGGTAGGATAGACATCTTAACAATGTTCAGTCTTCCTATCCATGAACAAGGAATAGTCTTCCATTTATTTAGGTCTTCTTTGATTTCCTTGAACAATCTTTTTTTTTTTTTTTTTTTTTTTTTTTTTTAATTTTTTTATTTTTTATTGACTTTGTAATAATATTACATTAAAAATATATATGTGAGGTCCCATTCAACCCCACCCCCCCACCCCCCCTCTCCCCCCCCCCCAACAACACTCGTTCCCATCATCATGACACATCCATTGGATTTGGTAAGTACATCTTTGGGCACCTCTGCACCTCGTATACATTGGTTCACATCATGGCCCATACTCTCCTCTATTCCATCATGTAGGCCCTGTGAGGATTTACAATGTCCGGTGATTACCTCTGAAGCACCATCCAGGGTAGCTCCATGTCCCGAAGATGCCTCCACCTCTCATCTCTTCCTGCCTTTCCCCATACCCTTTGTCCATTATGTCCACTTTTCCCAATCCAATGCCACCTCTTCTATGTGGACACTGGATTGGTTGTGTCCATTGCACCTTTATGTCAAGAGGAGGCTCAGATTCCACCTGGATGCTGGATGCAATCCTCCCATTTTCAGTTGTAATCACTCTAGGCTCCATGGTGTGGTGGTTGTCCTTCTTCACCTCCATCTTAGCTGAGTGTGGTAAGTCCAATAAATCAGATTGTAGGTGCTGGAGTCTGTTGAGGCTCAGGATCTGGCTATCACATTGTCAGTCCAGAGATTCAAATCCCCTAAATATATCTTAAACCCCAACATTAACTGCACCTCCAGCACATTAGCATGAAAGTCTTATGAAGGGAGATCCCATCTGAGTCCAGATTCATCACACATAAACACCATTTCCAAAGAGGGGCCATCTGCCCTGGTAGTTAACCCCATCAGCCATGACCATAACTCCCATGGGTCTCTTTAGCCCTCAAAGGAACCAATATCTGGGGGTTGTATCTGCTTTATCTGTCTCTCTGACTCTGCTCAGTTGTGCATGAGGGCAAACCTTCTGCCAACCTCCAGACTCTTTTTTAGAAACTCGTAGCCATATAAACTCATTTCTCCTTTCCATTTCCCCCTTACTTTAGGTCAAACAGCATTTTAAAGTCATGGTATTTTATGTAGACATGGATATTCTGCTGATCCGCATTGAACCTTCCGTATAAGGTCATTTTCCAGTTGCATCATCAGTTGGTAGTTGATAGTGGTCCCTCGTTGCCAGGGAGGCTCATCCCCGGGTGTCATGTCCCACGCTGGGGGGAAGGCATTGCATTTACATGCTGAGTTTGGCTTCGAGACTGGCCACATTTGAGTAACATGAAGGCTGACAGAAGGAAATTCCCAGGCACAAAGTTGCTCTAGGCCTTGTTATTATTTTGGGTTTATCAGCTCACAAGCATAGTCATTAGTATCAGGGGCTCACTGTTGAACCCTCACTCCCTCCCGGTCCCCACCACTGTACCTGGGAGACTGTCGCTGCTCCCCTAGGGACCACGACAGAGCACCACTGGCCGGGAACTCAGTACCCCCCCTACTGTGGTTTTTAATTGTTGCCACTATGAGTATATCCAAACATTACCATGCACCCTGGACATATGTTCTGTACAGCTCCCTGTCAGTCATATATCATCTGTCATTGGTATCCCATACCAGTATCCCTCCATTGCCATTGTTGAAACACTCTGTGATCCAGAACTCCCCGAAATTTGAAGCCCAATATAATGTCATGGTCCCTTACTAGGGAATGGCATATAGCGATGAGTTTAAAGGATAGATAAAGAACTTGGATAAAGTTAGATAAAGAACTTAGATAAAGAATGTTGACTTGAAAAAATTCCACATCCTATTTTTTTCTTTTTTCCCCCCCCCCCCCCTAATTATTCAGCTTTTCTTCACAGGAGTCCTAGACCACAGCAATGTATATATATAATATACAGCACTCCCACACATCCACCAGAAAACCTTTTCCCTTCCACAGTGATACTCTTACGCCCTATTCATATCATATTTACTTAAAGTGATGTACAGAGTCTGAGACATTAGCTTTCTAACAAGGTGACATCTGTATTTACATTATCCTTGAACAATCTTGTATAGTTCTCGGTGTATAAGTTCTTTACCTCTTTAGTTAAATTTATTCCTAAGTATTTGATTTTTTTTATTTACTATTGTGAATGGTATTTGTTTCTTGATTTCCTCCTGATCTTGCTCATTATTGGTGTACAGAAATGCTACTGATTTTTGCGCATTGATCTTATAACCTGCGACTTTACTAAACTCATTTATGAGTTCTAGAATCTTCGTTGTAGATCTCTCAGGGTTTTCTATGTATAGGATCATGTCATCTGCAAATAATGAAATTTTGACTTCTTCCTTTCCAATTTGAATGCCTTTTATTTCTGGTTCTTGCCTCAGTGCTCGAGAAAGTACTTCTAAGACAATGTTAAATAGGAGCGGAGACAGTGGGCATCCTTGTCTTGTTCCTGAGTTTAGAGGGAAGGAGTCTAGGATTTCTCCATTGTAAACAATATTGGCTTTAGGTTTTTCATATATACTCTTTATTATGTTCAAAAAATTCCCTTGTATTCCAACCTTTTGGAGTGTTTTTATCAAGAAAGGGTGCTGTAGTTTGTCAAATGCTTTTTCTGCATCAATAGATATAATCATGTGATTTTTTTCCTTCAATCTGTTTATATGGTGTATTACGTTGATTGATTTTCTTATGTTGAACCATCCTTGCATACCTGGGATGAATCCCACTTGGTCGTGGTGTATAATACGTTTAATGTGTTGTTGAATACGATTAGCAAGTATTTTGTTAAGTATTTTTGCGTCTAGATTCATTAGAGAAATTGGTCTGTAATTTTCCTTTCTTGTGATGTCTTTGTTTGGCTTTGGTACTAGGGTAATGTTGGCATCATAGAAGGAGTTGGGTAATGTTCTTTCTGTTTCGATGTTTTGGAATAGTTTCAGCAGGATTGGTGTCAGTTCTTTCCGGAATGTTTTGTAGAATTCACCTGTGAAGCCATCTGGCCCTGGGCTCTTCTTAGTTGGGAGATTTTTAATAACTGATTCTATCTCTCTGCTTGTGATTGGTTTGTTAAGATCATCAATTTCTTCTTTTGTCAATATGGGCTGCTTATGTGTTTCTAGGAATTTGTCCATTTCCTCTAGATTGTCATTTTTGTTGGAATATAGTTTTTCAAAATATCCTCTTATGATAGACTTTATTTCTGTGGGGTCAGTGGTGATATCGCCTTTCTCATTTCTTATTTTGTGTATTTGCATCTTCTCTCTTTTTTTCTTTGTTAGTGTTGCTAAAGGTTTGTCAATTTTGTTAATCTTCTCAAAAAACCAGCTCTTGGTCTTGTTTATCTGTTCAAGTGCTTTCTTATTTTCTATTTCATTTAGTTCTGCTCTTATCTTTGTTATTTCCTTCCTTCTTCTTCCTGTTGGGTTACTTTGTTGTTGTTTTTCTAATTCCTTCAAATGTGCAGTTAGTTCTTCAATTTTTGCTCTTTCTTCTTTTTTGATATATGAATTTATGGCTATAAACTTCCCTCTCAGTACTGCTTTTGCTGCATCCCATAAATTTTGGTATGTTGTGTTATCATTATCATTTGTTTCAAGGTAGTCATTGATTTCTTTTGAGATTTCCTCTTTGACCCACTGTTTTTCTAAGAGTGTGCTGTTTAATTTCCAAATCGTGGTGTGAAATCTGGGCTTCTGTCCCTTGCAAATCTCCAGCTTGACTCCACTGTGGTCAGAGATAATGTTTTGTATGATTTCAATCTTTCTGAATTCGTTCAGCCTTTCTTTGTGGCCTAGCATATGATCTATCTTGGAGAATGATCCATGTGCGCTTGAGAAAAATGTATATCCTGCTGTGTTTGGGTGTAGTGATCTATATATGTCTATTAGATCGAGCTCCTCTAATATACTATTCAGATGTTTTGTTTCTTTGGTGATTCTCTTTTGAGATGTTCTGTCCAGAGTTGATAGTGGTGTATTAAAATCCCCCACTATAATTGTAGATGTATCTATTCTTTCACTTAGTTTTTCCAGCGTTTGCCTGATGTATTTAGAGGCACCCTTGTTAGGGGCATAGATATTTATGATTGTTCGATCTTCTTGACAGATTTTCCCTTTCACTAAAATGTAGTATCCTTCTTTGTCTCTCACAATTGTTTCACATTTAAAGTCTATTTTGTCTGATATTAATATAGCTACTCCTGCCTTTTTTTTGGTTATTGTTAGCTTGTATGATTGTTTTCCAGCCATTCACTTTCAATCTCCATGCGTCTCTGGGTCTAAGATGTGTCTCTTGTAGACAGCATATGGATGGGCCATATTTCCTTATCCAATGTCCCAGTCTGAATCTTTTGATAGGTGAGTTTAATCCGTTGACATTCAGTGTTATTACTATCAAGGAATTATTTGTGTTAGCCATATTTTGATTGGATTTGTGTTTGTCATATTTTGTTTGTATATATTTTTTTGTCTTTTTTTTTGTTGTTGTTGGTCTTATACTCTCCTCCAACTTTGCCTTTCCTGTTTTTTCCTTTCTTCCTGCAGAACTCCCTTTAGAATTTCTTGAAGGGGAGGTTTCTTGTTGGTATACTCTTTCAGTTTCTGTTTGTCTGCGAATATTTTGAACTCTCCATCATGTTTGAATGCTAGTTTAGCTGGATAGAGTATTCTTGGTTGGAAATTTTTTTCCTTTAGTACCTTGACTATATCATACCACTGTCTTCTTGCCTCCATGGTTTCAGAAGAGAAATCAGCACTTAATCTAATTGAGATTCCCTTGTATGTGATGGTTTTCTTTTCTCTTGCTGCTTTTAGGATTTTCTCTTTGTCTTGAGCATTGGATAATTTGACAAGTATATGTCTTGGGGTGGGCCTGTTGGGGTTTATGACTTGTGGAGTGCGCTGTTCTTCTTGGATATATACATCTGTCTCTTTCAGTAGATTTGGGAAGTTTTCAGCCATTATTTCCTGCAACACTCCTTCTGACCCCTTTCCCTTCTCTTCACCTTCTGGAATGCCTATAATACGTATGTTTGAGCGTTTTGCATTGTCATTCAGGTCCCTAAATCCTAATTGGATTTTTTCTATCTTCTTATTGACCCCTTCTACTATCTGTTTGATTTCTGATGTATTGTCTTCCACATCACTAATTCTCTGCTCTGTCTCTTCTAGTCTGCTGATATTTGCTGCAAGTGTATTTTTGATTTCTTGAACTGTGGTGTTCATTCCCATCATATCTGTTATGTTTTTGCCTATGTCTGCAATTTCCCCTCCAAGTGATGTCTTCATGTTGTTAACCTCTTTCATTACTGCATCAAATTTGTCGGTGATAAATGTTCTGATATCTTTCATTGCTTGTGCCAAGTTTTGCTCCCCTTCGTGATTATTGGTTTGTTGATTGGATTCAGCCATGTTTTCCTGATTACTGGTTTGGTTTGTAGATTTTTGTTGCTTTCTGGTCATCTCTTTATTTTGATGAATTTAATCAGTTCCTTAGCTTCTTTGTCTGATCTTGGAGGTTAATTAGTTGTTATTTTTGCATAGGTGTTATATCTTCTCTTTGTCACTTTTTTCTTGAAAGTACCTCTTATGGTACCTTGAGTTGGACTCTTTAGAGCCTGGTAAATGACCAGAGCAGCTGAGCCCAGAAAGGAACAAACCCTGGGATGAGAGATGAACCTTATGCCAGCCTACAGCTGAGATCAGAAAAAGCTGGGGCCACAGAGCCTTAAGAGGAAAGAGGAAGGCTGAACCCTTGTAGATATCGCCCACCATCTTGCATCAACACGTGGCAACAGATTTTGGGTGAGAAAGTACCTCTTAAGGTATCTTGAGTTGGACTCTTTAGAGCCTGGTAACTGTACCCTAAGTAAATACCCTTTATAAATGCTGACCGAGTGCTGGTACTTTGCATCAGCACCCCTTTGGCTGACTAATACAGTGGCAAACTGACATTGGCACACTGATGTTCATTGCAGCACTATTCACACTTGCTTAAAATATGGAACCAGCCCAAGTGTCCATCAACTGATGAATGGCTAAACAAAATGTGGTATATACATACAATGGAATACTAGCCAGCTGTAAGAAGAAATGGAATTGGGAGATGCATACGAGAACATGGAAGAACCTAGAGGATATTATGTTGAGTGAGATAAGCCAGACACAAAAGGAAAAACATTGTATGGCCTCACCAATATGAACTAAATACAATGAGTAAATTCATGGAGGTAAACTCTAGAGTATAGGTTACTAGGAGATAGAATGTGGGGTGAGAATGGGAGCTGATGCTCAATATATGTAGAATTGTTAATAACATTTGTTGGAAAAGTGTGCAAATGACTAGAGTTGAGAGTAACACATTATAGTGAGTAGAACTTACATTGCTAATTCATAAATGTTGATATGTTGAGTGAGATAAGCCAGACACAAAAGGAAAAACATTGTATGGCCTCACCAATATGAACTAAATACAATGAGTAAATTCATGGAGGTAAACTCTAGAGTATAGGTTACTAGGAGATAGAATGTGGGGTGAGAATGGGAGCTGATGCTCAATATATGTGGAATTGTTAATAATATTTGTTGGAAAAGTATGCAGATGACTAGAGTTGAGAGTAACACATTATATAGTGAGTAGAACTTACATTGCTAATTCATAAATGAGATTGTGGCTGAAGGGGATGGTCTGTGGACATAAATGTCAAGTAAAAGGAAAATAGAAAATAATCTAGGGTATGTATAGCACGGTGATTTCAGTGGTGGATGAAGATGGTGGTTAATAGTATAACTATAAGAATGCTTTCTTTTGCAAAGTGTTAAGAACATGTTGATAGACAGGAAAATTACAACTAATGTAACTTATGGAAAATAGTTAACAGTAATACTGTACTATGTCTGCAGCAATGCCAAAGAAGATATATCTATTCTAAGACACAAATATAGGGGGATATAAGAGGGTATGGGATATTTCCTTTTGGAGTAATGAAAAGTTGTAAAATTGACTGAGGTGATGACAGCACAACTCTGTGATGAAAATGGAAGCCAGTGAGTGTACCCTTTGAAGGGCCTGTACAAAGCATGGTTCTGGATAGCACAGGGAATCCAGTGGTGGATGATGGACTATGGTCAACAGGACAAATATGAGAACATATTCTCCTGAATGATAACAAATATATAACAAAAACGTAGGGTGTTAATAGTTGGGTGGGTGTGGAAAAATACACCAAATGTAAGATATGGGCTAAATATAACTATAAGAATAAATATTTTGATGCTATTCTTTCATAGTTTGTAACAAATGTATCACAGCAATGCAAAGTGTTGTTGGTGGTGAGATGTATGGGAGCCTTGTATGGTGATATGCATGTTTGTTTTGCAAATTCACAGATTTTATTATGCATTTGTTGTTTTTCATATGTTCATGTATGCATGATATACTTCAGTTAGATTTGTTTATAAAAGCATTTTTATCCTTGCCCCACACAGGGGGGAGTAAGGGGCATGAAACTTCATCAGTCTCTCCAGGCAACTACAAACAATCTTGGCCTGCACAACCAGGATTATTGCACATGGCTGTGGCTCTGTCCTTACACTGGGCAGAGGAGAAGGGTGGGAGAAGCTTCATCAGCTCCTGGGGCAATGCGGGCAGCTCCAGCCTCCACAAGTTAGTGCACCAACTACATCCTCTACTCCTACTACACAACCAGCAAGGGAGAAAAGGCAAGAAGGCTCTAAACTAGAAAGAGAATCCTCACCTAGAATAAATACATCTAGTAAGCCAGATGTCCGGACAACAACAAAAAATTAAAATCCACACCAAGAAACAGGAAGTTATGGCCCAGTGAAAGGAAAAAGGTAAGCCTCCAGATGACATAAAGGAATTGAGACAAGTAATCATAGCTGTTCAAATAAATGTCCTTAATAAATTCAAGGAGATGGCTAAAGAGATTAAGGATATAAAGCAGACATTGTGCGAGCACAAAGAAGAATTTGAAAGCACACATAGAAATATAGCAGATCTTACAGGAATAACAGGCACAATAGATGAAAATGAAAATACACTGGAGGCATATAACAGCAGATTTGAGGAGGCAGAAGAAAGGATCAGTGACCTTGAAGATATGGCCTCTGGATGCAAAAATACAAAAGAACAAATGAAGAAGGGAATGGAAAAAATTAATCAGGGCCTCAGAACTAAATGACAGCAAGAGACATGCAAAAATACATGTCACGGGTGTCCCAGAAGGAGAAGAGAAGGGAAAAGGGGGAGAAGGAATATTTGAAGAAATAATGGTAGAAAATTTCACAACATTATTGAACATCGTAGAAATCTGTGTCCAGGAAGCACAACATACTCCAATCT
Source organism: Dasypus novemcinctus (assembly GCF_030445035.2). Taxonomy (NCBI): domain Eukaryota; kingdom Metazoa; phylum Chordata; class Mammalia; order Cingulata; family Dasypodidae; genus Dasypus; species Dasypus novemcinctus. The sequence goes on along the minus strand of NC_080704.1, from coordinate 82,744,952 downwards.
GAGTAAATCCAAATAGACCAACTCTGAGGCACATGCTAATCAGAATGTCAAATGCCAAAGACAAAGAGAGAATTTGGAGAGCAGTAAGAGAACAGTGATGCATAGCATGTAAGGGATACGCAAGAAGATTAAGTGTTGATTTTTCATCAGAAACCATGGAGGCAAGAAGGCAGTGGTATGATATATTGAAGATACTGCAAGAGAAAAACTGCCAGCCAAGAATCTTATATCTGGCAAGACTGTCTTTCAAAAATGGGGGTGAGTTTAGAATATTCACAGATAAACAGAAACTGAGAGATTTTGTAACCAAGAGACCAGCTTTGCAGGAAATACAAAACAAAAGTGAGTGCTACAGCCTGAAGAGCAAAGACAGGAGAGGCTTGGAAAAGAGTCTAGAAATGAAGATTATATCAGTAAAAGTAACTAAAGTTTCAAAAGGGTAGTAAAAATAAAATATGCCAGATAAACATCAAAGGTCAAAATGGGTGAAATCAGAACTGCCTTTATAGTAATAACACTGAATGTTAATGGAATAAACTTCCCAATCAAAAGACACAGACTGGCAGAATGCATAAGAAAATATGAGCCATCTAGATGCTGTGTGCAAGAGACTTACCTTAGACCCAGGATACCAATAGATTGAAAGTAGAAGACTGGAAAAAGATATTTCATGCAGGCAGTAACCAAAACCAACCAAGTAACCAACAAGCAAACAAAAAATCTGGAGGAGCTATACTTATATTGGATGAAATAGGCTTTAAAAGCAATACTGTTATTAGAGACAAGGAAGGACATAATATATTAGTAAAAGGGGCAATTCGCCAGGAGGAAATAACAACCATAAATGTATGTGCACCCAACCAGGATGCCCCAAGATACATGAGGCAGATACTGGCAAAACTGAAGGGAGAAATAGATAACTCTACATTAATAGTTGGGAGACTTCGGTACACTGTTGTAGACATCTATATAGCCTATAGGGCCTATATCACTTAACTGGATTTCTAGAGACTAGGCACACTTGGATACAGAACTAGATAATTTTGAATTCATGCACAGCCCTGTATTATATCCCCCCTTTGAGGCCAAGCTTAAGTTATTAAGTTTCAGCATCACTATTGTCAGAGTCTCTCTGGACTGAGTGATGTGTATATAGAGTTATGAGATGGGCAGCTGTTTGCATTTTTACTATACCAGTTATTAGGGTGAGCTTTCTGTTTACGATGAAAGGGAGGATGCAAGGAAGTATGGTGCATCCTCCTACAAGGAAGGCAATTATTGCCAGTAGAGGCTTGAAATTGTTTGCTATTGACTGCCAGGTTCCAAAGGGATTACTTAAGTTCCAACCATTCCAGGTCTGCACTGGAACATGAGCGTTTTTTTACCATTTTGCTTGTAATTTCACCAATAACCTTTCCAGTGCTGTCTAGGTCAAGGCAGCAGTTTGAGAGAGTGAATTTTCCACAAACTCCCCCTGTACATGTTAGGTTTCCAACAGATATAGAGGAGTTATGAGGTGGGGAGCTGTTCATTGTTTTGATCGATTATCCCACTTATCGATTTCCCAGTGAGGGCCCAAAGACAAAGTTCCTGGGTAACATCAGGGTTTATCCTGTTTTCAGAAGAAGTTCTTGTCCTGGACAGTAGAATCCTGGGGGTGAGGCCCCTGGCAGTCATCCTGGGGGTTACTGGTGCCTGCTTATGTGGGATTTCTTTTTATTTATTTTTTTATTGACTTTGTAATAATATTACATTAAAAAAGTATACATATATATATGAGGTCCCATTCAACCCCACCACCCCCACCCCACCTCTCCCCCCCCCCCCCCAGCAACACTCATTCCCATCATCATGACACATCCATTGCACTTGGTAAGCACATCCCTGGGCACCTCTGCACCTCATGGTCAATGGTCCACATCATGGCCCATACTCTCCCCCATTCCATCTAGTGGGCCCTGTGAGGATTTACACTGTCCGGTGACTGCCCCTGAAGCACCATCCAGGGCAGCTCCATGTCCCAAAGACGCCTCCACTTCTCATCTCCTCCCGCCTTTCCCCATACCCATCAGCCACCATGTCCACTTTTCCCAATCCAATGCCACCTTTTCTATGTGGACATTGGATTGGTTGTGTCCATTGCACCTCTATGTCAAGAGGAGGCTCAGATTCCACATGGATGCTGGATGCAATCCTCCCACTTTCAGTTGTAATCACTCTAGGCTCCATGGTGTGGTGGTTGTCCCTCTTCAACTCCATCTTAGCTGAGTGTGGTGAGTCCAATGAATCAGACTGTAGGTGCTGGAGTCTGCTGAGGCTCAGGACCTGGCCATCACACTGTCAGTCCAGAGATTCAAATCCCCCAAATATATCCCAAACCCCAACACCAACTGCACCTCCAGCACATTAGCATGAAAGTCCCATGAAGAGAGATCCCATCTGAGTCCAGATTCATCACACATAAACACCATTTCCAAAGAGGGGCCATCTGACCTGGTAGTTAACCCCATCGGCCATGACCATAACTCCCACGGGTCTCTTTAGCCCTCAAAGGAACCAATACCTGGGGGTTGTATCTGCTCTATCTGTCTCTCAGACCCCGCTCAGTTGTGCACAAGGGCAATCCTTCTGACAGCCTCCAGACTCTTTTTTAGAGACTCGTAGCCATATAAACTCATTTCTCCTTTCCATTTCCCCCTTACATTAGGTCAAACAGCATTTTAAAGTCATGTTATTTTATGTAGACAGGGATATTCTGCTGATCCGCATTGAACCTTCCATATAAGGTCATTTTCCAGTTGCATCATCAGTTGGTAGTTGATAGTGGTCCCTCGGTGCCAGGGAGGCTCATCCCCGGGTGTCATGTCCCACGCTGGGGGGAAGGCATTGCATTTACATGCCGAGTTTGGCTTCGAGACTGGCCACATTTGAGTAACATGAAGGCTGACAGGAGGAAATTCCCAGGCACAATGCTGCTCTAGGCCTTGTTCTTATTTCAGGCCCATCAGCACACAAGCATAGTCATTAGCATCAGGGGCTCACTGTTGAACCCTCACTCCCCCCCAGCCCCGGCCGCTGCACCTGGGAGACTGTCGCTGCTCCCCTAGGGACCACGACAGAGCACCACTGGCCAGGAACACAGTACCCCCCCTGCTGTGGTTTTTAATTGTTGCCACTATGAGTATATCCAAACATTACCATGCACCCTGGACATATGTTCTGTATAGCTCCCTGTCAGCCATATATCACCTGTCAATGGTATCCCATACCAGTATCCCTCCATTGCCATTGTTGAACCACTCTGTGATCCAGAACTCCCTGAAATTTGAAGCCCAATATAATGTCAGGGTCCCTTACTAGGAAATGGCATATAGTGATGGTTTTATTTTTTTTAAAGATTTATTTATTTATTTATTTAATTCCCCCCCCCCCACTCCCGGTTGTCTGTTCTTGGTGTCTATTTGCTGCGTCTTGTTTCTTTGTCTGCTTCTGTTGTCGTCAGCGGCACGGGAAGTGTGGGCGGCACCATTCCTGGGCAGGCTGCTCTTTCTTTTCACACTGGGTGGCTTTCCTCACAGGCGCACTCCTTGCGCGTGGGGCTCTCCCACGCGGGGGACACCCTTGCGTGGCACGGCACTCCTTGCGCGCATCAGCGCTGCGCATGGTCAGCTCCACACGGGTCAAGGAGGCCCGGGGTTTGAACCGCGGACCTCCCATATGGTAGACGGACGCCCTAACCACTGGGCCAAAGTCTGTTTCCCTATAGCGATGGGTTTAAAGGTTAGGTTAGATAAAGAATACGTGTTGACTTGGAAAAAATTCTACATCCTATCTTTTCCTTTTCTTTTCTTTTCTTTTTTCCCCCTAATTATTGAGCTTCTCTTCACAGGAGTCCTAGAACACAGCAATGCATATATATAATATACAGCACTCCCATACATCCACCACAAAACCTTTTCCCTTCCACATCGATACTCTTACACCCTATTCACATCATATTTACTTAACGTGATGTACAGAGTCTGAGACAATAGCTTTCTAACAAGGTGACATCTGTGCTTACATTGTGGTGCATACTTTAGGATACACAGTTTTTTACATTCTTAGTTATCCTATGTTTTACATTATGGTTTACATTATCAGTCTGTCATCTCCTATATGTTATGGTGTAATATTACATGTTTTATATCCATCCTTGTGTACTCTCACAAAACTCCTCTCTTACCCCCCATTTACCTTGGTTCCACACATTTAACGTCCATTTTCCCTTCCACCTTGGTGCCCACCGTGACAGCCAACCTCCGTTTCCCGAGGAGCCACTTCCAGAGATAGATGGAATAGTGTTCAGGGCCTAACTTGCTCAACTGCCCCAATGCCCTGGGAGCCACCCTTTCTCTCGAGGGATACAGTTCCCTCTATTTGATGGCATTAGTCCTCCCCAGGATGTGGGTCCACCCCCACTCTCACTACTTGGGTTTCTACCCCATGGTGTCACCCACTCTGGCAGAATGAGCATTTAGACATTCCCCAGGAGCCCGTCCTGCATCAGACCCTCCCCTCCGAGCATTCTAAACAGGTAACCCTCTTTATTATATTTTGATATGATTTTCTCGGCATTTTACTCTCCACCAACACCTGACCCTCTCCTGTGTTCGTATGCTACCCCTCCCTCCCCCCACTTTTGGGCAATGTTACCCATCCGCCCCTCCCCAGCCACCCTCAAACCCGCAAAGCCCCAACCAAAGGCAACCCCTTGCCCCCTTTTATCTCTTTGTGTTCATACTTACCACCATCTCGTCTTAAATTCCACCCCTGCAGACATCGGCTCACATCCTTCCTCCACCCTCTGATTTCCTGTAAGCCTATCGTTCAGTCTCTTGCTACCTAGGGCAGCTTGGTTATTTCATATCATTGAGGTCATGTAGTATTTGTCCTTCAATGTCTGGGTTGCTTCACTCAACATAAGGTTCTCAAGATTCATCTGTGTTATCACATGTGTTTGTAGTGTGTTTGTTCTTACAGCCGAGTAGTATTCCATTGTGTGTATATACCACATTTTATTGATCCACTCATCTGTTGATGGGCATTTGGGTTGATTCCAACTTTTGGCAATAGTGAACAATGCTGCTATGAACATTGGTGTACATATATCGGTTTGTGTCCTTGTTTTCAGTTGTGCTGGGTATATACCCAGCAGTGGTATTGCTGGGTCATATGGCAAATCTATGGCTAGTTTTTTGAGAAACCGCCATACTGTCCTCCAGAATGGTTGGATCCTTCTGCATTCCCACCAGCAGTGGATGAATGTTCCCCTTTCTTCACATCTTCTCCAGCACTTGTATTCTTCTGTTTTTTCCATAGCTGCCAATCTTATGGATGTAAGATGGTATCTCATTGTGGTTTTGATTTGCATTTCCCTGATAGCTAGAGATTTGGAACATTTTTTCATGTGCTTTTTTGCCATTTGTATTTCTTCTTTGGAGAAGTGTCTGTTTAAGTCTTTTTCCCATTTTTTAAATGGGTTGTTTATCTTTTTGTTTTCAAGATATAGGAGTTCTTTATATATGCAAGTTATAAGTTTCTTATCAGATATATGGTTGCCAAATATTTTCTCATGTGGGATTTCTTGCTAAGCTCCAGATCCACCTATTAATTTTATTTTACCCTTAGAGAGGTTACACCTTTAGCCTTAAAGGGGTGCTGAAGGGAGATGATCTCTTTTCTGTAACTACTTCCTGCTCACCATGGGTTTTAGTCCTTACCTAACATGATGTAAAAACTTTGTTATTTTATTTTGACTGGAGGAAGATGGATGTGGCATTCTGTACGAAGCTGGATGAAGTTTTCATATGCTTAATAAGATGTTCATTCTGATAGAAACAAGCAATTAAAATTTTGGAATATCTTTTTTTAAAAGAGGACATTGGATTACAGAGGTAGACAAGGTTAGGTGCCTATAAAAATGGCATCCTTTTTAAAAGTTGGTGGGGAGCAGTATTTTAAGTTATTTATTTTCAAAGAGAAATTGTAATAGATAACAGTATTAGGCACTTAGCTTTGTTTTGAAGATGCATTCCAGGCTGTTTAATGATTGGCACTCATGTGCTTTGTCAGGTGCTTCTGGTGAACTGGCACCTTTTGGGCAGTTGGTTTCATTCAAGATTAGTGCACCAAGTTGGAAGTTCCCTTAGTTTTAGCTGTAGGAGTGATCAGGACTACAGAATATATATATTTTTTTTACCTTTTGGTTTTAATTGAATAATTCCTTGCAATTTTGACTGTTCAATAGATGACCAATCACCAGCAAGCTAGCCTTGTTTTGCTACACAGTAGAGTAGAGTAGAGTAGTAGGGTGGCTGAGCCTGGCACCAATTAACCAGCTACCTGCAAGCCACTGGTGGCCCTGTTGTTTTCCGCTAAGACTGCCACCTAATTTTTTTCTTCATTTTCTTTTAAATGTTACATTCAAAAAATATGAGGTCCCCATATACCCCCCCCCACCCCACTCCTCCCACATCAACAACCTCTTCCATCATCGTGGCACATTCACTGCACCTGGTAAATACATTTTGGAGCACTGCTGCACCACATGGACAGTGGTCTACACTGTAGTCTATACTCTCCCCCAGTCCACCCAGTGGGCCATGGCAGGACACACAATGTCCAGCATCTGTCCCTGCAGCATGACCCGTGACAACTCCAAATCCTGAAAGTGCCCCCACATCATATCTCTTCCTCCCTCTCCCTACCATCAGCAGGTACCGTGGCCACTTTCTTCACATCAGTGCTACAATTTTTTCTCTTACTAATCACAGTAGTTCCCCAGCAGAATACCAGTAAGTCCACTCTAATCCATACTCTATTCCTCCATCCTGTGGACCCTGGGATGGTTATGTCCAGACCCCTCTACATCAGGAGGGGGCTTAGATTCCACATGGATGATGGATGCAATTCTCCTGCTTGCAGTTGTAGGCACTCTTGGCTCCCTGGTGTGGTGGTTGACCTTCTTCACCTCCCTGTTAGCTGGCCAGGGTAAGTCCAATAAACCAGAGGGTAGGAGTTGCAAGTCTGCTGAGGCTCAGGGCCTGGCCATCACATGGAGAGTCCAGGGATTCAGGTCTCCTGAGTGTACACCAACCCAAACGCCAACCACAGGTCCAGTAAAAGTAACAGAAGAGGCATGTGTAGAAAGGTCATATCTGAGTCCAACTCCATCACACTCAGGAACACAAACTCCAAAGTAGGGCCAACTGACATGGCCCTGAATTCCAGAGCCATAGAACCGGTGGGCCTCTGTAGCCCTCAGGAGAACCAGTACCTGGGTTTCTATCTACTTTGGCTGTCTCTGGTGCCCTGCTGAAGTGTGCATAAGCATTACACCTCTGATGACCTCCTGACTCTTTTTTGGAGACTCATAGACTTATGAACTCATTTGTCCTTTTCATTTCCCCCTTTTATCCAAAGGCAAAAATCAGTTTTTAACATGTGGTATTACATGCAGGCCGAGATATTCTGCTGGTCTGAGTTGATCCTTTTTTTCAAGGTCTTTTTCTAGTTCCATCATCAGCTAGTGCTTGGTAGTAATCCCTTGGCACCAGAGAGGCTCATCCCTGGGAGTCATGTTGCATCTGGGGGAAAGGTAATGTATCTACATGCTGAGTTTGGCTTAGAGACTGGCCACATTTGAGCAACATGGAGGCTCTCAGGAGGTAACTCTTAGGCACCCTGCAGCTCTAGGCCTAGTTCATATTTCAGGCACACAGGTTCATAATCATAGTCATCAGTATCAAGGGTTCATTGTTGGACCATCCATCTTCATTGGTCTTTGCCATTGCACTTGGGGGATTGTTGCTGTTCCACTGGGGAACGTGATAGCACTCCCCTGGCTAGGAACTCAGCACTCTCTCAGTTGTCATTTTTAACTGAAACCACTATGAAAATATCCAAACATTTTTCTGTACCCTGTTTACATGCCCTGGAGAACTCCCTCCCAACCATGTATCCCCTATCAATAACACCCCACACCAGTGCCACCTTATTTTATAGGCATGTTTATTAACTATTTAGAAAATGAAGTTACCAGGAATTTAACATGTCTACTGTACTTTTGTACCTGATTTTGTACCTGATCCAGAATAGAAAAGATAACATTATAATTATTAGACATATATTTAGAACAGGATAAAAGTACAGCACTTAATATTAATTAACGTATTACTTAATGCATAAGGTTCAGAGTTGTGATTAATAGTTTTAAGTTTCAGGTTTGTAATACTTTACATGTTATCACTCCATGAGAGCAGGCCATAATGCCAATTGTGTTTAAGTTTTACTTACAGTATCCTGGTAATCATGGCTCTACCTAGCATGCTCTTCACACAGTGAGTAAGTCGCAGCCTTGTCAATCCTAGAGAGAAGCCAAGAAGGTAGGTTCCAGGATTTTTTTAAAGATTTATTTTTTATTTATTTCTCCCCCACCCCACACCAGTTGTCTGTTCTCTGTGTCCATTTGCTGCATGTTCTTCTTTTTGTCTGCTTCTGTTGTTGTCAGCGGCACGGGAATCTGTGTTTCTTTTGGTTTCATCATCTCGCTGCATCAGCTGTGTGTGTGTGTGTGGTGCCATTCCTGGGCAGGCTGCACTTTCTTTCATGCTGGGTGGCTCTCCTTATGGGGTGCACTCCTTACACGTGGGGCTCCCCTACGCAGGGGGCACCCCCGTGTGGCACAGCACTCCTTGCACATATCAGCACCGTGCATGGGCCAGCTCCACACGGGTCAAGGGGGACTAGGGTTTGAACCGTGGACCTCCCATGTGGTAGGTGGATGCCCTATCCATTGAGCCAAGTCTGCTTCCCTCTAGTATTTCACTGGCCTGGTGCATAGTGCTCTCTGGCACTATGAAACAGTGCCAGACTGGAGGTGATAGCCACTGTACGCTTGGCTGTACCGGGCCATCATTGGCTGCTGCAGAAGCTTGAAACTGCAAGGTAGTTTCCATCAACTTCAGGAGCACAACCAGAGGTGTGATGTAGCAAATATTTCTATTTGAGGTGTCAGTGACCAGCGTAGCCAATAACTCACATGGAGAAGCAACCTGTAATGTATTCAAGGTTGGATTTGAATGCACAAGAGAGTCTGACAATGTTAAATTTTGTCCCTTGATTTTATATATCTTTTTAAGCATTTTTAATGCAACACATTATATATCAAATGACTTTGTTTATTTTTTACACTTTTACCATGAAGATATTAGCAGGCATTTTACCTTAGTAGTAGATGAAAAACCTATTTTTCATTGTTAAGATGAAAATGGAAGGTTTCCAACAGAATTAAGGTAACTTTTCATTACCATTTACTTAAATATGCAACTTGCAGTGACCTTCAGACTGGTTTTATTTTCACGAAGTTATTCTTTGTCATCAATACCAATCCAGGTTTTCAGTTAACAATGGCTTCTAGAGCCAGAACCGTTTAAAATGCCTCAGTTTGGAAGATGCTTGTTTTTTTTAAACAAACTTTTCACAAGTGACCACAATTATAGACTGGCAATTTTACTCCAGACTACAATTGGCAGCTAATGGAATCTACCTCATGCATTTAAGAGAGCGCAGTTGTACACTTAATTCAATTTCATTAAACACAAGCTTACATTTCCCATTATTCTAAAGATTCAACACATACAATGTTAAGTTATTACCCTGGTATTTTATAAACCTAAGAGATACACTGTTGACTCGTTAACCTGGTATTTTATAAACCTAAGAGATAATACTTAAGCTAAACAAGTTGAAATTGTTATTGATTAAACAAAGAATGCTGTTTTCTTTTTTTACAGGTGCTTAAAGCCTTTTGTTATGATAAATCTAAAACTGAATAATTTCAAAAGCATACTAACTTTTAGGCTTTGGAATATAAAGCAATTAGTTAACCTGTTTTAATTATAATTTAATAAGGATTTCATAGCTTTTTAACAGTTCTGTATTTAGATTTGACAAGACTTCTTATACCATTTAGTTTAAATTGGGTTTTAGAAATAGATATATTACTTATATAACTGCATATTTAACCTTAATAAATTGACCAAATAGGCAGGCATGAATAGTTTGAAGCAGAAACACCATTTAGTTATTTAAAACCCACTTTTCTTCGCTGGTTAATTCAAAATATAGTTCCCTCACTGACTTTCCTACTTACATTGCTGTTTGGAGGGAACCTGGCAAGCATTTGGGCTTTTGTTTAGGCTGGAAAGAAAACGGGTAGCTTTTACTCATGTTTTCCTTTGAGACAGATTGAACAATGTGGGGGAGGGGAGGTTGTATAGTAAGGCCTGGTACCCTAGGAAGAGTATTGCTTATTCCTGGAAAACCTGGCAACAGTTATTTTCTGCTTTCTGGTGGAAATGGCCAATCAGAATTAATTTATATTATTTTAAAGGTCAAGGAAAAAGACAGTTTTTCCTTTAAAAGGGTAAAGAGGAAATGAGAAGACCAAAAATATTTAGAATGGCATAAAAGTGATATGCATAAACCCCTTTCCTTCTAATTTAAATATAAGTTTTTAAAGTTAATTATTAAATTGAATTGCTAAGGGGTGGAACTGTAAGCTACCATCACAGTAGCAGAAGACCAGGGATGAAATTAGTTATAAAATAGCTGTAGGATAAGTTTAATAACCATCACTATCACAATAAGCACTAGATAAACCCTAAGTGGCCACAAACAAAGGCAAATCGATTCAATATCACCATTACAATAATTGAAATCTAGGCCACATTTACCCCGTTGTAATAGCTTTAGTCATAATTTTATACACACACACACATATAGGCACTTATACAATGATTTTAATTCTTAGTTACAGTTCTTAGTATCCAATTCATCTTAGTTTTGCTTTAAGATGAACTGGATATCTTTATTAATTAAGTTACAAGAACTTTATTAGCAACAACCCTGCAAAGCCTTCCTGTGTTTTAAATAACTGAACAAATTTCATCTGCTGGTTATGCATTTAATTCATCAGCAAGCCTGTACTGGCATTTAAAGATTCATTTTAAGTTATCTTTTTACCATGATTTTTTAAGGCACAAGCAAACTGACAAAAGCCAAACACAGATTGTAAAGTTGAATACAAAGTTAAGCAAAGATTAAACCAGAATTGCATATCCTTAGCATTTTAAGGAACTCCCTGACCCTAATTGACAGCACATGAGATCTCATTTCGATTACTATTTATGCCTTTTATAGGCACAATTGAGTGTAAATTGAGAAGTTGGGGTTTATAAATTTTTTTTTCAATTTTTAAGGAGACATGACATGAGGTCTCTAGGTTTTCAGATTTATATGTTTCTTTTTTTTTTTCTCTGCAGTATCTCATGACCCTTACTGCTGACTGCTCCCAGCCAAACCATTAAAAGGGCTATCAAGTGATTAGAGGTTTATTATTTTCAAGCAATAGCCTCTTTCCTTTAGACCAAGGTGTTTTACCAGTTTACAGCTTTAAACCTTTCAAAGCATTTCTACATAGACTTACAAAGAGAGAGATTTTCTTTACCTCCCCCCTTCCAGGTAGATCAGTGATTTGACAAGAATGTGCCCTATGAATAGAAGGCATGGGTTCACTGGAAAGGGGCAAGTCACTACCCCTTCCCAGCTCTCCACTTTTGTTATGCATCCTCCTAAAGGGAGGAGGGGAGATAAGGTGATGGTAGCAAGTTCCAGGCTACTAAAATGGCTTGAAAGAACTTTTCAAATTTGGCACCTTTCCCAGGGACCCCCACCCTGGCAAGGCTATGATTTAGGTTACTGACTCCATCAGCTACCCTGACTGGGCCAGTTCCAATAAACTTGGGTGTGTGGTGCAGACACCGACACAGACAATCCCTGAGCTCCAGCAAATGGGGCAGAACCAGAGAGGCAAGACGGCAGAGCATGTGCACACACATTCACACATCCCAGTTTTGCTTATAAACTACAATCAATTCACTCCTTTGCCAATGGCAGGGGAGGGTTCCAGCCTAACCAAATTCACCACTTTATATAATTACACAACTTAACACTGGGATTTAGTAGATAGAGACTGAAGCATGTTTTATGTTTTCCTCAGCACAGCTGCCCCACAGCCATTACAAACTTTAGAAAGAGAGAACACTTAACATTAACATCTAAACAGGATCTCTTGCTTATGTTTGCTGTCTCTAAAGCAAATTCATCTGCAATTCAGCACCAAAACAAAAGGACCCCAGCTCACTGTTCAACCTTACATTCAGATCAAATCAAGTCTCACTGCAAAGCTGATCCATTTTGCTGTAACCAAGATTTTCTAAATCCAGGCCAATTTCCAGGATGTTAGGACTCAAACCTATAAACATCCTTTCCTATTATAATCACGCCTTCACTATCTCAGTGGAGACAAGACCAGAACTAGATACTAACATGCAGTTAGACAAACCCAAACACCAGGTGTTTTCCTTTTTTTTTCTTCCTGACCTGGAGGAGATGGCTTCCCTCTGAATTTCTGGAGGTTATGGGGTTTCCTGGGAGGTGATCAGGCTCCCATCCTAGCAATTAAAGCTAGAGATTTTCCCTGACATTATACTCCCTGGGGAGTCTTACCTTTTCTGAGTTTGGAGTCTTTTTCATTCCCAGACCTTCCATTGCCCTTGATTTTTGTTGTGAAGATTCTGGTGGAGCCCACATCTTTTGGGATTAAATGAAATCCAAGGGTGCCCAGATTGGGTTTCACTTGAGTCCTCCTGGCTTCCTCAGGGACCCAGAAGGGGTAGCAAAATGCTATCTTCTCTGGCCTTCATTTGCAAATCCAGGATGAACCACCAAATATTGTAGATGTTGAGAGTGGTTCAATCATTTGTGTATGAAAAGGCCAGGACTCATAATAATTTGGGGAAGGAGAAAGGAATTTATTTATGGCCAGCCGAACTTGGGAGATTTCTGTTAAAAAACCGAAGCCCCAAATAGAGTTTTGGGTCCTTTTTATACAGACAATATAAGAGTGGGGAGTCAAATGGTGCTTTTATGAAAGAAAATTACTTTTCTTTGTTAGTCAAGTGTTTGTCTGATGGGAAGTGGACTTGGCCCAGTGGTTACGGTGTCCGTCTACCACATGGGAGGTCCACGGTTCAAACCCTGGGCCTCCTTGACCCGTGTGCAGCTGGCCCATGAGCAGTGCTAATGCTTGCAAGGAGTGCCCTGCCACACAGGGGTGTCTCCTGCATAGGGGAGCCCCACGCGCAAGGAGTCACCCCGTAAGGAGAGCCGCCCAGCATGAAAGAAAGTGCAGCCTGCCCAAGAATGGCACCGCCCACACGGAGAGCTGACACAAGATGACACAACAAAAAGAGACACAGATTCCCGTGCCGCTGACAACAACAGAAGCAGACAATGAAAAAGACGCAGCAAATAGATACAGAGAACAGACAACAGGGGCGGGGGGGAAAGGGGAGAGAAATAAATAAATAAATAAATCTTTTTTTAAAAAGTGTCTGAGTACCAGATAGGTTTTGAATTAACATATTCCCCACATTCCAGGTAAGCTTGAATTAACATCTCGACCACATTCCATCTGGATGCAACTTTGAATACACATTCAGTCTTACATCCTTTCTGAACATCCAAAGTCTATAGGGCCTGTATCAGTCAACTGGATTTCTAGAGACTAGGCACACTTGGATACAGAATTAGATAATTTCGAATTCATGCACAGGCTATATTAACACCACTCTCATCATTGGATAGAACATTTGGGCAAAGGATCAATAAAGAAACAGAGAGCTTGAATAATATGATAAGAAGACTAAACCTAATAGATATATACAGAACATGGCACCCCCAAACAGAAGGATATACATTCTTCTCAAGGGCTCACGGATCTTTCTCCAGGAGAGACCACATGTTGGGTCGCAAAGCGTATCTCAATAAATTCAACACAAGGAAATTATACAAATCGCTTTCTATGATCATAATGATTTTAAAGTTGGAAATCAACAAGAAGCAGAAAAAGGGAAAATTCACAAATATATGGAGATTAAACCACAGAGTCAAATAAAATCAAGGGGTCAAGAATAAATTTCTAGAGAAACCAATAGATATCTTGAGATGAATGAAAACAGGCACACAACATATCAGTGTCCATGGAACTCAATGAAGGCAGTTCTGAAAGGGAAATTTATAGCCAATCCTTACATTAAAAAAAAAGGGGGGGCTAAAATCAATGACCAAACTACACAGCTGGAGGAACTGGAAAAAAGAACAGCAAAATAATCCCAAAGCAAGTAGAAGCAATGAAAAAAACAAAGAGCAGAGTAGAGATAAATGACATTGAGGACAGAAAAACACACAAGAGAATTAACAAAATCAAAAGTTGGTCCATCAAGAAGATTAACAAAACCAACAGACATCTAGCTAGACTGGCCAAGGGGGGAAAAAAAAGGATTGGTGATGCATATAAATGAAATAAAACACTCAAAATGAGGGCATCACTTCTGGCCCCATAGAAATAAAAGAGATCATAAGAGGATACTATGAACAACTGTACACCAAAAATACTAAGCAATGTAGACAAAATGGAAAAAATCCTAGGAAGGTATGAACAACCTACACTACCCTAGAAGAAAAAGAAGACCTCAACAAACCAATTGCAAGTAAATAGATTGAAACAGTCATCAAACAACTCACCAAAATGAAAATCCCAGGAACAGGTGGTTTCACTGATGAGTTCTACCAAGCAGTCAAAGAAGATTGAATATCAATCTTACTCAAGCTCCTCGAAGACCTGGACAATAAGGAACACTGTCAAGCTCATTCTATGAAGCCAATATCACCCTAATACCAAAGCCAGAGAAAGATATTATGAAAAAAGAAAATTACAGACCCACTTCTCGAATGAATATGGATGCAAAAATCCTCAACAAAATAATTGCTGACCAAATCCAGCAACACATTAAAAGAATTGTTCATCATGACCAAGTGGTTTTATACCAGGCATGCAAGGGTGGTTCAAAATAAGAAAATCAGTCAGCATAAAACACCACATTAATAAATCAAAGAAGAAAAATCACATGACCCTATTGACTGACACAGAAAAGGCATCTGACAAAATACAGCATCCTTTCTTGATAAAAATACTACAAAAGATAGGAATTGAAGGAAACTGTCTCAACATGATAAAGTCCACATATGAAAAATCCATAGCTAACAATGTACTCAGTAGTGAAAGACTGAAAGCTTTCCTGTTGAGATCAGGAACAAGACAAGGATGACCACTGTCACCAATGTTGTTCAATATAATGCTATATGTTCTAGCTAGAGCAGTCAGGCAAGAAAAAATAAATAAAAGGCATCCAAATTGGAAAGGAAGACATAAAAATTTTGCTATTTGCAGATCATATGACCCTGCATCTAGAAAGTCCCAAAAACTACGACAAAGCTCCTAGAGCTAATAAACAATTTCAATAGAGTGTCAGGATACAAGATCAATACGCAAAAATTCAATGGTGCTTGTAAACAATCTTTTTTTTTTTAATTAAAAAAATTTTAATATAGTTCAAATCAGCAGGTCTGGTTCATTTCAGCTCCTTTACTGCCAAACCTGGAGGGAGGGACTGCTTCAGCTTCTCCGCTTTCTCTTTGTCTGTGATGACCGAAGTATAAAGATATCTGCTGCAGCGAACTTTAAATTTCACATTATCCTTATTTTTCTTGATCTTGACAGATTTGGCATCCTTTCACCTAGCTGTGAGCAGGAAGTCCTTGATTTCCTCAATTTTGCGAGGCATGGTGATGAGGTGTGCTGCGAGGTGGGTGTGGATCCGCACAGCCAACGGTTAGAAGCAAGGACAGAAAAGAAAAAAGTGTATACAATCTTAATGAGCAATCTGAGAAGGAAGTCGGGGGAAAAAATGCATTTACAATAGCAACTAAAAGAATCACATATTTAGGAATAAACTTAACCAATTATGTAAAGCACTTGTATGTAGAAAACCACAATGCATTGCTAAAACAAGCAAAAGACCAAAATAAATGAAAGAACATTCTGTACTCATGGGTTGGAAGAATAAATATCGTTATGATATCAAATCTACCCAAACTGATACAGAGATTCAATACAGTCTCGATAAAAAATTACACCAGCATTTTTTAAACAAATGGAAACACAATTATCAAGTTTATTTGGAAGGGGAAGGGGTCTTGATAGCCAGAAACATCTTTAAAAGGAAAATCGAAGCTGAAGGACTCCCCGTTCTTGACTCTAAATTGTATTACTTTGCTATGATGGTAAAAACAGCATGGTACTGGCATAAAGGTAGACACACATAGACCAATGGAACTGAATTGATGGTGCAGAAATAACCCCTCATATCTACAGACAAGTGATTTTTTTTGAGATGTTGGGCCTGGAGATTGAATCAGGACCTTGCTATGGGGAGCTGGCACCCAACCACAGAGCCACATCACATCAGCTCCCCTGAGTTGACTTTTTCATTTGTTTGTTTTTTGCTTGTTTGTTTTAAGTAGGCACCTGGGAAGAACCTGGGACCTCCAGTGGGGAAGCAGGCACTCACCTGCATAAGCCACACCCACTCCCTGGTCAAGGGATTTTTTTTCTTTTATTATCTTTTATTGTTAAGATACATAGACCACACAAAATGCTACATTAAAAATATAAGTGGTTTCCATATACCCTCACTTACCCCCAACTCCTCCCACATCAACAAATCAACAACCTCTTTAATCAGTGTGGCACATTCATTGCATTTGATGAATACATTTTGGAACACTGCTGCCCAGCATGGATTATAGTTTATGTTGTAGTTTACACTCTCTCCCAGTCCATTCAGTGGGTGATGGCAGGATATATAATGTCTTGCATCTGTCCCTGCAATATCATTCAGGACAACTCCAAGTCCCGAAAATGCCCCCATATCACACCTCTTCTTCCCTTTCCTTGCCCTCAGCATGGCCACTGTCTTCCAACTGGGGAAGGAGAGTCTATTCAAGAAATGGTGCTGGCAGAACTGGATATCCATAGACAAAAGAAAGAGAACCCCTATCTCACACCTTATAGAAACATTAACTCAAAACAGATCAAAGACATACATATAAAAGCAAGAACCATAAAGTTCCTAGAAGAAAATGCAGGAAAACATCTTCAAGATCTGGTGGTAGGGAAGCAGACTTGGCCCAGTGGCTAGGGCGTCCATCTAGCACATGGGAGGCCCACAGTTCAAAGCCCGGGCCTCTTTGACCCGTGTGCAGCTGGCCCATGCGCAGTGCTGATGCACACAAGGAGTGCCATGCCACGCAGGGGTGTCCCCGCATAGAGGAGCCCCACACGCAAGGAGTATGCCCCGTAAGGAGAGCCGCCCAGCATGAAAGAAAGTGCAGCCTGCCCAGGAGTGGCGCCACACATGCGGACAGCTGACACGACAAGATGACACAACAAAAAGAAACACAGATTCCCGTGCGGCTGACAACAACAGAAGTGGACAAAAAGAACACACAGCAAATAGACACAGAGAACAGACAACTGGGGCGGCGGTGGGGGGGGGATAAATAAATCAAACTTTAAATAAAAAGATCTGGTGGTAGTTGGTCCATTCTCAAAACCTACATTGAAAGCACAAGCAATGAAAGAAAGCATGGGTAAGTGAGACTTCCTCAAACTTAAATACTTTTGTGATTCAAAGGACTTTGTCAAGAAAGTGAAAAGGCAGCCCACTCAATGGGAGAAAATACTTGGAAACCACATGTCTGATAAGGGTTTGATTTCTGTTCTATATAAAGAGATCATACAACTCAACAACAAAAGAGCAAGCAATCTAATTAATAAATGGAGAGAAGATTTAAGTAGACATTTCTCCAAAGAGGAAATACAAATTGCTATAAAGCACATAAAAATATATTCCATATCACTAGCTATTACAGAAATGCAAATCAGAACGACAATGAGATATCATCTCATACCACATAGAATGGCCATTATTTTTTTAAAAAATAGAAAACAATAAGTGCTAGTGAGAATGTGGAGAAATAGGAACACTCCTTCACTGCTGGTGGGATTGTAATATGATGCAGCCTCTGTGGAAGACAGTTTGGCAGTTCCTCAGGAAGTTAAAGCTAGAACTGCCATAAGATCCAGCAATTCCTCTACTAGGAATATATCCAGAGGAACCTAGAAGTGTGACATGAACAGATATCTACACACCAATGTGTTGCCGCCTTTCTCCACCCCTCCTCCCCTTTCAGCTCCCGCCGTCCTTCCCGCCAGTCCCACCCATATTTCCAACCCACAATCTGCCCTCTTCCCCAGTAACTGCTTACCTCAGGTCTATCCATCAGCTTCAGCGTGTCCACAGCCGCCCCTTAGCCAACCCTCCCTTCATCACGCCCCTCCCTCTACCCAACCCTATATAGCTAAGTGTACTTCCGTAATAAAGCAGACCTGTTCTTGCGCTCAAGCGGTCTCCGTGGTTTTTCCTCAACCGTGCGTCCCCCACACCTGGAGAACCGGTGCTCCAACTTGGAGCACCCCCCGCCGGCTGCCTGGCAGGAGCAAGCCCCCCCGACTCTTGGGCCTGAGCGAGGACGAAACCCTCACACTCAGCTACAACTGGCGCCCAACGTGGCAGCTCCTCCCCCGGCCCCTCTCTGCTGCTGCTGCTGCTGTGATCGTCCTCCTCTCCAGGTAGGGACCCCTCACCCGGACGAGCCCCAAGGGACCCCTCGCCGTCATCCCATCCCTATCCCGTCATGGGCGCCTCTTTGTCATTGCGTCAGGCGCCGCAAGTCAGAGCCCTCGCTGCCCTGCTCGATGCCAATGGAGTCCATGTCTCCTTGCGGCAGCTCCAAAAGTACTGGGATCTCTTGCTCCCTTTTAATCCGTGGCTTGCCACCTGCCAACTCTGGAGCCCGGACACATTCTCGCGACTCATAGATCGAGTCACCTCTGCCATGGAGCATGAGAAACGCACCTTCCCAGCAGGCCTCTTACCCGTTCTCATTGCCATTCGCGCTTGTCTCCTCGGCGCTCCGACCGAGGCCGTGTATGAAGCTTCTCCCAAACGGCCTCTAGACTGTGATCCCGATGAGCCCGCCGACACTGACTCTGTCTGACCAACTTGCTGCTGCTCTCGAGCGCGAACCTCCCCGCCCGAGCTCCCCGCAGCAGACAGAAACCACTCCTGCCGCTCCCCAAGATGGCGGACTTCCGCCTTCTTCTCCGCCAGCGCCTTTGTCTTCTGCCCAAGATGGCGCCGATCCGGCTTCTTCTCTGCCGGTGTCCTCCTCCTCCCACCTCTACCCGCCTCTTCCTGCCCAGTCAGCATCCAGTTCGGGCACGGAAACTGCATGGTCGCCATCTTCCGCTAAACCGGAAGCGCCCCTCGCGCCATTTTGTCCACTGCCGGATGTGGCTGCTCCGCCATCTTGGCCGGCGCCCGGAAGGGTCCTGCCGCCATTTTGTTGTTGCCCGGAAGCTGCTAAGCCACCATTTTCTCACCCGTGTTCCACTTATCCCTTGCCACCACCGTACGGCAATAGCCCTTCACCTGCCTTGGCTGCTCCATCGGCCCCCGGTGCCACGCCTCCTCAAACCCCTCAGCTGTATCTGCTAAATCCGCAGCCCACGACGCAGCAACTCCAAACTTGGCTACCCTTTACAGCGGAAGAGGTCAGAACCCTCCGCAAAGCTGTAAAGGAAGACGGGATTGGCAGCCCTTATGCGCAGCAACTACTTGAGGAGTTAGGGACCCAACTCGTTCTCCCATATGACTGGATTGCACTAGCCCGTGCCATCCTGACGCCGGGTCAATTTATTGAATGGCGCGCCCATTATCAAGCGGCTGTTGACCGGCAAATCGTGGAGAATGCCCAGGCCGGCATCCTCGATCCCTCCGATGCATACAGGGGCACCAACAATTATGCAAACCCTCGTTCTTATCTCGAAATTGACCCAGGGTTTTGGCACCGGGTAAAGGTCCTCGTCCAGCGGTCATTCTCTCTAGTTTCCACCAAGCAGCCCACCAAGCTCGCGCAACTGCTTCAGGACTCCAATGAGACCTTCCCAGCATTTGTCGCCCGCGTCCTGGAAGCTTGTCAGCGGAAAATTTCCAGCGAGGATGCCCAATTTGCGTTAGCCAAAGAGTTAGTCATTGACGGGTGCCTTGCGCCGTTCCGGGCCATAATCCTTCCCATACGCGACAAAGCTCTGCACGAATGGGTCCTTGCTTGCCGTGACGTCGACCCACAAGTCAAAACACTCACCACTGCCTTTGCCTCTGCCATGGCTGTTTCATCCAGCCCCACTTCCGTCTGCTTTCGGTGCGGCCAGCCCAGCCACTTCGTCCGCGAGTGCTCTCAGCCAGGCCCAGCGCCTCGCTCAGACCCGCCGATGCGACGGCCAAGGGGCCCTTCTACGCCGTGTCCGCGTTGTGGGAAAGGTTATCACTGGGCCCGCGACTGCCGTTCCACCCAAGGTTCCCAGCAGCCTTTAAACTTCCATCGGGGCAGGCCTCAGCCCCACCCCCAAGAGGCCCTCAGGAAAATTCCCAAGCCATAATGTGGACAATGCCCATCACACGCCGCCAGAAACCTTCACTGGAGCTCAAAATCAATGGGCAATGGCTCGATGGACTTCTAGATTCTGGTGCTGAAGTCTCCTGTGTTCCCTTCGAAGTCGCTGCCTTCAATCACTGGCCCCTAGAGACCGGCCCTCAAGTCATCGGCGCCACAGGAGCTGCTACCTCCTGGAAAACATCCCAACCTCTGCATTGGAGCGACCGGGAAGGCCACGAAGGCCAAATTCGCCCACTCGTCCTTTCGTCTGTCCAAACCATCTTATGGGGGAGAGATGTCCTCAGCCAGCTAAAGGCCCGAATCACCACAGAAGCCTTCTCAGCTGTGCTGCCCCCCCCTTCTAGGGGCCACTGCTCCCATCTCAAAACCTGACCCTATCCCTCTGGAATGGGACACAGAGGAGCCCATCTGGGTCGAGCAGTGGCCCTTGCCAGCTCACAAGCTGCAAGCTCTCTCTGCCCTCGTTGAAGAGCAGCTACAAGCAGGGCATATAGAGTCATCCACTAGTCCCTACAATTCACCAGTCTTTGTCATTAGCAAAAAGAACACCGGCAAATACCGCCTTCTCCACGACCTCCGTGAGATCAACAAACATATTAAGCCTATGGGATCACCTCAGCCAGGATGCCCGCATCCCACCGCAGTCCCCCAGCATTTTCACGTGGCAACCATTGACATTAAGGACTGCTCTTTCTCTATTCCTCTTCACCCCCAGGACTGTCCACGATTCGCGTTCACAGTTCCATGCATCAACAACCAAGGCGCAGCTCAGCGATTTCAGTGGCGAGTATTGCCTCAAGGCATGTGCAACAGCCCGACTATGTGCCAACTGTATGTCAACCATGCTGTTGAGCCGCTGCGCTCCAAGTTCAATCCGGAGCACACATACATCCTCCACTACATGGACAATCTCCTTTTAGCAGCGAGCTCCAGTGCGCTCCTCAATGATCTGCTCTCGGCAATAATAACAAACCTCTCCAGCCTCGGGCTTACTGTGCAGTCTGACAAAATAAACCTCCAGCCTCCTTTCCAATTTTTAGGCTTTCATTTTCATCAGCTTATCCAGCCCACAAGCCCAAAAATCCACCTCTCTCCGAAGATGACATTAACTGAGCTCCAACAGCTCTGCGGGCAAATCAATTGGCTTCGCTCGGCGCTTCCCATCACAACAGCGCAAATGCAGCCTCTCTTCGAGCTTTTGCAGACAAGGGACAGCCCTCCAACGGCGACCACTCGCAGCATCATCATCACTCCAGAGGCTCGAGAAGCTGTCCAACAAGTCAGCGCCGCCCTGCAACAGTGTCGCCTGGAGCGGTTCTCCCCCACCCTTCCAATCTTGGCTTTAGTTCTGCCAACGCCAATCACTCCCACAGGTCTCTTGTGGCAAGATGGCCCTCTCCTTTTTCTGCATACGTCAAAGAGCAAACTCCCGAAAATCTGCCCTTTTATAAGGGCCTGGATCACGTTGGCCACTGACTTAGTACTTCTCTCCATACAAACGTATGGCATCCCGCCACACACTATTGTTTGGCCTTTAGATGCCAAGGAAGTTACCTCCCTCATCATGAACAATGCCCAAATGCAGAGCCTGGTAGAGCTCTTTCGCGGCTCCTTTGACAACCACTATCCTCATCACTGATTGCTGCAGGGAATGTCTCAATTGGCGTTTTCCAACCCGTTCCGTCCATTGCCCGCACGGAACCCGATCCCTTCTGCTATCACTGCCTTCACAGATGCCTCAAAAACGGCGTTTGCTGCCATCATATACACTCCTGAGAATCCTGAGCCACGGCAACTGCTGTTCGCAAATGACTCTTCTGTTCAAGTGGGCGAGCTTCTAGCTGTCGCTGCAGTCCTCAATCTCCACCCAGACCAGCCTCTCAACATCTTTACTGACAGCCTATACACTCTTCAGGTGTGTCGCAGCCTCCCGCTTGCTACTTTCCTACCAGGTGGCTCAAACATCAATCGGGTGCTCGCCTTCGTACAGCAACTGCTTGAGGCGAGGCAGCAGCCCTGGTTCATTGCTCATATCAGAAGCCATTCTGGCCTACCAGGACCACTGGCTCTAGGGAATGACCTCGCTGATGCTTCTGTGTCAAGCCGCCAGGTAAACCCAGTCCTCCTACATGAAAGCCCTGCCGACGGGCCGCGGCTTGGGGACTTTGTCAATCAAGCTAAGCTCTTACATTCCCAATTTCATTTCTCTGCGTGGTCCATCCGAAAGCTCTTCCCAGACCTTCCCATTGAGACTTGCAAGCACCTTGTGCGCGCGTGCCGAACTTGCGCGCCCTTGCTGCCACTTGGACCTTTGCAGCCTCAAGGTGTTAACCCCTGCGGCCTCCGCCCGAACTCAAGGTGGCAATTAGATGTCACTCATGTCAGTGCATTCGGCCACCTCAAATATCTTCATGTGGCAATTGACACCTTTTCGCATCTGTGCTATGCAGTCCCTCTTGCGGGAGAAAGTGCTAAACACTGCATCCAGGCGCTTCGCCAAGCTATTTTGTTCATGGGAATTCCATGGGATCTCAAAACAGACAACGGACCAGCATATCGCAGTGCCTCTTTTGCCAGCTTCGTGCAAATGTATCACATCACGCATCATTTTGGCATTCCATACAATCCACAGGGGCAAGGAATCGTCGAGCACACTCACCAACAGCTCAAGCTACTCATTCAAAAAGAAAGGGCCTCCTCTCCCCACAAGGCCCCCGCCGATGTTGTGACTGCCTGCCTCATTCATCACAATCTCCTAACCTTCGATAACCATGGACTCTCCCCCACCCATAAACACTGGGGACCCATGTGGCAGCCCTCGCAAGTTCCCCTTGTCCATTGGAAAGACCCTGCCACAAATCGTTGGCAAGATCCAGCTTCCCTCCTAGCACAGGGGAGGGGCTTTGCTTGTGTCTTTCCAGAGTCTGAGCCGCAGCCGCTCTGGATTCCTGGGCGCTGCATCCGGCCTGCCACTGACCCACTAGTTCCACCGAACGATCAGCACCCTATGCCTTCGGTGAGAGATAACATTGACAGTGGATACGGCCCAGAGGTCGCCCGGTTCACCCGGATCCAGCACCAGCCATCATCAAGATGCTGCACCATCAGATGATGCCTCTACACAGCCTCGCAGCCGTTCTCTTCATCCTGGCTTCCCTCGCTCTCCCAGCCGCTGCCAACCCGAGTCACCAGCCCTTCAATTGGACCCTCTCCCTCTGGCAACAAAAAAGGCTCCTCGCCTCGAACGTAACCGCCTCCGCCCCCTCTTTCACTACTGATGTCGCCAACCTCACTGGACGCACGAACCTTCCGTCTTATGAGTGGGGGGGACACAACCCCGCTGCCACAGGTTTCTACATGTGCCCATCCTCCGCCAGAGGATGCCATGACCCAACGCACTATTACTGTCCTTCCTGGGGGTGCGAAACCATCACCCACGGATGGTCCAGCGCCCCTAACAAAGACCCATACCTCACTCTCCAGCGTAATGCTACTCGATGGAACACCATCACACTCACAGTCAAAGACCCCAACTCCGACCTCTGGTTATGAGGCCGCATGTGGGGAGCCCGCCTGTATGCAGTAAGCTATGATTACGGTGCCATTATCACTATAAAAAAGGAGCCAATTCCCACACGTTCCACCCCAGTGGGCCCAAATCAGATTTTCAGTCCTCCAAAGGCACAGCCCCCTTCCCTGCCCCGCTCCACCTCACCCGCTCCTTCGCCCGGCACCCCCCTCGCCACTGCCTCCCTCAGCTCCCACAACCCCAAGCCTCGCTTACCCCCTACTCTGTACCCCAGCCCCCTCATTAATCTGATCAGAGCTTCGTACGCTTCTCTAAACTCCTCTCACCCCAACCTCACCAAAAGCCACCTACTCCAGACCGCTCGCCTATAGCTTCTTGTCTTCCTCTCCTTACTTCTCCCCAACTACTCCTCCCCCTCGGGCGAGGGGTACAGGGGCATCACAGGCCCATTTCGCTGGCAAGGCTCGGCACGCGCCAGGCGCCGGCGTGCGCCGACCCTAATGGCGGGCACATGCATCCTGGCCAGAAGCTATGTTGTCCGCTCACGACCGGCCGGTCCTCGTGGTCTCCCCCCACCCCTCGTCTTATCCCCGTGCCCGTCCTTATAACCTCCTTTTCCTCCTCCTCCTCATAATCCTTGTCTTTTGTTGCTGCGCACACCGAGTTATTCACACCCACAGTGCGCACCAAAACTTGTTGCCTCTATTTCCTTTTAAAAACAAAAGGAGCAATTGTTGCCGCCTTTCTCCACCCCTCCTCCCCTTCCAGCTCCCGCCGTCCTTCCCGCCAGTCCCACCCATATTTCCAACCCACAATCTGCCCTCTTCCCCAGTAACTGCTTACCTCAGGTCTATCCATCAGCTTCAGCGTGTCCACAGCCGCCCCTTAGCCAACCCTCCCTTCATCACGCCCCTCCCTCTACCCAACCCTATATAGCTAAGTGTACTTCCATAATAAAGCAGACCTGTTCTTGCGCTCAAGCGGTCTCCGTGGTTTTTCCTCAACCGCGCGTCCCCCACGCCTGGAGAACCGGTGCTCCATCTTGGAGCACCCCCCGCCGGCTGCCTGGCAGGAGCAAGCCCCCCCAACTCTTGGGCCTGAGCGAGGACGAAACCCTCACACTCAGCTACACCAATGTTCATAGTCGCATTGTTCAACATTGCCGAAAGATCAAAACAACCCAAGTGTCCATCAACCAATGAATAGATAATCAAAATGTGGTCTATATTTATGATGGAATACTATGGTGCAGTAAGAAGAAATGAAGTTGGGACTCATGGTAACATGGATGAATCTTGAAGACATTATGCTAAGCGGAGTAAGCCAGACACAAAAGGACAAATATTGCATGGTCTCGTTAATATGACATAAATATGAAGAATAAACACATGGTGTTAAAACCTAGGGTATAGGTAATTAGGGGATAAAAGGAGGGCTGATAAGGATTACTGATGCTAAATATATATAGAAGTTTTAATTAACTTGACTGGAAATGGGTAGAGTTGATGGTAACACCTCATAGTGTGTAGCAGCTGGTTCATAAATGGGATAGTGGCTGAAAAGGGTAGTCTAGGGATGTAAATGAAAATTGAAAGAAAACTAGAGAATGATCTAGGGACTGAATAACACAGTGATCCAGAGGTGGATGAGAATTGTGGTTGATGGTACAGATGCAAGAGTATTCTTCTGTGGGCTGGAGTGGATTCACATCACTATTGCAGGATGGTGGGAATGTGGAGAAGCATGGGAAAATACAATTGGTGTGACCTATGGACTGTGGGTAACAGCAATACTGTAATATTCTTGTATCAATGCCAAAGTATTTGTTGATAGTGGGGGGGGGGGAGGTATGGGAAAAATGTGCCAAATATACTCTATGGTCCTTGGTTGGCGGTAATAGTCTGATGATATTATCTCATAACCTGTAACAAATACTCCACCATGGTGTGGTGTATGGTTGATGGGGTGTTGTATGGGAATTCTACACATGTGCATGATTGTTTTGTAAGTTCACAACCTCTGTAATAAAAATACATTAAAAAGTAAAAGGGTGGGTTGGGGGAAAAACACACCAAATGTAAGATATGGACTATAGTTAGGAGCAATATTTTGACAATGTTCTTGAATAGTTTTTAGCAAATGTTTCACAACACCACAAGATGTTGGTGGTGGGGTGATGTATAGGACTGCTGTATGAAGCTATGCATGTTTATTTTGCAAACTCACAACTTTTACTATACACTTATTGCTTGTGTACGTTCATGTATGAATGATATACTTCAATAAAAATGCAGTTTTTCACACACCATACAATACACCCAAAGTCTGCAATCAATGCCTCTCAGTTTAATCATAGTGTTGTGCATTCATCACCATGATCCATCTTAGAAAATCCTTTAACCCCCTATTATTGACACTTAGCATTTGTGTGGTACCTTTGCTCCAATTGATGAAAGAATATTAAAATATCATTATTGTCTATAGCCCATAGTTTGCATTATGTGTATTTTTTCCCATATGCTACCCCATAATGAACATCTTCTCATAGTGGTGGACATTTGTTCTAGTTCATGGAAGGGTGTTATTTATTTTTTTTAAAGCAGTTTTACTGAGATATGTTCACATGCCATACAATCCATCTGAAGTGCACATTCAGTGGCATTTGGTATAATTACAGAGTTGTGCGGTCAATACTTCAATCATTCTTAGAGCATTTTCATTATTTCAACAACAAAAATAATAAGCGAGAGACAAGCAAACAAGAAGATTCTTTGCATTTTAACCTCTCTTTCCTCCCCCTGCTGTAAATAGCTGCTATTTCTGGCTATTCTTGCACAATTGTTTATTTATTTTTAAGCAGTTTTATTTATATATATTCTCATACCATATGATGTATCCAAGGAGTGTAAACAATGGCCTTTTGTGTAATCACAGTGCTGTGCATTCATCACCACAAAAAAATTTTGAGCAACTGCATTACTCCAAAAAGAGAAACTCTACACCCATTAGCAGTCTTTACCCAGTCAAACATAACCACTGATCTCATTTCATCTTTGTAAATTGATTTAAATTTACATTTTATATAAATGGAATAATACAATATGTAGTACTTTTTGTCTGGTTTCTCTTTTTGTCTGATGTTAACATCTTGTAGTATTACATGTACTTGCTCATTTTCAAAGAAAGATGATCTTATATATGCAATTTTACCCATATTCATATTTCACATGTGATTTACTATGTGATACAGTCCCATGTTACATTTTTCAGTTTTCCTTTTAGTAGCACACATGACCTTAAACTTTCCCTTTTTATTTTTTTTATTATCTTTTTTAAAAGATACATAGATCACACAAAATGTTTCATTAAAAACTATAAGAAGTTCCCGTATACCCCACTTCCTACTCCCCGACTCCCCTCACATCAACCACCTCTTTCATCTGTGTGACACATTCATTGCATTTGATGGATACATTTTGGAACACTGCTACCCAGCATGGATTATAGTTTATGTTGCAGTTTACACTCTCTCCCAGTCCATTCAGTGGGTGATGGCAGGATGTATAATGTCCTGCTTCTGTCCCTGCAATATCATTCAGGACAACTCCAAGTCGCGAAAATGCCCCCGTTTCACACCTCTTCTTCCCTCTCCCTGCCCTCAGCAACTCCCGTGGCCACTGTCACCACATCAATGATACAGTTTCTTCATTGCTAGAGTCACAATAATTCTAGAGTAAAATGCCAGTACTTTCCCTTTTAAACCACTTTCGTGGGCACATAATAGTACTGCTAGTTACAAACATTATGTTGGCCGCTCACCTTTTCTATTCATTTCCAAAGATTAACACACATCCTTTTTACCAATTCTGCAGAAGTGAACCCTCGGCTTTCCATTCCCTAACATTCTATTTTCTGGTGACCCATAACTGAAGTTATTAACTCCATGAGATTGCACAATATTTTTAGTTACTAGTAGAGCAATCATACAATATTTGTCCTTTAGTGTCTGACTTGCTTCACCCAACATAATGTCCTCCAGCTTGATTCACATTGTCATATGCTTTATGACTTCATTTCTTCTTACTGCTGCATAATATTCCATCGTGTAAATACACCATAGCATATTCATCCATTCATCAGTTTATGGACAACTGGGTCATCTCCAACTTTTGGCAATTGTGAATAATGCCACTACGAACATCCATGTGCAGATATGTCTGTTCGTGTCCCTGCTCTCAGTTCTTCTGAGTACATACCGAGTAGTGGTATTGCCAGGTCACATGAAAAGTCTATATTCAACTGCATTAGAAACTGTCAAACAGTCCTCCACAACAGCTGTACTATTCTGCATGCCCAGCAAAAATGAATAGGCATTCCTATGTCACCATATCCTCTCCGTACTTGTAGTTCTCTGTCTTCTTAATAGTGGCCATTCTAATAGGTGTGAAATGATATCTCATTGTTGCTTTGATTTGCATTTCCTTAATCGCTAGTGAAGTTGAGCATTTTTTCTTTTTTTTTCTTTTTTCTTTTCTTTCTTTTTTTTTTTTTTTTTGCCGTTTTTATTTCTTCTTTGGACAAATGTCTATTCCAGTCCTTAGCCCATTTTTTAAACAAATCAATTTTATTGAAACGTATTTAAAAAGCATATGATTCATCCAAAGTGTGCAGTCAGTGGTGTTTGGTACAGTCACATAGTTGTGCTTTCATCACTGCAATCATTATTAGAGCATTTTCATTTTTTCAATGATAATAAACAAAAACAATCAAACAAGAAAATTCTTCCCCTCTCAATCTCTCCATGCTTCTGCTATACATAGCTGCTTTTTCTATCTATTCTTACACACTTATGTATTTTAAGTAGTTTGATTGAAATATATTCACACACCATATGATCCATCCAAAGTGTAGAATCAGTGGCTTTTAGTATAATCATAATGTTGTGCGTTCATTACCACAAAAGTTTTTAGAACAATTTCATTACTCCAAAGAGAAAGACTCCACACCCCTTAGCATTCTTTCCCCAGCCCTAAATAACCACTAATCTAATTCCATCTTCATTAATTGATTTATTTTTAAATTTTATAGAAATGGAATCATACAATATGTAGTACTTTGTATCTGGTTTCTTTCACTTACACTGGTTTTTCTGTTTTTATGTTTTTTGTCTGATATTAACATCCTGTAGTATTGACATTTATTGGTCCAGTTTAAAAGAAAAATCATCTTATATATACAATTTTACCGATTAGGGGTATAAATACAGTTCATTCTACAATCCCACAAACAGTGAATAAGTGTCCCTATCTCTCCACATCCTTTGCAACACTTGTTGCTTTCTGGTTTTTCCAATATTTTTAATTAAAAAAATTTTGTTGCTTTTTCTTAAAAAATACTGTAGATTACATAAATGTCACATAAAAAAATATAGGGGATTCCCATATGCCCCACTCCTTACCCCTCCCACACTGGAAAGTGTGGGAACACATTAACAACATCCTGCATTAGTGTGGTACATTTGTTAAATTGATAAACACACATTGGAGCATTGCCATTAAGTAGACTTAAAATCTGTAATGAGGGACAAAGAAGATCACTATATACTGATAAGGGATCAATTCAACAGAAGACATAGCAGTTACAAAAATGTATACACCTAACATCAGAGCCTCAAAATATATGAAACAAATATTGGCAGACTTGAAGGGAGAAATAGACAGTTCTATGTTAATAGTGGGAGGCTTTAATACACCACTTTCTATAACGGATTGGACATCTATACTGAATATCAATAAAGAAATACAAGATTTGAATGGTACTCTAAACCTGCCAGAACTAACACACATTTATAGAACACTTCACTTAACAGCACCAGAATACACAATCTTCTTAAGTGCACATGGGTCATTCAACAGGATAAACCTTATGTTAGGTCACAAAATAAGTCTCAATAAATTAAAAAAAATATTGGAACCACATAATGTGACTTCTCCAACCACAACAGAAGGAAGATAGCAATCAATACCTGAAGGAACACTGGGAAATTCATAAATGTGTGGAAATTAAACACAGCACTCAAACAACAAAGGTGTCAAAAAATAAAGCACAAGGGAAATTAGGATATATATTAAAGTGAACGAAAATGAATACATAACATACAAAATTTATGGGATGTAGGAAAGGCAGTGCTGAAAGGGGAATTTATAGCTCTAAATGCTTACATGAAAAGAGAGGAAAGGTGTTAGAGGTTCCCACTCTCTAGGTTTGCAATAATTAACAAGCTGTGACTCAGTTCCCCCTGACATGCATTGGAGAAAAACAAGTCCCTCCCCCCATAGCCTACATGTCTGAAAGGCATGGCATTTCCCCAAAGATTGAACAAAGAAACCATGTGGAAATGGGCGTAAAGGGAGAAAGAGACCTTCACCCCCTCCAGATCAAAGGAACACCTGCTCCTCCAGCATTCCAAAAAAAAAAAAAAAAAACTCCCTAGCCCATTACCCCCTAGCCATACAAGGGAAGATTTTTGCCTCTAGGGCTTCCTATTGATCCCTGCGCCTCACTCAGACCCTCAACCCCCTCCCAATGACTGTCATTTCCCCACCTAGGAATGTACTGTATAAATTCAAATCCCACCTTTCCAGAAGTGGGTTGAAGCCACTCTTCAGACCCCCACCATGCCCGCAGGGAGGCTGAAGTCTATTCTTCAGACCCCCTCTATCGGAAGAGATTCCCAATAAACTTTCTGCCTGCAATCAGTCTTCATGCACCAGTGAGTGCCCCCCCCCCCCACTTCTCCAACATTTGGTGCAAAACCCAGGACTGGCGTCATGTTGAGACTGATTGATTGGTGAGGAATCTCCACTCTACCATGGCCAAATGCCCATCCAACACCAGATATCAAACCTTGGCTGGGTGAGTTGATGATTTCGCCCCTGGAGGATGCTTCTCTCTCTTGCTCTCTCCTTTTTCATTGTCCAGGACAACCCGTGGGGAAAATCCTAGTGCTAGGTCAGTGATTCTCACTGTCCCTGAGGGCCACGGTGGACAGAATGCCTGCATCCTCATCAGAAAAAAACCCCTTGGCTCTGGAGACGTCTGGCTCCAAGCATGGTTTCCTGTTTCCTTGGAGATATCTGACTGATTCGGTTACACCTGTCTCATTCAGAATCTCCCCTGTCCTAGAGATCCTAAGTCTCACCCCAGCCACCTAAAATGAGGAATTCAATTTCAGCCTCCCCCAGAATCACACCTCTGGGCTATCTCCTTCATAACCTTAAAACTCTGTACTTGGATGGGGACATCAGACCTAAAAAGCTCATTTTCTGTTTGACCTCTGTGTGGTTGCGATACAAATTGGACAATGATAGCCTATGGCCGGAAAACGGCACTTGCAATTTCCAAGATCTCCAAGACTTAGAGAACGGTATCCAATGCAATGGCAAATGGTCAGAGATCCCGTACGCTCAGACATTCCTTTTCCTTCTTCCCCTCCTGAGGTAACAAGCATGCTACCATCGTTGGGCAGGCCCAGCACGTTGAGATGAGGCCTCATCTCCTGCTGGGTGAGTGCTTGGCGTGGGTAGATTGTCGCCCCCCTGCTACTCTTGCCCGTAATGGCTGCCTCCTCTATCTCCACCCAGCATCCGGTCTCCATAGGGGCCGCCCTAGGGTAATCGGCCTGCCTCTCCCGCGCCTCACCAGAACCCAACCCACAACTTCCCCTTATCTTCTGCCCCAGCCCCCATATGCCCCTCGCCAGAATGATAACCTCACCTCTGCCCCTTTACCTAGCAACAGCCTCCAACAACCAATCTGAGGTCGCCTTCAGCTTAAGCCAATCCGCACCCTACACGTCGCCCCTTACCCTCGTACCTCACCTCCAACCGTCCCCCAGCCAATTAGCGGCCTCCCCTCACATACATTGCCTTATTTGGCTTAGCCTTGCTACCGCCAGCGCCCTAGCCTATATAAACGCTTGTCTTCCCCAATAAAGCAGACGCGTTACCACCACTCTCCGTCTCCGCAGCATTCTTCGCGCCGCTGTGCGTCCGCCCTTGACACCGCCCGCTGTCCGCCGTGCGCCCTCACCCTCCCTCTGCCAATCCTGTTCTTCCTACCAAAATCTTCTTTTACACCAGAAACTTTCTACGAAATCTTCCTCCTAAACTCTACCCCCTAAAACTCCTGGACACTTGAACTTTGATCCCTCAGGTCATGCCCCCCCCCATACCTCCTCCATATAATCCTCTGGTGTTATCTCTGAACTCAGCCTGCACCCCTTCTTCCCCCCCTTCATCACTGCTGCCTTCTACCCCTCCCTTCTCCCCTCCTAATACTCACTCACAGGAACTACCTCCACCTCCTTCTGTGCTGCAGCCCTCCACCTCCATCAGCATGCAGGCTCCTAACTCCACACAAATGCCAGCTCCTCTCTAACCCCTCTGGGAGCTGAAGGAATAGTCAGAGTATATGTTACTTTCTCACTCTAGATTTAAGCCAGACAGAAATGGTTAGGCTCTTTTTCTGAAAACCTTTATATCATTCTTTTCACCTGTCCATCCCCGGAAGAAAAAGAACGTATCTGGTTTGCAGCCCAAACCCTTGCAAATACCTAAGCCAACAAAATGTTGCCAACAGCCCTGTCAGAGTCATGGCAGTCCTTCAGAAAAAAAAACCACAAAAAACTGTCTATAAATCCTCCACACTCCAGAGTTCCCAACAGACTCTCCACTCCAGGCAAGTACAAAAAACCCCACCAAGTCCATGTTTCAAAGGCAAAATTCTGGGCACTGAGCCAAGCAGTGCCCAAACCCACTACCTCCTCCAAGGCTGTGCTCACTGTGTAAGGAAGAAATCCACAGGAAGTCCGATTGTCTGCAAGTCTCTCAAGGCAAAAGGACATCAGTTACCCAGTCAGACCCAACTCCTGGCTTCAACCTCCCAGACCTTCTGAAACTGGCAACAGATGATTAAAGGTACCCAGAAACCATGCAGGTCCCAACACCCATCTCCAAAGCAGAGCTTCAGATAACTCTGATGGTGGTAGGTAAGCCAACTTCATTTCTTATTAATATGAAAACCACTTTCTCTTCCTTCCCAAAGTCCCTAAACCCTTAACTCACTCCTCAATTTCAATGGTGAAAGTCAATAAGCAGTTTCACAACCCATCTGTTATTGTACCCACTAAGAAGCCACCTGTTCACCCATTCACTCCCTCCTCTGCTCCCCTTTTTCTGTCAAACTCTGTCAGTCCTGAAATCTAAAGTACTAAAATTCCAATCATTGCTGCCCATCTCAAACCAGTCACAGTTGAACTCAAAAATCCTACCCACATCCCATTCAAACCCTAATATCCTGTCCCTCTTGATACCCTGCGAAGTATCAAACTTACAATTATTCACCTCTTACAAATAAACATTTAGCTTACTCCTGACCTTTAAGTCTAAGTGTACCCTTAAAAAATAATAATCCAAACCATATGTGTTGTTAAATATTTGCCTAACTAAACTGCTAGGTTAAAGCTTAACTGCATTTATACTGCTCAACTGGTTGCTGATTACCAATGAAACACATTTCCGAGAACAGGCTTGCATATTACAGGAAACACTGATTCCAGAAAATTCTTAAAAGTAGTAAAATAAAAAATGTAAAATCATAAAAAACTTAAAAACAGCCATACCCAAAGAGTAAGACTTATAAATCAAATTGGTGAGCTTTATGTTTCTGTTAGTGTGTCTAATGAAATCATTAATCTGGCAAGTTTGTTTAATTTTAATGGTAATTGTGTGTTATAAGAAGTTTGCTTTGGGGAAACGGACTTGGCCCAGTGGTTAGGGCGTCCGTCTACCACATGGGAGGTCCGTGGTTCAAACCCCGGGCCTCCTTGACCGGTGTGGAGCTGGCCCATGCGCGGTGCTGATGTGCGCAAGGAGTGCCCTGCCACACACGGGTGTCCCCCGCATAGGGGAGCCCCACGTGCAAGGAGTGCACCTGTAAGGAGAGCCGCCCAGCGAGAAAGAAAGTGCAGCCTGCCCAGGAATGGCACCGCCCACACTTCCCGTGCCGCTGATGACAACAGAAGCGGACAAAGAAACAAGACGCAGCAAATAGACACAGAGAACAGACAACCGGGGGAGGGGGGCGGAATTAAATAAATAAATAAATCTTTAAAAAAAAAGAAAAGTTTGCTTTGAAACAGTTTCCAAAGTTGTTTTAGTAAGTTAAATATGGAGGCTATATAGAAAGTGGTATTTTCTTTGTATTAAGGAAAAAGAAACTAAGTTTGCCCTAAGATAAAAGGACTGGTTATTAAGAAAGAATAAAATGCGGGACAGAACCTGAATGAATACAGAAAGTGCAGAAGGTGTGTGGAAAATGAATTTTTTAGTTAAAGTTGAATAAGATTAATGGGTCTATCTATAAAGTTTTAAAAGCTATACTATAAAGTAATATACTGATGCAAAGTTAAAATTTTTTTCTTTCTCTGCTAAAGTAACAAAGTTTCTTAAATCATTGGTGTGTTTTAGCAAAAGTTTACAAAGAGTTGTTCTCCTGACTAATCAGTACACAAAAAAAGTCTCTTTTATCAAAATAGCTTCTTGTACTTTAACCACATCATGTCGGTGACTGTTTAAGGTCCTGAGCCTCAACAGACTCCAGCACCTACAATCTGATTTATTGGACTCACCACACTTAGCTAAGATGGAGTTGAAGAAGGACAACCACCACACCATGGAGCCTAGAGTGATTACAATGGAAAGTGGGAAGATTGCATCCAGCATCCATGTGGAATCTGAGCCTCCTCTTGACATAGAGGTGCAATGGACACAACCAATCCAATGTCCACATAGAAAAGGTGGCATTGGATTGGGAAAAGTGGACATGGTGGCTGATGGGTATGGGGAAAGGCAGGAAGAGATGAGAGGTGGAGGCGTCTTTGAGACATGGAGCTGCCCTGGATGGTGCTTCAGGGGCAATCACCAGACATTGTAAATCCTCACAGGGCCCACTGGATGGGAATGGGGGAGAGTATGGGCCATGATGTGGACCATTGACCATGAGGTGCAGAGGTGCCCAAAGATGTACTTACCAAATGCAATGGATGTGTTATGATGATGGGAACGAGTGTTGCTGGGGGGGGGGGGGAGAGGTGGGGTGGGGGTGGTGGGGTTGAATGGGACCTCATATATATATATATATTTTTAATGTAATATTATTACAAAGTCAATTAAAAAAAAAGAAAAACAAGTTTTATCACTTTTAAAGAAACATAATGTTCAAACCTGCTTTCTCCAAATCAAATCCTGAAAAGTATCTTTTATTTCAAATTATTGCAAAAGGTTTGTTCTTTCACCTTAAAAAGTGAAGTAATAAAATAGTTGAGTTCATTTAACATGTTATAATTTAAATGAAAAATTTTTAGGAGTGCTATAAAGTTAACAGGGATTCTTTAACCCTCTATTGATTAAAGTTGTACAAATAAAAGTTTCATATGAATACTTAAAAGGCATATAAAATTTCTGAAAATTCAGCAATGTTCCAGCATAACATTAGATAAAAATATAATGTTGTTAATCATGGTTTTAATTATTATTAAAAATAGCATGTATCACAAAAACATGCCTGGAAGTCAAAAAGCAAATGCCTTAACTCATACTTGTCTGATTTACACTGAAAGGTGCCACAGGACAGATGCTTTAACTCATGCTTGTCCAATTCACATTAAAAGCTGCCACAAAGTGATATATTACAGTAAGCTGTCATAAATTAAAGTAACACCACTGCCGTATGCAGCAATCCTAAATATTGTTAGTTTATTACAAAAATTAATGTCCAGTTATGTCACTATCACTTTGTTTTCAAATTTGCTAAAGCTTTCTCTAGTATCTCCTTAGAAAATCAAGGCAGCCTGCATTCACCTTCATGTGAAAAAGCCAACAGTAAATTGTGTGCATAACCGAATAGTCTATCCTGGCCTGGTAACAAAAATCTGACTGTGTGAAAAACCTGTAGCTATAACCCTATTTTGTTATACTGATAATATTGTGTTGGCCAGTGATTCTTTTTACAGAATTGGAAAAAGTATCCAAGACAATACCATCTTATCTTAAAAACCTGAAATGAGCAAACAGTTGGGACAAGCTGTTAAGTCCAAGCTGATCTGACAAATTCTTCAATGTTGTTTAGTTGGATAAAAGAAAAACTATTACCTTCTGCTGTAATTGATGAAGCACAATGTGTTCTCAAATTAATAACATTTTGTAATATTGTTGAAATGCTGGGGACCCTTCACCTCTCATTTAGCTTGAATATTAAAACCATTGTATGTGTTAACCTAGAAAAGTTGTTCATGGAAATAAAAGAACCTCCAGCAGGTTACTTTAAAAAAAAAAAAGAAAGCAGAAAACTCATTGGCACAAACTTAAACAGTAAGGGGGTTAAGTCTAATATACTTTGTAAATTAAATGTAGCCAGCACCTACATTAGCTTTAAGTAAAGTTTGTGGCAGAGGCAACATTCTGAACAAATAGCCTTTGGGTTGTAATCACAATTGTAAAAGGGACCAAATTGCAGTACAGTCCCTTAAATTAAAAAAAAAAGAAAAGAAAAAAGAGAAAAAACAAACAAAACTGTGCGCAACATGCCACACCCTTTTGTAAGTAAAAGACTTAAATCATTAGTGTCTGGTCACTCTGAGGACTGCCATCTCTATCTAAAGGTGAATTGCAGATACATAAAACAAACAAAAACAAGACAAAAGCAAATTGTTGTAAACCACCCTCTGTGAAGAAGAAATCTATGGAAACATATCTGATATGTCCGCCAGTAGCAATAGGTAACTCTCTGTCATATCCCTGGTACCTCCTCTAACACCCCTCTCGAGACTGTTAAAGCAAATACCCTCATGAAGATCCAGAGCCATACCATTGAAACCTGAGAAGCAGCAGAGTGGCTTCACAAGATAAACAGACATCATGACTACTGAAACTTGTAGCAGCACTACCAGCTTCCTGTTGCTCTCCAGGAGCTCATGGCCATCACCCATGAATATGCATTGTGCTCACTTGACAACTGAACATCAGTCCCCTTCTGCTCTCAGAAGGAACAAGATATGCTTTCACTACTACAAACACTGCAACAAAACTCTTGTAACCAGCCAACTACTATTTGCTGCCTGAAAATGTAAGTACCCTATATAAAGTGCCAGCCACGATACAGCCCAAAATGAAAAATAATAATAATTTGTTGTTGCCTATGCCTCAAACTATACAAACAGAAAAAAAAAATTAAAGTCTTTTTAGCCATACTTTGCAGCCTTACTAGATAAGAATCTTAAGTCCATGAAAAACAAACTCACCCAAACATTGTTATGAAACCACAGTTAATAATCTGAAGCCTCCTATTCCCACTAAAACTCCATGCACGTCTATGTGAACTCTTCTTCTACCTAAACTAATTTTAATGTCACTCAAACCTCACAACATGTGGCCCATCAAATAAGTTATATTAATCATCTAGCTACCGACCCTATGTCTGATTGGTTTTCCTCATCATTATCATAACCCTGAATCTCGTTGTTACTTCCCATATTCACCCCACTAATGGTCCTCTTTCTTTCCTTTTTTAGATTTATTTATTTATTTATTCATTCATTCATTCATTTATTTATTTATTTATTTATTTATTTATTTATTTATTTATTTATTTATTTATTTCTCTCCCCTTCCCCCCCACCCCGGTTGTCTGTTCTCTGTGTCTATTTGCTGAATCTTCTTTGTCCGCTTCTGTTGTCAGCGGCATGGGAATCTGTGCTTCTTTTTATTGTGTCATCTTGTTGTGTTAGCTCTCCGTGTGTGCGGCGCCATTCCTGGGCAGGCTGCACTTTCTTTCACGCTGGGTGGCTCTCCTTACAGGGCGCACTCCTTGCACGTGGGGCTCCCCTACGCGGGGACACCCCTGCCAGGCACGGCACCCCTTGCACGCATCAGCACTGCACATGGGCCAGCTGCACACGGGTCAAGGAGGCCCGGGTTTTGAACCGGGCACCTCCCATGTGGTAGACAGATGCCCTAACCACTGGGCCAAGTCTGCCACCCCTCCTTCTTTTAATATCTGCAGAACCATACATTCTCCAAGCTATACTGCAGTTCATTCAAACAACAGTCCAGAACATCACCCAGAATCACGTGAACAACCTCCTACTAATGCATGAAATTCAATACAAGCCGTTAACCCCTAAAACACCATCATAATAACTCAACGAAACCCACTCCACCCCTCAACAGCAGAAAGGAGTCTGAGATAATAACTACGAAAATCAAACACGACTATCTTCATTCCTCTCTTATTTTTCTTCACCATTAACATCAATCTTTTTACCCATTACAACACTATTACTGATAGTATCGCTGTTTTTCTTTTTAGCCCCTGTCTCTTACAGCTCCTCTCCTGATTCATACACCAAATCGTACAATCAACGACCCAGAATTACGTGAATGGCATCTTCCTGATACTTGACAATCAATATCAACCCCTGTAGAACTTTCCTCTGCCCCTTGACAGCAGGAAGTAGCCAGATTGAGCCTACACCCCAAATCCCCTCACCCTCCCATCCTGCCCAGTAGCATATACTCCAATACCCAGGTCCCCCAACATACATACATACACATAAACAAAGGGTTAGGAATGTTAGAGGTTCTGTCTCTCTAGGTTTGCAATAATTAACAAGCTGTGACTCAGTTCCCCTGACAGGCATTGAAGAAAAACAAGCCCCCCCTCATAGCCTATGTGTCTGAAAGCATGGCACTTCCCCAAAGGTTGAACAAGAAACCACAGAGAAACAGGAGTAAAGGGAGATAGAGATGTTTATCCCCTCTAGATCAAAGGAACACCTGCTCCTCCAGCATTCCAAGAAAACATAACTCTCTAACCCACTACACTCTAGCCATACAAGGGGAAATTTTCACCTCTAGGGCTTCCTATTGGTCCCTGCACCTCACTCAGACCCTCAACCCCCTCCCACTGACTATCATTTCCCCACCTAGGAGTGTACTGTGTAAATTCAAATCCCACCTTTCCAGAAGTGAGCTGAGGTCTACACCTAACACCTAACACCAGGAGGATCTGGAAATATTAGAGCACAGCTCCTGCCAGCCCCTGCTGAAGACAGAGAAGTGTTGGATTCCTCTAGGCTCTTGGCTATGATGCACAAAATAATTTATGAACACAGCAGTTTAGTTGGGCCAGTAAAGATAATTTATTTGGGAAATGGGGGAAAGAACAGAGTTGGCTGAGAACTGGGAGAGAAAGATGGGCATACACACCAAGATTTGGTGTGGGCCCCTCTAGGCAGAAAGAGTGGGCTCTACCTCCTGTGATTATCTTTTAAACTGTTAATTATTCCACCCCCTTGCTAATGATAAGGGGCTGGGCCCCAGGGATTATTGGTAACCCCACCTATGGAGGGGGCCAATGGTGAGGCCTTTTTGGAATATGTGGGGCCAAGGGAAGGCCCTGGAAAGAGAAACTGGGACCTCACGGTTAAACTCAAGGTCCCAGCAAGATCTTGCAGCCATGTCGTCTGCTGGCCATGTTGTCTGTCAGTGAAACTGTGGGTCATCTTCTCCTCCATTACCCTGTACTAACCTGCTCACTGCAGCCAGCGTGAGCCTTCAGGATGGAGTGCTCTGGCTAAGCCAGTCGTGCCCACTGGTTTTGTCCACCCTGATTGCCGAGGCCAGGTGACTTGCAGGCCACACTCCCCACCAGCTTCACTCCTAGGTACCTCCACAGGCACCTCTCTTCCAGAGGGCCATGACAGCCTACAACAGCCCCCCTCAAAAGCTGCACTTGAGGCAATCCTGACCCTCTAGGAGGGGCTGAGAACCAGGTTTTGGGTGCAGCCCCCTGTGCCATTCTCGCATGTATGTCAGTTCTCGTTCTCTCATTTCATTTGTTTTAACTCTAAGTTCTAGCTTCTAGCTGCACAGACACCAATCTCCTACAATGCTACAAAGCATGCGCATGCATGTAAGCCAGCAGGCCTGGGCATTACCTCAGAAAAGTTAGGCGCTATAGGCAACACAACTGTGCATCTCTCATATTTTGGATTACCATCATAGTACACATCCCACACAACTGTGGACTCAGAAGTGACTAAGACCACAGCCTGTGTGGTAGAAATGCCCAGGGGGAGCATGGCTTTGCTACAGAAGAACCCACGGATGCTCAAGCACAGGACTTTGTGGCTGTCAGCCTGTCTGAAATCAAGTGCGGGGTCACTGCACTGGTCAGACATGTGCCATTCAGAACAGTGGGTCAGCACAGCCAACTGGAAGGATCAATAACAACACTCTCACAGGAGACCAACTTGGCATCTCTTCAGAAAAGTTAAACACAGACATATCACACGGCATATCACATATCACACATATATCACATATCACCTGGCAATCCCACACCGAGGCATACACTCAAAGAAATGAAAGCAGGGACTCAGATATTTGTACACCAATGTTCACAGTGTCATTACCCACAACACCCGAAAGGTGGAAAGAGCCCAAATGTCCATCCACAGATTAATGGATAAGCAAAATGTGGTATAGACATATAATGGGATGTTACTCAGCTTTAAAAAGAAGTGAGGTGCTGGTACTTGCTACAATGTAGATAAACCTTGAAGACCTCATGCTGAGTGAAATAACCCAGACACAAAAGGACACATATTATATAATCTCACTTATATGAAATAACTAGACTATGCAAATCCATAGATAGGAAGTAGAGTATAGCATTACAGGGGTGGGGTGGGGGGAAATGGGGAGTTAAGGCTTAATGGGTGCAGAGTTTCTGTTTGGGGTGAAGGAAAGTTCTGGTAATAGAAGGTGGTGAGGGAAGCACAATGTTGTGAATGTGAGTAATCCCACAGAATGGTTTGCTTGGGAGGGGTTGAAATGGGAGTTTATTTTCTGTTGTATATATGTACCCACAATTAAATGGGAATAAAAGAATGACCAAAGAGACAGTGACAGTAAAATTATCCTGGACTGAAAGTAATAATAAGAATAAGAATAACAATCAGAAGAAGAAAGAGAGGAGGAGGAGGAGGAGGAGGAAGAGGAGGAGGACAGCATATAATTTACTTTCCTAAACTGCTTAAAGCAAATTACCGTGAAATGATTTGGCTTGAACAGTGGGAATTCATCCACATACAGTTTTTAGGTTGAGAAAATTTCCAACTCAAGGCATTATCAAGGCAATGCATTCTTCTCAGAGACTGGGTGCTGGTGATCCTTGGCTCTTCTGCCACATGGCAAGGCACATGGTGGTGTCTGCAGGTCTCTCTCTTCTCTTCTGGCTTTCGTTGATTTCCATTTTTAGCTACCATGGTTTCTCTCTTTCTTTCTCTCTCTCTCCTCTCTCTCTTTCACTCCCCCAGTCTCTTTTCACTCCATTTATAAAGGATTTCAGTGATAGGATTAAGTCCCATCCTGAATGTGGTGGGCCATAACTTAACTGAAGTAGCCTTATCAAAAGATCTGACTTACAATGGGTTTACACCCACAGGAATGTATTTGATTTAAGAAAATGTTTTTCTCAGGTACATTCACCTTCAAACCACCACACTCCACCCTTTGGACCCCAAAAAGACAAGTTCTTTCAATACACAAAATGCATTCATGCCATCACAATATCGCCAAAGCCTTAAGACATTTCAGTAACCGTGCTAATTACATAGTCTCATCAAAATTGATTATGGGTGGGGTCTGTCCTAAGGCACAGCTACCCTCTGTCTATGGACCTGTGAAACTGGGGAACAACTTATCTGCTTCCATTATATACTGGAGGGACAGGCATAGGATAAACATTTCCATTCCAGAAAGGAGAAGTTGGAAGGAAAACAGGGGTCATGGGTCGCAAACAACTCCAAAACACTGCAGGCCACACTTCATTCAGTTTTAAGGTCTGAGAGTCATCTATGGAATGATGTTTTGTCCTCCAGGCCTGATGGACCAGCAGCCCCACCCTTCCCACGCTCTCTCCAAACACTGGGGTGAAGTCTTAATATTCCAAGCATTGGGGTGATGGCCTGGCTGTCCACAATACACGGGAAATACGTTCTACTCTCTGAGAAAGCTGGGGAAGCAGACAGACTCTCAGCAATTCTTGGGGAATAAGCTCCAACCCCTGAGAACACTGGGGTGGTAGCACTCAATTTGAACAAGAGGCTGGAAGACCCACCTTCTTGAAGCTTCAGGACAGACTCACCCTTATCAAATACATGGGTGGGGCCACACTCTTGGCCCAAGATGTCTTCAGTCCAGACCTTCAGTCCAGAGCTTCCATAGTTCTGCCTTTGAAATGATTTTTCCTTCAATCTGTCCCTTTTGGTCCAGGCTGGCCGTAGTTCCATTCATGTAGATCTGATATATACAAAATCTTGTCCATTTTGCGTGCAGTACACAGGGATCCAATCCATCAGGCAAAAGAACTTTCTATAGATCCTCCATGGATAACTGCACCTCCAATCCTGACTAGCACTGAAATGACTGACTGGATCCATGTTCAGTTAAACCCTCACATGTGGCTGGGATCTTGCTTTCCAGAAACTCAGAATTTTTTAAAACATCGATCTCTGTTTCCTCTGTGCCCAGGATTTCAGTTTTCAGCTTATTCCTTTCCTCTCACATTTTCTAAAATTGATTTTGTAAAAATATTACATTAAAAAAAAATGAAGTCCCATTCAACCCCACCACCCCCACCCCACCACTCCCCCTCCCCCCCCCCAGCAACACTCACTCCCATCATCATGACACATCCATTACATTTGGTAAGTACATCTCTGGGCATCTCTGCACCTCATGGTCAATGGTCCACATCATGGCCCATACTCTCCCACATTCCATTCAGTGGGCCCTGGGAGGATTTACAATGTCCGGTGATTGCCCCTGCAGCACCATCCAGGGCAACTCTAAGTCCCAAAGGCGCCTCCACATCTCATCTCTTCCTGCCATTCCCCATACCCATCAGCCACCATGTCCACTTTTCCCACTCCAATGCCACCTTTTCTCTGTGGACCTTGGATTGGTTGTGTCTGTTGCACCTCTATGTCAAGAGGAGGCTCAGATTCCACATGGATACTGGATGCAATCCTCCTGCTTTCAGTTGTAGGCACTCTAGGCTCCATGGTGTGGTGGTCACATTTTACTACAAGCTGCGAGGTGAATTCAGGCTGCGTTTTCTACCATTAGCTAGGAAATCTCCTCAGCTAAATACCCAAGCTCATCATTTACAAATTCTGCCATCCATCCAACATCACTACTCAATCATGCCAATTTCTCTGCCACTTTAAAACAAAGATTGTTTTTCTAACAGTTTCCAATAACACAGTCACCGTTTCTGTCTAAAGCCTCTTTGGAAGTGCCTTTAGCATCCATTTTTCT
The DNA here is from genome assembly GCF_030445035.2 of Dasypus novemcinctus. NCBI lineage: Eukaryota > Metazoa > Chordata > Mammalia > Cingulata > Dasypodidae > Dasypus > Dasypus novemcinctus. Next base: position 82,701,389 of record NC_080704.1, on the reverse strand, counting down.
GCCAACAGCATCTTCAAAGCAATCTAAGTCTTTTCTCTCAAACAGTTCACAATTCTTTCAGCCTCTACCCATTAATCAATTCCAATGCCATTTCCCCAATTTTGGTATCTGCAATAGCATCATCCCACTCTTCTGGTACCCAAATCTGTTTTAGTTTCCTAGGTTGCTTAAAGGAAAATACCATGAAATTATTTGGCTTGAACAATGAGAATTCATTAGCTTACAGTTTTGAGGCTGAGAAAATGTCCAAATCAAGGCATTGCCAAAGCAATGCTTTTTCCCCAAAGACTGGCTGCCAGCGATCCTTGTCTCCTCTTTCATGTGGCAAGCACATGGAGACATCTGCTAGTCTCTCCTTTCTCTTCCAGGTTTTGTTGATTTCAGTTTCTTGCTTCCATGGCTTGCTTGTGCACTCTCTCTCCCTCTTTCCATCTGTGTGTGTGTGTGCGCGCGCGCGCGCGCGTGTGTGTGTGTGTGTGTGTGTGTGTGTGTATTCATTCCATTTATAAAGGACTCCAGTTCCATCACTGCCCCTGAGGGCAGAAGGGAAAGTACTCTCTCAGTCTTTCAGGACACCTGCAGGCACTTTCAGCCCACAGGGACTGGATTGTTGGGTAACTGTGTTTCCATCTCCACCCCTGAAAGGGCAGAAGGGACAGTACTCCCTCAACCTCCCAGAGCAACTGCAGGTTCTTTCATCCCAAGAGGATTAGATTGTTAGGCACTGCTAAGGTTCCATCCTCACACCTGGCAGGGGAGGTGGGGGCCAGTACTATGTCAATCTACCTGGGCAACTGTGGTCAGTTTCAACCTGCATGGTTTAGTTTGCTGCCCACACCTGCAGGTTCATCTCCACCCCAGACATGGGAGGAAGGGACATGAAGCTATTTTGGGCTCTCTAGACAAATGCAGATGATTGTGGACTAAATGGCTTTGATTACTGCACACAGCTGTCCTCCATCCCTACCCCTGAAAGAGGAGGAAGCTGACAGAAACTTCATGTGGCTATGCATGTAACTTCAGGCTCCACACCTTACAGTTCCAACTGCATCCTTGGCTCTTCCTACACAACCAGAAAGGGAGGAAGGGCAAGAAACAGACAAAAAAAAAAAAAAGAGAAGAAAAAATCCCGATAGGCTAAACACAAGGCACTAAAAAGTTCCCAATTAAGTTGAACCAATTATAAAAGAGGGGTTGTAGCAGAAAATCAATCAAATAGAAAGTGCAAGAGTAAAGAGAGAAACTGCACCCACAATAAATACATCTAATAAACCAGAAGCTGAGACACCAACAAAAAATTAAAATCCATACCAAGAAAAAGGAAGATATGGCACAGTCAAAAGAACAAGCTAAGCCTCCAGGTGACATAAAGGAGTTGAGTCAACTAATCTTAGACATTCAAAAAAACCTCCTTAGTAAATTAAATGAGATGGCTAAAGAGAATAAGGATATTAAGAAGACACTGGGGGGAAGCGGATTTGGCCCAACGGTCAGGGTGTCCGCCTACCACATGGGAGGTCCACGGTTCAAACCCAGGGCCTCCTGACCTGTGCGATGAGCTGGCCCACAAGGAGTGCTGTGCCATGCATGGGTGTCCCCCACATAGGGGAGCCCCATGCACAAGGAGTGCGCCCCATAAGGAGAATCACCCAGTGCAAAAAAAGTGCAGCCTGCCCAGGAATGGCACCACACACACGGAGAGCTGATGCAGCAAGATGACGCAACAAAAACGAGAGACAGAATCCTGGTGCCGCTGACAAGAATACAAGCATAGAGAGAAGAACACACAGTGAATGGACACAGAGCAGACAACTGGGGGGGGGGGGGGAGAAATAAATAAAAAATAAATCTTTAATGAAAGAAAAAAAAGAAGACACTGGATGAGCACAAAGAAGCATTTGAAGGCAAACAGAAAAAATAGCAGATCTTATGGGAAGGAAAGGCACAATAAATGATACTAAAAATACACTGGAGATTATAACAGCAGGTGATTTTTGACCAGGCTGTTAAACCCATCCAGTTGGGACAGAGCCGTCTATTCAACAAATAGTTCTGAGAGAACTGCATATCCATATCCAAAAGAAGGAAAGAGGACCTTTATCTCACACCTTACCTAATAACTAATTCAAAATGGACCAAAGGCCTAACTATAAAAGAATCATAAAGCTCCTAGAAGAAAATGTAGAGAAACATCTTCAAGAACTGGTGGTAGGTGGTGCATCCTTTTTTAAAAAATACATATTTTTTATTTTTTTAAAAGATACTTAGATTACACAGAATGTTACACAAAAAAAATGTGAGTGATTCCCATATGTCCCACCCCTCACACCTCCTACCCTTCCCCACTGTAACAACTTCTCTCATTAGTGTTGTACATTTTTTGCAACTGATGAACACATCTTGGAGCATCGCCACTAAGCATGGATTATAGTTTACACTGTAGTTTATACTCTCTCCCATTCAATTCTGTAGTTTATGGCAGGATATATAATGGCTTGTATCTGTCATTGCAATGTCATTCAGGACAATTCCAAGTCCTGAAAATACCCCCCATATTACATCTCTTTTTCCCTCTCCCTGCCTTCAGTACCGCCAGTGGCCACTGTCTCCACATCAATGATATAATTTCTTCCGTTTCTAGAATACCAATAAGTCTGTATTAGAAAACCAGTAACTCAGCATGAGCAATGAAAAAAAAATGGATAAATGGGGGCTCATCAAACTTAAACATTTTGGTGATTCAAAGGACTTCATCAAGAAGGTGAAAAGGCAGCCCACTCAATAGGATAAAATATTTGGAAATCACATATCTGATAAAGGTTTGATGCCCATTGTATATAAAGTAGTGATGCAATTCAACAATAAAAGAGCAAGCAATCCAATTTAAAAATGGGCAAAAGACTTAAATAGACTTTTTTCTAAAGAGGAAATGCAAATGGCCAAAAAGCCTATGAAAAATCTCACACCTCACAGATTGGCCATTATTTTAAAAAACAGAAGACAAAGTTGCTGGAGAGGATGTGCACTGTTGACGGGTATGTACAATGGTGCAGACCCTGTGGAAGACAGTTTGACCATACATCAGGAAGCTAAATAGAGAACTGTCATATGATCCAGCAATTCCTCTACTAGGAATATATCCACAAGAACTGAAAAGTGTGACATGAATAGACATTTGCACACCTATGTTCACAGCTCATAGTGGTATTATTCACAGTTGTCAAAGAATGGAAACAAAGCAAGTGTCCATCAACTGATGACTGGATAAACAAAAGGTGGTGTATAGGGAAGCAGACTTGGCCCAATGGATAGGGCACCTGCCTACCACATGGGAGGTCTGTGGTTCAAACCCCAGGCCTCCTTGACCCGTGTGGAGCTGGCCCCATGCGCAGTGCTGATGTGCACAAGGAGTGCTGTGCCACACAGGGGTGTCCCCCACATAGGGGAGCCCCATGCGCAAGGAGTGTGCCCCATAAGGAGAGCTGCCCAGCGCAAAAGAAAGTGCAGCCTGCCCAAGAATGGCACCACACACACGGAGAGTTAACACAACAAGATGACACAATGAAAAGAAACACAGATTCCTGATGCCGCTGATAAGGATAGAAGCAGTCACAGAAGAACACAGTGAATGGACACAGAGAGCGGACAACTGGGGGGGGGGGGGCGGGAAAGGGAGAGAAATTTTTTTAAAAAGGCGGTGTATAATACAATAGATGCTATGTTTCTGTAAGAAGAAACGAAATTGGGACACATATGGTAACATGGATGAACCTTGAAGACATTATGCTAAGTGAAATAAACCAGGCGCAAAGGGACAACTATTGTATGGTCTCACTAATGTGAAATAAATACAAAGAATAAGTACATGGGGTTAAAAATAGAGCATGGGTTATTACGAGATAAAAGGAGGGCTGAAAATGGGTACTGATGCTGAATGTATGTAGAAGTTTTATTTAACTTGACTCAAAGTGTTGAAATGGATAGAGTTTATGGTAACACGTTATAGTGAATAGAAATAACATGGCTGGTTTATAAATGGGATTGTGGCTGAAAAGAGTAGTCTAGGGATGTAAATGGCAACTGAAAGAACGCTAGAGAATAATATAGGGACTCAATAACATTGTGAACCCAGAGGTGGATGAGAAATGTGGTTAAGTGTACAAATATAATAATGTCTTTCTATGAACTAGAACAAATGTACATCACTATTGCAAAGTCGTAAGAATATGCAGAAGCATGGGACAAACACAATTAAAATAAACTATGAGCTATAGTCAACATCCATACTGTAATATTCTTACATCAGTGTCTTCAAAGATGTACTGTGTTAATAATTGGGGGCTATGGAAGAAATATAGCAAATGTACACTATCGACCATAGTGGTAATAATCTGATGATATTAGCTCATAATTTGTAACAAATGTTCCACAGCAACATAGTGTGTTGGTGAAGGGATGCTGATTGGGAATTCCACACATGTGCATGATTGTTTATACTGAGTATAACTAATACAGCTGATTTATAAATGGGATTGTGGCTGAAAGGGGCAATGTAGGCATGTAAATGTCAATTGAAAGAAAGATATAGAATAATCTAGGAACTGAATCATATAGAGAACCCAGAGTTGGATGAGAATTTTGGTTAATAGTACTGATGTGGGCTATGGGTGGGAGGCTCTTCATCTCTTTGTAGATAACCTAAGCTATCTGTGACTTGGGGGTGTGGGACGGTAAGAGGCTGCAGTCCTGCCCTTGGTAACCAAATGTGCTAAAAGCTTATCTAGAATGTATAAGGTCCATGCTAAAAGCACCTAGGATGTGGAAGATATATGCTAATTCAAACCTATTGAACACTGAAACAAAGAACGATTTAGCCCTTCCTCTGTACAAAAGGAACTCAAAATTCTTGTTCGGGGCTCGGATTTGAAACAGAAAGCTCCCGAGTCTGGCCAGCCATCAATAAACCATTTTTCCTTCTCAAAATCATTCCTGAGTCCTGGCCTTTCTATACACAAATAACTGAACCTCTCTCAACTTCTACAACAGTACAAATACAAGAATGTTCTATGAACGAGAAAAAATGTACATCACAATTATAAGGTGAGAAGACTGTGGAGGTGCATGGGAAAAATTAAATTAGTGTAGCCTAAGGACTCTAGCTAACAGCAATATTGTAATATTCTTGCATCAATGTCAAAGAAGTACTGTGCTAATAATATGGGGATTTATTCGTCAGCTAAAGGGTGCTGATGCAAAGTACCAGAAACCAGTTGGCTTTTATAAAGGGTATTTATTTGGGGAAAAAGCTTACAAATACAAGGCCTTAAAGAGTCCAACTCAAGGATTGTTTTCTCACCAAAGTCTGTTGACACGTGTTGAAGCCAGATGGCAGGTGATCTCTCTATGGTCTCTCCTTCCTTCTCCTTCTTAAGGCTCCATGTGCCCAGTTTCTTCCAATCTCAGCTGTAAACTGGCATAGGAATCAACTCTTTTCAGGGGGCTTTAGCTGTTTGAGCCTTCTCCTTTCTGGGTATCATCTTCTGTGTCTTCTTGAGTGAGTGCCAGTTTATATCAGCCCACCAAGGGAGTGTGGACTTAACCTGAATTACACCCTACTGACATGGTTGGATCAAAGCCCTAATCTTAACATAATTCAATCAAAGACATCTCAGCTGAATCTAATACAATCAAAGGGTATCACACCCAGAGGAACAGACCAGTTTACAAACATAAATCTCTCTCTTTTTTTGGAATTCATAAATAATCTCAAACTGCCACAGAGTGTATGGAGAAAGTGTGCCAAACGTACGCTCTACACTATAATTAGTGGTAATAGCGCAATGATGTTCTCATAGTCTGTAACGAATATTCCCCAACAATCTAATGTGATGGTAGAGGTGTGTTGTATGGGAATTCTGCACATTGCATGACTATTTTGTAAGTTCACAACCTCATACACACACACACACATGCACATTTTTCTGGAGTATGTATAGGTTCAAACCAACACAGCACAGTAATCACAAAGTATGTAACAAAACAAATTGTGTTGAGAGAATGGAATATCCACATGTAGTAAAAGAAGGAAGGTAGACCTCTACCTCACACTAAATACCTAAACTGATTAAAAAGTGGATCAAGGACCAAAATATAAGATCTAAAAGTTTAAAACTCTTAGAAGGTGTATGAGTCAGCCAAAGAGGTGCTGAAGCAAAACACTAGAAATCTGTTGGCTTTTATAAAGGGGTAGAAGCTGACAGTTACCAGGCAATAAAGCATAAGTTACTTTCCTCACCAAAGTTTATTGCCACATGCTGGGGCAAGATGACTGCTAACGTCTGCCAAGAGTTCAGGCTTCTTGGGTTCCTCTCTTTCTGGTGCTCCCATTTCTCTCTGGGCTCAGCTGCTGTGTTCTCTCCACAAGGCCAGCTGTAAGCTACTAGGAGAATGGCTCTGTCCCTCCCTCCAGGGCTTCTGCCTTGTCTAAGGAACCATCTCTATTCCTCTGTGTTCTTCTCCTATGTGTTCATTTCCTGGGCTCCAACTCAAAACTCCAGCGACTCTAAGAAGTTAAGCAATATGATTCATCCCCAAACTCTAATATACTTTCTCAAATACAATATTAGTAAAATGAATTACCAAAAAGTTAGGTTTTTTAATTTATTAGCAAAATATTGATAGCCATTTCAGCCTGCCAACTTGGATGTTTTCTATTACACACACCAAAACTGATTCACCAACAAGAAACTTCTTGCAATACAAAAACACCTCAAGGAATTAAAATATTTGCTTTATAATATAACCAAACAATACAGTTCATCCCTGACTAAACATTCTAAAATGATTAGGAATTGTCACACTTTCTTTTGCATAAAACCCTTTCCTCTTCATAAAACCCTGAGGTGAAAGGTTATTAATGTAATAAAACTGGAAGCACAATTCTCATTTTGCATCAAACTGTAGCTCTAGGTTTTAAAAGTCATTTGTAAAGAAATGTGGCAAGTTGTAAAGCTGCGCTGTACAGTTTTTCAGCAAAACTTCTCCAGATCAACCCAGCAAAAAGGGCCTAAAATAACCCCATAAAAAGGCAGTGTTCTCTTAATACTTGTCAGTGTCATGATGAATGCCATTTTCCATCTCTGCTGTCATGGTTATGGCTCCTGCCATCATGATTCCTATCTTCAAAAAAGAAATTATCTCTGCTTCCTCTGTAATGATGGTAAAATGTCTACAGCTACATAGGGATGATAATTCTGCCTGACTTTGTGCTGTGATGATGATGTATCTTGGCGCCACTGGGGGCTTGAAGACTGGTTACTTATTCTTAAATGATTATGTGACTGAACTGTTGGAGAAAATTTTGATTGATCCAGATGTGGAGAACCAAATTTAGCACCTTATGACACCTGCCTCAAAGCACTGTTCATCACAGCTTGTCTCTGAAAATTTTCTGGAAAAGAGAAAGATCTCTGAATTATCTGTGTTGATGGAGTCATAATATCCACAGTCCTTGCATACCTGCATACCTGCTGCTAGGAGATGTAGAGGTAGGGCTTGAATTTCCAACGAGATGCTGGGAATATGACAAACTGACATCCTGTGAGGCATGGCTGCTTCCTGATCTAAACTGAATTTTGATGGCCTTCCAAAAGCTTTGATTCCATTAAGTAGATTCATTGCATAAGGAACAGATAACTTCATGTTTGAAATTCACAAACGTAAACTGCTTTGGTTTACCATCCTTATCTTTGGGAATTTTTACTTTTATTACAGGCTCAACCTGGTGGAAAAGCTCAAAAAGGACCTACTCTGTCACTTTAGTTTCAAGATAGCCCACAAAGAGAGTGCGATCTGCTTCAGTGGCCGCAACCCCCACCTCAGCGCCACCGAGGGGCTAGTCACCGACGCACCCACTGCGAACTCTCAGAAACCCCACGTCCTTCCGCTCTTCCTTATAACCTTTCAAATGCCTGCAGGATCTGTATTGGTGTCCGCTTATCCACGACAAATATTAGTTCTCCTTTTTCCTTCTCGTTTAGTCTCCCAAGAAGTTTATCAATATGGTTAATCTTTTCAAAGAGCCAATTTTGGGTGTTTTTGATTCTCTCCATCATATGTTTGTTTCCTATTTCAATTCTTTCTGCTCTGACCTTTATTATTTACCTTTCACGTTCTTTGAGCTTAATTGGCTCTTCTTCTATCTTCTTGTCATTGATGCGTGGGTCATTAATATTCAGTCTTTCTTCTTTTCTAAAGTATGCACTTAGGGCTATCAATTTTTCTCTAATCATGGCTTTACCTGGCTCCCAAAAATCTTGATATGTGCTATTTTCACTATTCAGTTCAAGATATATCTAATATCCATTGAACTTCTTCCTTCAGTCACAGGTTATTCTGAAATTTGTTTCATAGTTTCCAAATACGTGGATATTTTCTAGCTATTTTTATTAATGATTTGTAGCATAACTTCATTGTAGATAGATAAAATAGTCTGGAGTATTTCATTTCTTTGAAATATGAAGAGATTTTCTTCATGGCACGTATGACCTGTAGCAATTTGATATTATTGATGAATTCCAAAAAGAAACATTGGATTATGTTTGTAACTTGATCTTTTCCTCTGGGCATATTAGATTATATTGGATTCAGAGGTTTACTTGATTAAGTAATCAGGTAAACCTCTTGCGCCAGTAGGACATTTAGTCCCCACCCCTTGGTGGGTAGGGACTCACAGATAAAAGACATGGCAAAGGGCAGAGTTGGAGGGTTTTTGATGTTAGAGTTTGATGCTGAAGCCTTAAGCTGGAGCCACGGGAAGTAAGCTCACAGAGGAAGCAGAAGCAAGCCCCAGGAACAGAGGAACCCTGAGCACAGGAAGAAGCAAGCCCTGGGAAGAGAAGAACCCTGAACCCAGAGAGAAGCAAGACCCTGGAAGGGAGGTAACCAGGAAGCCTGAACCCTCACAGATGTTGGCAGCCTTCTTGCTCTAACACATGAAAATAGACTACCCCAAATAAATACCCATTTTAAAAACCAACCAATTTTGGTATTTTGCATCAGCACCCCTTTGGCTGACTAATACAGACACTTTTTCATAAACACTCTGTATGCACATAAAAAGAGTGCATATTCTGCACTTGTCGGGTGGAGCAATCTATATCAATTAGATCAGTTTTGTTAGTCTTGTTTCAGAAAACTTAGTGGATTTTGTGTTTGATTTTCTGTTTGTGTTTAATTATTGTGGAATTTTCTATAAATTTCTGAAAAAGATACACTAAAATCTGCAAATATAATTGAGGATTATATATTTTAAAAATTATTCTATCTTTGTCATGAATTAATTTTTATTAAGTATTCCTATTTATTTCCAATAATTCCATGTGTCTTACAGTCTCTATTGAATGATATGATTATAGTCACACCAGAAAATTTTGTTCAGTGTGTTCACATGACACATCTTTTCCTTCTTTTTACTTTCAATTTATCTTCTTATATTTCAGGTGTACATCTGACAGGCAATATTTAATAGGTTTGGTTTATGTTATTCAATGTGCTAATCCTTGCCTTTTAATTAGGATCTTTTGCCTGTTGCCATTTAATTTAATTTATAATATATGTGTGTTTAAATTTACCATGCCCTATGTTCTCTTTTTCTCTCTCTTCTTTGAAGGTAATCCGTCATTTTTCTCAGTCTGCTTTTAAGGTTTTCTTTCTCTGATTTCTTACACTTTTTGCTTCTGATGTCCCTAGATGTAGTTTTCAATTTTATATTTCTTGTGTTTCATAATGTCTCTCTCTTTTTTTAAAGATTTATTTATTTATCCCCTCCCTCATTGTCTGCTCTCTGTGTCCATTCACTGTGTGTTCTTCTGTGTCTGCTTGTCTTCTCTTTAGGTGGCATGGGGAACCAATCCTGGGACCATCCGGAGTGCAAGAGAGGTGCTCAATCTCTTGTGCCACCTTATCTCCCTGGTCTGCTGTGTCTCTTATTGTCTCTCCTCTGTGTCTCTTTCTGTTGCACCATCTTGCTGCACTAGCTCTCCGCTTGGGCTAGCACTCTTGCACGGGCCAGCGCTCTGCTCAGGCCAGCTTGCTGAGCGGGCCAGCACTCCACGTGGATCAGCACTCTGTGTGGGCCAGCTCTCTCCTTGAGCCAACTTGCCTTCACCAGGAGGCCACGGGGATCAAACCCTGGACCTCCCATATGGGAGACAGGAGCCCAGTAGCTTGAGCCACATCCGCTTCCCCATAATGTCTCTTAATTGTATTACTTGATGCAGTTCATCAGTTTTTTTAAAAAATCATAACCACTGTATCTTCAGACATTGCTTCTATGTCAGTCTCTCTGCTCTCTCCTACAGAGACTTCAATTGCACATGTGTTAACCCTTTTCATTATAACACTATGATTCTTATGTTTTCTTTATTTCCCATTATTTTGTCTCTGCATCATACCAGATATTTTCTTTTGACTTTTCAGTTCACCAGTTCTTTCTTCAGCTTTCTGTCCACCGGTTCTTTCTTCATCATTGTTAATGTGCTAATCCCATGCATTGGGATTTAAATTTCAGTTACTGAATTTTTCAGTTCTAAAATTTTCCATTTACTTCTTTTCATATTTTCCAGTTCTCTTCTGAAATTCTGAAGTTTCTTTTGGCTCCCTGTAACATAGTAAGCACAGTTTTGTGTCATGTTTGTTAACTCTACTCTCTGAGGTCATTCTGGATCACTTTATCATGTCTGATTTTTTTCTCTTGGTTCTTTATAAATATATATATATAATATATATTTTATAATATATATAATATATAAAATATATATAAAATCCTTCATAGAAAAATATGAGGGATTCCCATATGCCCACTCTCTCCCCCTCCCACACTTTTGCACATCAACAACATCCCTTAGTAGTGTGGTACATTTGTTACAATCGATGAACACATATTGAAGCATCGCTACTAACTATGGATTACAGTTTAAATTATAATTTACACTTTGTCCCACACAATTTTGTAGGCTATGATAAAGTATACAATGGCCTGTGTCTCTCACTGCAATGTCATGCAGGACAAATGCAATGTCCCCAAAATGCCCCCATATTATGCCTATTCTTCCCTCTGCCATCCCTCAGAACCTTTGTAGGCCACTGCCTTTCTGTCAACGATAAGAGTTCTTCCATTGCTAGAATAAAAATAAGTCTATAGTAGAATAATAATAAGTCTATTTTAGTCCATTGTTCATTCTGCAATCTTGAGGACCTTGGGATGGTGATGCCCACTCTGCCTCTAATTGAGAGGGAGCTTAGACCTCATGGGGTGGATGGATGGAACTATCTTGCTTGCTGTTGCAGACACTTCCTCTTCCTTGGGATGGGCATTGTCCATCATCATATCCTTGTTATTTGTCCTGGGTGAGTCCAATGTACTGGAGAGTAGGTATTGCAACTCTGCTGAAATTCAGGGCTCAACTGGCACATGGACAGATTAAAAATTTAAGCCTCTGGGATATATATTTATCAAGTATAGTGCTAATTATAGGTTGAAGTAAAAGGGGCAGAAGAGCCAGGAGTAGAGAACCTATAAATGAGTCTAACGCTGTTACACTGGGGAGCATAAATTCCAAGGTAAGGCCCACTGACAGGGTGCTGAATTCCTGAGCTGTGTGTCCTGCCTTATAGTTTCTGAATGCCCCTAGAGCACTCAGGAGCCCAGCTATTTGAGGCACTGTTTGCTGTAGAAGTCAATGAGATCCTGTTGAGACTTGTATAAGTGTAACCTCTGGAATGACCTCCTGGCTCACTTTGAAGTCTTTTACCCATTAAAACCTCATTTGTATTTACCATTTCCCCCTTTTCATCAAGGTCTTTTGCCAGATGCATTGCTAGCTGGCACTTGGTTCTTTTTTTTTTTTTTTTTTTTTTAAGATTTATTTTATTTATTTATCCCCAAACCCACCACATTGTTTTTGGTCACTGTCTGCTCGGTGTGTCCATTTGCGTGTGCTCTCTGTGTCTGCTTATGTTTCTTTAGGAGGCACCAGGAACCAAACCCGGGACCTCCCATGTTGACGAGAGGTGCTCAATCACCTGCGCCACCTCAGCTCCCTGGTTTGTTGTGTCTCTCATTGCCTTTCCTCTTTATGTCTCTTTTGTTCTGTCATCTTGTTGCATCAGCTCACCGTGCCTGCCTGCTGTGCCAGCCCGCCTTCTCCAGGAGGCACCAGGAACCAAACCCCGGATTTCCCATGTGGTAGTCCAAAGCCCAATTGCTTGAGCCGCATCCGCTTCCCACTTGGTTCTTATGGGTTCTCTTCATAAACCTGCTTACATTTTTTTCATTGTCAGTAATTATGTATGAAAATTGTAGAAAGAATTTGAGACTTAAGATGATGTTTCTCTGGGGAGAATTTATGTTTGCTTCTGGTAGGCAGCTATGAACATTTGCGACTCAATAACAGCATAATCTAAGTTCATGGAGAGAGAGGTGTTGAAGCCACCGTTCAGTCCTTGTGAGGAGAACTCTACTTCCAATTAACCATTATTTTTAAGGAATAGCTCTATGTGGTTCCATATTAGAGCATAGAATGTTTACCAGGATTCCCACCATTGTCAGCCCCTGTACTCTAGTGTTTTACTGCCTATTCCTGAGGTGCTTTAGGAAGCACTTTTGGAGAGTGCCGCCTCGGGCCAGCGGCGAAAGTACGTGGCAGGATCCGGGTTGCTGCGGCTGCAGGCTGGCTGCCGAGGACCGAGGACCGCACATCCCCGCCTGGCCGCCCCCACAGACCCACCTCCGTGGCACGTGGAGCCCTGAGGGAGTGAATTTCGGCGGGCCGCCATTCGGCTGCTCCCTCCCCGGGAGGTCAGGCGCTGGGCGCTCCTGACCCACCCGGCGTCCTCGCCTCCCGCCGGGCCGACCCGACCCACAGAGGCGTCCCCGGCATGGCTGCGGCACGCAGTGGCATGGAGGAGGTGCGCGTGTCGGTGCTGACCCCGCTGAAGCTGGTCGAGCTGGTGTGCATCTTCCTGGCTCTGTGCCTGGACCTGGGGGCCGTGCTGAGCCCGGCCTGGGTCACAGCCGACCACCGGTACTACCTGTCTGTGGGAGTCCTGCCAGAAATCCGCCAGCTTGGACATCTGGCACTGCTGTTGCAGAATTTGAGAGAAGTTCAATTATTTGAGTATAGAGAGGCCAGGACTCAGGAATGATTTTGAGAAGGAAAAATGGTTTATTGACGGCCGGCCGGACTCGGGAACTTTCTGTTTCAATCCTGAGCCCCGAACAAGATTTTTTAGTCCCTTTTATACAGAGAGGAAAGGTCAAATGGTCCTTTTGTTTCAGTTCTCAATAGGCTTGAATTAGCATATATTTCCACAGCTTAGGTAAGCTTTTAGCGTGGACCTCAGGCATTTCGATAAGCTTTTAGCATATTTGGTTTGCATTTCCCCTGAATACTTAAAGTTTATAGACCTTGCATTGTTTAACTGTTTCCTGCTCACCAAGGGCAGGACTGCAGCCTTTTATCATCCCACACCCACAAGTCACAGATAGTTTAGGTTATCTCTGAAGAGATGAAGAGCCTCCCACCCATAGCCCACATCACTGCGAGTCCACGCTCAGCAGCGATTGGTAGATTGCTACTCTGGCTTTACCCCCGGGTGGTGCTGCCATCACTCTCATTGCCTTCCTCGTGCGTTTGATTTCTATCTGGGTCTCGAAGGCGCTTCTACAGACCTGTTGGTGTCATGCTTTTTGCAGAGGTTGTTTCACAGATGTGCAGCCTCGTCCTCTACCCAATCAAGTTCGTTGAAACTGTGAGCTTGAAAATTTAACATGAGTTCAATTGGGATTACAGCTTGGTTGGGGCACAACTATATTTTCGTTTGGGGGTGCCATCCTTTATTGCCTGAACCCTAAGAACTATGAAGACTACTGCTAGAACCAGTCGTCTCAAATTTAAAAAACGAGCAACCATCCCCCAAAAGGATTACGTCTGCGTCTTTTCTAACTTACTATTTTCTAAAATACTTGTGGGGCATCAAGCCATTTGTTCAGTTGATTTAATATCCTTTGCCTTTTGGCTGTCAACATCATAACCAGGTTTTACATCCATTTTAGGGACCAGCACAAATTAAGAGAGCTGATTAGACATGGGCAAATGCTGCAAACCTCCAATATGCTCGTGTCATTTTTCTTGACAAGTGAAGGGTCTATATGACAGCAACTCTTGTGAGAAAATAGTTGGAATGAGAAATGCCCGAATCTCCTATATGCCTGCAGGGGAGCAGCTGGCATAGGCAACATTTAGAAGTTCCTTTGCCTTGACAAGGATTCCACTGTTGGAATCCTCATCGCCTGCCTATCCCACCCATTGACTGCATTGGCGGTTGGTTATTTGCTTGAGTGAGCTTTGAAAAGCGAACTGCCCTTCAGCATCTAACAGCCTGTTGTGAATGTAATTGGTAAAATAGTACACATTCTGCCTTCAAGAATACTCTTTTGAACCGGAGTTTATGCTCTGGTAATGCGCATCCCCCTGGGTAGGGAGTCAAGACTTGAGGAGACCTGTGCTTTTCATTATGTGGTTAGAAATTGTGCCTCAGTCACATCTAGCAGGGGGAAAATTTGAGAGTCTTGGCTTTCCCGGGGGCAACTAGAAAGAAACATGCATGAATTGCTTTTGTCCCTAACTACCCATTAAATCAGTTACCAGAAAGAAAGAAAGAAAAAAAAAAGCAGAGGGACACCTTTCAGTTTCTCAACCTAACAACTACTCCATCAAGAATTTTTTTAAAAATCTCTATGCAAAAGACAGAAATCCTGGGTATGTACTTATCTGGGCTTCCATATTCTTCCAAATACTGACCTGTTATTTCTTCAGTGATTTGTTAGATTGCTAATGATTTTAAATAGATATTTAATATATTTTCCATCTTTTCTAGTTGCCTTCAGTTGTTTGTTAGTCGTTCCCAATGACCTAGGCCTCCATTAGAAGAAATGGAAGTGTCTATTTAATTCTTTTGCTTTAAAAAAAAAAACAACACTAATATCAATATTATACTTGTTCATTTATAAAGCAATCTCTGCTTTCTTTCCAAAAGTTCTTAAAATGTTTTTCTTAATTAAATTGTCTGACATTCTTCAATTTCACTATAACTTTCCTAGTAGGAGATTATATTTATCTCCTGCTTGGCAGTAGATGGACCTTTATTATGAGGTTATCTATATCAATTTGGGAAATTTATCTCAACTACTTTTCATTAGAGAAGTTGTAAGTTGACAGAAAAATGATGCAGAAATGAAGTTGCCATACACGTACAATTTTTCATGTTATTAACATTTTCTATTAGTGTGATACATTTGCTACAATCAATGAAACATTTTTGCTATATGAACTATAGTCCATAGTTAACATCAGGGTTCACTGTTAGTGTTGTACAGCACTAGTTTTTCATTTTTATTATAGTAACATATACAAACTAAAATTTCTCCTTTTCATCACATTCAACTATATATTTCACTCGTGTCAGTCACACTCACACAGTGTTCTGCTATCGTTGCCATCATGCATTGCCAAATATTTTCCATTTTCCCAAGTGGAGTCTCTATACCAATTAACAGCTAACTACCCATTCCCTACCTTCATCATAGGAACTGGTAACCTGTATTCTAATTTCTGAAATATATGAATTTGTTTATTCTAATTATTTCATATAAGTGAGACCATACAATATTAGCAATTTAGAGTTGGGCTGATTTGAATGAACATGATGTCTTCAAGGGTCATCCATGTTTTTGCATGTATCAGAACTTCATTCCCTTTTACAGTTAAATAATATTACATTGTATGTGTGTACCACATTTTACTTATCCATTCATATGTTGATGGACTCTCAGGCTGCTACCATCTTTTGGCAGTTGTGAATAATGACACTTGTTAACACTGGTGAGCAAACACCTGTTTGGGTCCCTTCTTTCAGTTACTCAGGGTATATGCCTACAAGTGGGATTGCTGGATAATATTGTAATTCTATCCTTAGCTTTTTGAGGAATTGCTAAACTGTTTTACACAGCGGCTGCTCCATTTTACATTCCCACCAACAATATATGACTGTTCCTATTTCTCCCCATTCTCTCCAACACTTGTAATTTTTTTTTTTAAGCAGTAGTCATGTAGTGAGTATGAAATGGTTATCACATTGTGGTATTGATTTGGGTTTCCTAAATAGCTAGTGTTTTACTTTCCTAGGCCGCTTAAAGCCCATGTCATGAAATGGCTGGTGTTTAAACAATGGGAATTTATTAGCTTACTGTTTTGAGGCTGAGAAAACTGTCCAAATCAAGGCATCAAGAAGGTGATGTTTTCTTCCTGAAGACTGGCTGCCTGTGATCCTTGGCTCCTCTGCCATGTGGCAAATCACATGGCAGAGTCTGTTGGTCTCTCCCTTCTCTTCTGGGTTTTGCTGATTTCAGTTTTTTGCTTCTGTGGCTTACTCTCTGTGTGTCTGTATTCATCGCATTTATAAAGGACTCCGGTAAGGGCTTTGCTGACCATTCAGACTGAGGTGGATCACGCCTTAACTGAAGCATCCCCATCAATAGTTCCCACTTAACAATGGGTCCACACCCTCAAGGGTGGAGAAAAACTATGCTTTTCTGGGACACATACAGTTTCAAACCACCACAGCAAGTGATGCTGGGCATCTTTTATGTGCTTTTTTGGCAATTTGTGTTCTTTCTTTGGAAAAATGTATCTTCAGAACTTTGGCCCACTTAAAAAATTAGGTTGTTGTCTTTTTATCGTTGAGTTGTATTTTCTCCCATTGTGTAGGATTTTGTTTTACTTTCATGATAAACCCTTTCAGGAACAAAAGATTTTAATTTTGATGAAGTCCTGTTTATCTATTTTTGCTATTGTTTCTTGTGCTTTCTGTGTAAAGTCTAAGAAACCATTGTTTCACACAAGGCCCTGAAGAGGCTTCCCTATGTTTTCTTCTAGGATCTTGACAGTTTTAGCCCTTATATTTAAGTCTTTGGTCCATTTTGAGTTGGCTTTTGTATAAGGTGTGAGGTAAGAGGGTCATCCTTTTTTTTTTTTTTTCTTTTGCAAATGCAGATACAGATTTCCCAGCACCATTTATTGAAGAGACTATTCTTTCTCAATTGAGTGGCCTTGGCCCTTTTGTTTAAAATCAGTTGGCCATAAATGTGGGGGTTGATATCTGAAATCTCAGTTCAATTCCATTAGTCTCTACATCTGTTCTTGTGTCAGTACTGTGCTGTTTTTATCCCTTTAGCTTTGCAATAAGTTTTAAGATTGGGAAGTGTGAGCCCTCCAATAGCATTGCTCTGTTTCAAGATGGCTTTAGGTGTCCAGGGTCGCTTACTCTTCCATATATATTTTTTTCCTTCCATATAAATTTGATGATTGGCTTTTCCATTTCTGCAAAGAAGGTTCTTGGAATCCCGAATGGGATTGCATTGAATGTAAAAATTACTTTAGGTAGGATTGACATCATAATATTTAATCTTCCAATCCATTTACATGGCATATCCTTCCATTTATTTAGGTATTTTTAGCATTATTTTGTAGTTTTATGTGTGTTGGAGATTTGGGCCCAAAGGCTATCGGGAATGAAAGAAAGAGCAAAAGGGAGAAGGAAACAAAGAGAAAGAACGAGCGAGCTGGGATCAGGGGGTCTGTGAGTAAAGACTCCTCAGACAACTTTGTTTTCTACATGTGGCACTAAGTATACTCAAGCTATTGAGATAACAAGCAGTGTAACTACACATTAACAATACTCGTAAATTAAAGAACTTATCTCAGACTACAAAGATTTAGTATTCCTTTCACACTGCAAAGTGTGTTTGCTCATATTTCTCCCTGCTCCAGACAGCTTTTTCCTGTTGACCCGAAAGGCTTAATTGCTGAATTCCTATGTTAAAAGCATAGCCATGGGAACAGCACGTCTCTCTTTGTGAGACCACTATGCCTCACTTTCCAACAAATGTGCACAAATCCTTTACATCCTTGTTAGAGTTATTCTTAGATATTTGATTCTTGCAGTTGCTATTCTGAATGGAACGTTTTTCTTGATTTGTGCTTCCTGATTGTTCACTGCTTGTGTATAGAAACAGCACTGATATCTGGGTGTGATCTTGTACCCTGTCACTTTGCTGAATTCATGTATTAGCTCTAGGAACTTTCTTGTGGATTTTTCAGTACTTTCTGCATATTGAAGCATATCATCTGCAAATAGGTAAAGTTTTACTTCTTCCTTTCCAGTTTGGATGTCTTTTATGTCTCTTGCCTAAATTCTCTGTCAAGAACTTCCAGTACAATGATGAATAACATTGGTGTCTTTGTCTTGTTCCTGATCTTAGAGGGAAATATTTCAGTCTTTTACCATTAGGTAGGATGTTAGCTGTGGGTTTTTCATATATGCCCTTTATCATGTTGAGGAAGTTTCCTTCTATTCCTAGTGTTCTAAATGTTTTATCCAGCAGTGGTCCTGCAGAGAGTGTCTATGGCTATAGCCAGGACAGTTCCATCCATCTGCTCCATGGGATATAGGCCCCCTATCATTCGGAGGCAGAGTGGCATCACCATGCCAGGGCCCTCAGGACTGAGGAATGGATGGACATGGGGGCCTGCAACTATAGACAAAAGTAGACTTATTATTGTTCTAGTAGTGGAAGAACTTGTAACATTGATACAAGGATGGTGGTTGCTGGGGGTTCTGAGGGGAGGGAGAAGGACGAGTAGATGTAACATGGGACATTCATGGGACATTGAAGCTGTTCTGCATGATGTTGCAAGGATGGATACAAGCCATTATACATTTTGTCAAAAACCTATAAAATTGTGTACTACAAAGTATGGACCATGATGTAATCTATAGACCATGGTTAATAGCAGTGCTTCAATATGTGTTCATCAATTGTAACAAATGTACCACACTAAGGAAAGATGTTGTTAATGGGGAAAGTACAGGAGGCGGAGGAGGTGGGGTATATGGGAATCCCCTATATTTTTGATGTAACATTTATGTAATCACTGATTGAACTGATGAGCACACAACTATGTGATTATACCAAATATCACTGACTGCACACTTTGGATGAATTGTATGTTTTGTTAATATGTATCAATAAAATTGATTTGTTTTGTTTTGTTTTTTTAAAAGAAAAAGAATTGGTCCTGGATTTTGTCAAATACCCTTTTTGGCATCAATTGAGATGATCGTCTGTTTTCCCCGCATCATTGTGTTAATGTAGCGTACAACATCCCTTGGTTTTCGTGTGTTGAACAAAGCTTGCATAGCAGATTAAATCCCACTTCATCATGGTGTTTGTTTTACTATGCTGTTGGATTTGGTTTGCTGGTATTTTCTTGAAGATTTTTGCATCTATATTCATAAGAGATATTGCCCTGTAGTTTTCCTTACTTGCGGTATCTTTATTTGGCTTTGGTGTGGGGGTGATATTGACCTCATAGAATGAATTAGGGAGTGTTCCCTCCACTTCAATTTTGTGCAAAAATTTGAGCAGAATCGTAGTTAAGTGGAATGTTTGGTAGAATCCCCCTGTGAAGCCATCTGGTCCTGGGCTTCTCTTTGTTGGAAGGTTTTTGATGTCTGATTTAATCTCTGTACTAGTAACTGGTTTGTTGAGATTCTGTATTTAGTCTTGAGTGAGTGTAGGTAGTTTATGTGTTTCTAAGAATGTGTCCTTTTCACCTAGGTTACCCAATGTGTTGGCATAGAGCTTTTCATAGTATCCTTTTATAGTGCTATTTATTTCAGCAGGGAAGGTAAACCTTTACACTTCTGATTTTAGTTATTTTTACACTCTCTCTTCTTTCCTTTGTCAGTCTATTTAAAGGTTTGTCAAATTTATTGATTTTTCAAAGAACCAACTTTTAGTTGTATTGATTCTCCTTATTGTTTTTTATTTCATTTAGCACCACTCTAATCTTTGTTATTTCCATCCTTCTGTTCACTTTGGGTTTAGCTTGCTCTTCATATTCTAATTCTTCCCCTTTGAGGTTAAGTCTCTGATATAAAGTCTTTCTTCTAGTATAATATAAACATTAAGAGCTATGAATTTCCCTCTCAGCACTGCCTTCATGGCACATCATAAGTTTTGGAATGTTCTATTTTTATTTTCATTCACCTGGAGGTATTTCCTAATTTCCTTTGTGGCTTCCTCTTTATCCCATTGATTGTTTAATTACATAAGCAATAGATTTTATGTATTTGTGGATTTTCCACTTTTCCCTCTAATATCGATTTCTAGCTTCACTCCATTGTGGCCAGAGAATTTACATTGAATAATTTCAAGGTTTTTTAAAATTTATTGAGACTTGGTTTTTTTTACCTAATATATGGTTTAATTTGGAGAATGATCCGTGTGCACTTGAGAAAAATGTGTATTCTGTTGTTGGGTGAAGTTTACGTCTGTTAGGTCTAGTTAGTTTAGAGTATTGTTCAAGTCTGCATTTCCTTTTTGACCTTCTGAATAGATGTTCTATGCATTATTGATGGTGGTGTATTAAAGTCTCACACTATTAATGTAGAGCTGTCATTTTCTCCCTTCAAATCTGTCAGTATTTGTTTCCTGCACTATGGGACTCTGCTCTTAGGTACATATATGTTTATAATCATCATAACTTCTTGTTGAATTGTCCCCTTTATTACTACATAATGACTGCCTTGTCCCTCATAAATATTTTTGACAATGTCTATTTTACCTGATATTAGTATATCTATCCCAGCTCTCTTTTGGTTACAACTTGCATGGTATATTTTTTCCCATCCTTTCACTTTCAACCTACTTGTAGCTTTTAATTTAAGGTGAGTCTCTGGCAGACAACACATGGTGGGTCGTGCTTTTTTACCCATTCTGCCAATCTCTGCCTTTTGACTGCCTATTGATAGCGCAAGAATTACTTCTACCATTTTGCTCTTTAGCCTTGCTAAGTCATATCTTTTTTGTTCTTCAATTCTTCCATTAAATGCCTACTTTTATATTTATTTGATTTGTTGTGTTGTACTCTTGTAGAATTGGAGAGAGGTTCAATTATTTGCGTATAGAGAGGCCAGGACTCAGGAATGATTTTGAGAAGGAAAAATGGTTTATTGATGGCCTGCCGGACTCGGGAGCTTTCTGTTTCAATCCTGAGCCTGGAACAAGATTTTTGAGTCCCTTTTATACAGAGAGGAAAGGCCAAATGGTCCTTTTGTTTCAGTTCTCAATAGGCTTGAATTAGCATATATATCTTCCACATCTTAGGTAAGCTTTTAGCATGGACCTCAGGCATTCTAGATAAGCTTTTAGCATATTCTGTTTGCATTTCCCCTGAATACTTAAGTTTATAGACCTTGCATTGTTAAACTGTTTCCTGGGACTGGAGTCCTTGCCATGGTCACCAAGGGCAGGACTGCAGCCTTGTATCATCCCACACCCACAAGTCACAGATAGTTTAGGTTATCTCTGAAGAGAGGAAGAGCCTCCCACCCATAGCTGACATCATTTCCCCCCTTTGCCAGAGTTTAACTTGCTAAGGTTTGGCATAATTATTGCTGGAGCTATGAGGTGGATGGCTGTTTGTTGTTTTGATTGATTATTTATCAATCTTTAGTGTAGCATCCAGGACTGTTTTCAGAAGTTTAGAAGTTTCAGGTTTGTAATACTTTACGTGTTATCTCTCCATGAGAGCAGGCCATAATGTCAATTGTGTTTAAGTTTTACTTACAGTATCCTGGTATCACGGCTCCACTTAGCATGTTCTTCACGTAGTGAGCAAGTGGCAGCATTGTTGATCCTACAGAGATTTTCCAGTATTCTACTAGCCTGGTGCATAGTGCTCTCTGGCACTAAGGAACAGTGCCAGTTTGGAGGCGATATCCATTGTACACTTGGCTGTGCCAAGTTATTATTGGCTGCTGCAGGAGCTTGAAACTGCAACGTAGTTTCTATTGACTTCAGGAGCAGAACCAGAGGCTGACATAGCAAATATTTTTAATTGAGGGGTCAGTGACCAGCCTTGCCAATAACTCACATGGAGAGGCCACCTGTAATGTATTCAAGGCCTGGTTTGAATGCACAAGAGTTTGACAATGTTAAAGTTTATTCCTTGTTTTTATTTATATTTTAAACAATTTAATGCACCACATATATTAAGTGACTGTTTATTTACACAATTTTACTATGAAGATAACAGTAGGTACTTTAGTAATAGAGGAAAAAAATATTTTTCATTGTTAAAATGAAAACAGAAGATTTCTAACAGAATCAAGATAACTTTTTATTACCATTTACTTAAATATGTACTTTGCGGTGGCCTTCAGACAGGTTTTATTATCACGAAGTTATTTCTGCTACAAATACCAATCTAAGTTTTCAGTTAACAATGACTTCTAGAACTAGAACTATTTAAACATTCTCAGTTTGGAAGATGTTTTACAAACTCTTTATAATTGGCTATAACCACATTGACTAGCCACCTCATGTTTAAATAAACTTATTAAATTACAATTACCAACCAAAGAAATTTATTTATTTAAGAGAGCATATTTACAATCTTTTTCCTTTAGCCTAATTTCACCAATGTGAACTTACAATTTTTATTACTCTAAGACTTCGTACATACAATGTTAATTTAGTTTATAAATTAACTATGGGAGATTACACTCAAGTTAAATAAAATTGAAACCATTATAGCTTATGCAAGGAATGTTCTCATTTTTCCTTACAGTGGAAGCTAAAAACTTCTTTTCTTTGTTTAAGTTATGAAAATGAATAATTTAAAAGCATACTGACTACCGGGTTTTAAAACACATTACACAGTTACTTAATTTGTTTAATCATAACCCAGGAAAGATCTTTCCATAGTTTTTATGGACTTTCCTTTACTTACTGAAATTTGTTAATAGAGCCACTAATTAGTTGGAAAGAATTTTCTGGAAGAAAATAAGGCTTACCAGATTGTGTAGAAGAAAACAATTTATTCTCAATCTGGCAAGAAGGGACGCAGAGATAAAATTTATATCCCTAAGCCTAGCACGCAAGCTCTTCCTATGTTTTTCCATAGATTGGATACTTCAGAAGTTACAGCTTATCTGAGATCTAACTTTCCCACGCAAATGTTTGTGATTTAACTGCTTCTTCTATTACATTCCATTTTAGTTTTTGCCTGTTCCCCTTTATTAAATAAGGAATAGAATTTAGTGCTGAAATGGCACCAACCTAGCTCCTTCTTGGGCATCCTTTCACTGCCCATAGCACTGGCCTAAGTTGGTCTCCTCTACTGCTGTCCAACCTGGGAGTGGGAGACTGACGCAACAGGCTGCCAGGTTACACCAATCAACTTTTTTTTTATGTGAAAACTAACCTAATCTTTGTTTTTGTTTTTTTTTTTTTACATTTTATGGCTGACAAAAGGTTTAAACTGGGAAATTACAGGGCAAACTGATTCTTAATTCCCTAGCCTAGTAGATAGGTTTTAATCTGCCACACCTAGTCTTGCCTTTAAAGCTCTTGCAAAGAGGAGGCCCTTTCTCAATTGTTTCTATAATTAGATTTCTATATGACTTTTTCATCCTGCTTAGTTTAATTTGGGCTTTAAGAATATTTATTTACATATATAATGGCATATTTAATTTTTAACAATTTGAATAGAGCTCTTTTAAGAATTTTCATTTGTTAATTTGATATTATTCTGATGTATGAAGACGTACACTGAGCAAATGGGCAGATACAAAGAGTTAGACACAGAAACACAACTCATTGATATTACTTATAATTTGCATTATTTTATATACTCTTTAGCTTAATTTGGGGTCCAGAAATATATATTACTTATATAACTGCATATTTAACCCCAACAATTTGAGCAAATAGGCAGATATGAATAGTTTGACACAACAACATAACTTTAGTTACTTTAAACTTTTCATTTTTACAAAACAAGTGTGACTGCAAAACATTTCAAAGACTCTTGAAACTTTTCTTAATTTGCACTATGGCTGTGCAGTTTTACACTACGACCATGCAGTTTTACACAAGAATTTTCTTTCTTAATTAATGGATTGTAACTAAAATGTTCTCAATGCTTTAGCACTATTTTTTGTTTCAGAACTTTATATTTTACTTTGCATTTAGCAGAATTTTGGATAAGCAACAAGATTAATTTTATATATATTTACTGAGGCTATTTGAAGCCTCAGGGAGACAGACTGGTTTCTCTCATGAATTACTACTCTTAGCAACACTGACTGTCAGGGCAGGAGACTTCTCCCCCTCCACCCCCACTTTTTGAATTTGGAGATAATAAAACTCCAGTGGTCATTTAACCTTATTCCATCAGGCAGCAATTTATTTAGTTTACATTTGAATTCATAAGAGAAAGGGTTACTAATACCAGGACAGGAGACAGTGATGTCCCAGCTCTTCTCTGGCCTGTAGGGGCAGAAGCTATCATGAAATAACCATAGGCAAAGGCAACGGGTGAGGTTAGGCTTGAAGTAACCATAAACAAAGGAAAGGTTAGTTTAGAATTTACACTTAAATAATAGTTTCAGGCTAAATTCACCCAGCTATAATTTCGGTTATTGTTTTTTCACTGTTTTATACTATAAATACACTTATAAATGATTTTAACTTAGTTACAGTTTTTATTAATTTTTTAAAAACCTGTTAATTTTTTAACACTTTTAAACACCTTTCATTTGACTTATAACATATTAAATGACCTTAACCATTACTTTAATTTTTCTTTTAAGGTAAAAGAATAAATCTCTTGCAGTTAGTTTAAAATAAAAAGCTACTTTTCAGGATTTGATTTCTAGAACATAATGTTCTTTTTTAAAAAAAGAGGTAAGACCCTTTCTTCTTCAAACACTGAGGAAATGATGAGGTTAAAGCACAAGAAGCTATTTTGATCAAACAGATTTTCTTCGTATACTGATCTTACTCAATTTTAATCATAAAATTTTCCTTCCACAAACCTTCTACACTTTCAGTATTCATTCAGGTTTGGTCCCACACTCCACACTTCCCAATTATCAGTCATTTTATCTTAGGACAAAATCATCTTCTGTTTCCTTAACAATAAAAACACTTTTCATATATCCCACATACTAAGTTACCAGGCAAACTTCTTACAACATATAATTGCCATTAATACTAAACAAGCTTGTTAAAATAATGAACTTTTCTTCACTTTAAATACTTAGTAGCATGTAATACCAGAAACAGTTTTTTTGGAAGCAAGTTGGCAGGGGAGGCTAGCTGCCGAAGAAAAGTTTTCTTGTTATAAAATTACCTTTTATTATTATTATTATCAATTCAGTTTTTGTTTAATAATGACTTTCTGCAATTAGCCATTTAGATACCTTAATTTAAACAATGCTTTGTTAAACTTTTATAATTATTTATACCTTTAAGACAAATTTTACCTTCACAGAACACATTCTTTTACTGAAAGTTACTACAACACCTTCTAAGAACCTGGGCAGAATGCAAACCTATTTTGGCTTTGACACCCTAGGGAGGGAACTTTACTGCATTTATTCTGATTCTGCTTTTCACCCCCTTCACTTCCCTGTCCCCCCTTCCAGGCAGTCAGGTGCACAACAATCAAATAGGAATATGGCTTATGAATAGAAGGTGTGGACTCACTGGAAAGGGGCAAAGCCACTCCCCCCTTTCCAGCTTTCAGGCCAAAATGGGCAGACAGAACCTACTCAAATTTGGCAACTCTCCTGGGGACCAGCCACCTGACTGGGGCAGCCCCAAGAAACTTGGGTGTGTGGTGTGGATACAAATGGCCTTCAAGCCCGGCAAAGGGGCAGACCAGAGACAAGACAGCAGAGCATGCACAAAACATCTAGACTCCGCAAACATCCAGAATCTTCAGTTTTGCCCCATAATCATTTCACTCCCTTGCCAATGGCAAGGGAGGGTTCTAGCTCTACTGCATTCTACTTTACATAATGACACAACTCCAACACTAGCATTGAGCTGACACAGACAGAAGTACAAAGGTAACTAATCTGAACCACAAGTTCTATATATATTTTTTCAGCATGGCTGCCTCCACAGCCATCACAAACCTTAGAACACTTAACATTTGGTATAAAGTGAATTCATTCACAATTTAGCACCATAACAAAAGATTTCAGCTAGACTTTTTCCACTGTTTAACTTCACACCCAGACCAAGCTCCACTAGAAAAGCCAATCCATTTTCCTGTAACCAAGTTTTTTGTTTTGTGTTGTTTTTTTTTAAATCCAGACTAATTTCCAGGATGTTTGGACTCGAACTTATAAACAGCCCTTCCTATTAAAATCAAGCCTCCACTCCTTTAGTGGATATAAGACTAGTGCCAGATTCTAACATGCAGTTAGACAAACCTAAATACCAGGGCTTTTCCCCGGTTTTTCTCCTTTTCCCAGGCCTAGAGAAAATGGCTTCCCCCCAATTTTCTGGGGCTACTAGGGTTCTCTTGGGAGGAATCAGCCTCCCCTTCCTAGCAATTAAAGCTAGGGCTTTCCAGACTGTGTTCACCCGGGGAGTCTTACCTTCTCCATGTTCGGAGTTCTTTTTCGTTCTCAGTGTTGTAGAATTTGAGAGAGGTTCAATTATTTGTGTATAGAGAGGCCAGGACTCAGGAATGATTTTGAGAAGGAAAAATGGTTTATTGACGGCCTGCCAGACTTGGGAGTTTTCTGTTTCAATCCCAAGTCCCGAACAAGGTTTTTTAGTCCCTTTTATACAGAGAGGAAAGGCCAAATGGTCCTTTTGTTTCAGTTCTCAATAGGCTTGAATTAGCATATATATCTTCCACATCTTAGGTAAGCTTTTAGTATGCACCTTAGGTATTCTAGGTAAGCTTTTAGCATATTCTGTTTGCATTTCCCCTGACTACTTAAAGTTTATAGACCTTGCATTGCTAAACTGTTTCTTGGGACTGGAGTCCTTGCCATGGGACTGCAGCCTTTTATCATCCCACACCCACAAGTCACAGATAGTTTAGGTTATCTCTGAAGAGACAAAGAGCCTGCCACCCATAGCCCACATCATTTCCCCCCTTTGCCAAAGTTTAACTTGCTAAGCTTTGGCATAATTATTGTTGGAGCTATGAGGTGGATCCATCAATCTTTAGTGTAGCATCCAGGACTGTTTTTAGAAGTTTAGAAGTTTTTATTCTGGACAGCAGAATCCTGGGGAAGGGGCCCCCTGCAGACATCCTGGGGCCACTGACGCTCACCTGATTTCTAGTCAGGTTCCAGATCCATCTATTAATTTTGTTTTACCCTAAAAGAGTTTACACCTTTAATCTGAAAGGGATGCTGAAGGGAGATGATCTCTTTTCTGTAACTGCTTCCTGCTGGCCATGGGCTGTAGTCATTGCCTAACAAGGTGTAAACTTCTTATTTTATTTTAACTGGAGGAAGATGGATCCAGCATTCTGTACGAAGTTGGATGAAGTTTTCATATGGTTAATAAGATGTTCACTCTGAAAGAAACAAACTTAATTAAAAATTTGGAATACCCATTTTTAAAAGAGGACATTGGATTACAGAGGTAGACAAGGTTAGGTGCCTATAAAGACAGCACTCCTTAAAAGCTGGTGGGAACAGCATATATATTCTTTATTAAGTTATTTATCTTTAGAGAGAAATTGCAACAGACTCTTTAGCTTTGTCTGAAGACACATTCCAAGCTATAGTAGAACAAAATATCCAAATATTAAAAGACCTGTGTAACAATTTAACTAAAACTCAATCATTCAGTCCCCCATTCATGAATTGGCTCTCCTCCCCCCTCGTACAGTGGCTTACACCACTTATTAGTTCTTTAATGCTAGTCATCTGTGTTGTGCCTGTAGCTCCTTGTCTCATTAAGTGGCTACAAAAAAGAATAGAAAACATTTCAGCCTTCACCGTTTATTCACTTCAGCTTCGTCAGTACCAACCGCTCGTGCAAGAAGAAATGCAAGAACCTGAAGCCACCACTGCCGTGTAGCCGTGTAGCTAGCGCACAGCCACCTTCCCTCCAGCCACAAAGCTCAGTTGGCAGCCAGAGACGGGTAAGACCCCCAGAGGGAGGCAACCTAAGACAGGCACAACTGCGTGGCATAAATGACTCATAACTGGTAGCCAAAGACGGGTAAGATTCTCAAGGGAGAACAACCTAAGACAGGCACAGTTATTGCAGTCTTGAAATAAAACAAAAACGGAGGTATTGTTGGTGAGCTTGCTGGCAAACAACATGTAGCCAGAATGGCCACTAAGGATACACAATGGCTATCACAAAAGGCACCTCCCTTCTCCCTAGCCAGCTTCCCACCAGAGAAGCCCACGTGCACCAACTTCAAAACTACCTCATCCCATCAAGTAGCTGCTTCATATTATCCCAATCCCCTTAGCCCATCTATAATTGACACGTCACCTCAAGCCCCACCCCTGCCTATATAAGCTGTACCACTTCCCCAATACACCAGACCTGTGCCACGAGCCTGCGTCTCTGGGGTGGTTACTGTGTGTTTAACCTGGCTGTGTGATACCGGGGCCCCGTCGTCACTCACAACCCGTTTGAGAAGTTCGCCTCACCGAGGCGAAAGCCGTCTAGCTAACGACCTGGCCAGCCGTATAGCTAATGGCCCCAGGGGCACGCCCACAACTAGCACCCAAACTCAGGGACCCCCCACCTCGTCCGGACAGCAACCAGCGGGATCCGAAGCGATCCTCTTCGTATCGGTGAGTGAAGCTCAGAATGGGGAACTTAGCCTCTTCTGAGAACGCACTAGAAGCACGGGCGTTATATGCCCTATTAGCTAGCCACCACCTTAAAATCACTAAAAAATACCTCTATCAGTATTTGGACCTTCTTGTCTGTTTTAACCCGTGGCTTTCCACTGCTGCAATATGGAATCCTGCCACTTGGGCTAAATTGCTCAGGCGAGTCAAATCCACTAAGCCCCACAAAGGCAAAACCTTCCCTCTTAGTCTCATACCCACTCTTTTAGCTATTCACGGCTGCCTTACAAGCGCCCCGCTAGACACTGGCTAAAACCACCGGAGCCTAACTCTCTCACTGCCACGCCTACTACACCTCCCTTTACAGCTCCGCTTATTAACTCTTCCACTGCCACACCTTCTACACCTCCTCTTTCAGCTCCACTTACTGCTATTGTCCTTGATCACCACCCATTCACTCCTCCTCACTTCTTTCCAGTAAATTACCACAATGAGATTCTCCTCCCTTTTAGGCTCCTTAGTTTCATAAAACCATTACTCACCTTCGTAAATCTGTTCAAAAATATAGTCTTAATAGCCCCTGTGCTCAGATGTTATTAAACAGCATTTCTCATGCTCACAATACACCTACTGATTGGAAAAGCCTAGTCCTTGCTATTTTAACCCCCAGAAATTACATTACCTAAAAAGCTCTCTATTATAATGAAGCCAAGAGTGTAGGTACCCACAACATTACTAATGGAATAACAATCATTCCCCCAAGTGCTTTAAAAGGTGAGGAGCAATAAACCCTTCCAAAAGTTCAGGCTAGCTGTTCCCCACCCCCCCTACTTCGAACAATGTTTAACCATAACTAAACTAAAAATAATGTTTCTAAGCACAAGCTTGCATGTTACAGGCAACCTGGATTCCGGAAGAAATCTTAAGAAGTTCTATTTAAAATGTGGTATAATGGACAGCTTAAAAGCAGCTATACCAAGAAAGTAAGAATTATGAGCTAATTGTAAACTGTGTGTTTCTGTTACTGTGTTGTGATTGTTCTGTGTTTGTCTGTTCGTTCAATGTCAGTGTATATTTTGATACCCCTGGATGGTAATATAAATTAATAAAAATTTATAAAAGAGCTCTATTCAAATGGCCAAAAATTAAATAAGCGCTTATATTAACACTTAAGTTTAAATGTGAATAAAATCTCTACTATGATAAAAATCATGTCTTGATTAACAAAATTACTACAAGCCTTTTTATAAAAAGTTGCTCTTGCCTAGATTGAAATAAATAACATTTTTCTTCACAGGATAATATCAAGGATGTAAAACTTAAATGAATATTTGGTTAAAAGTTTGTGAAAATGCTAACTGAAATTTAATAAGTTTTTGCAAAAAGGTGTATTTTGTCCTAAAGTAGGATGGCTAATTTTCATAAACTCTTGGAACTTAAATGCATGTGGCAAGTTATAGAAAGTATTGTGGTAACTTTAAGTAAAGAAATGTGTTCTTAAAGGTAAAAGTTGTCTTAAAATCATATAATTATAGTCTATATGGTTATAAATAATTATAAGAAGTTTTATAAAGCATTGTTTAAATTCAAGTGTTTAAACAAACCCGAAATAATAATAATAATAATAATAATAATAAAAGGTAATTTAATAACAAAAAAGCTTGGCAGCAGCCAGCCTCCCTTCACAACTTGCTTCTAGAAAACTGTTTCTGATATTGCATGCTACTAAATATTTAAAGAAAAGTTCATTATTTTAACAAGCTTGTTTAGTGTTCACGGTATTATGTTATAAGAAGTTTGCTTGATAACTTTGTATGTAGGCTATATGGAATGTGTTTTTATTGTTAAGGAAACAGAAGATAATTTTGTCCTAAGATAAAATGATTGATTATGGGAAAGAGTAGAGTGTGGGACAAAACCTGAGTGAATACTGAAAGTGCAGAAGGTTGGTGGAAAAGGAATTTTTATAGTTAAAGTCAAATAAAATTTAATGGGTCTATCTATAAAATTTTAAAGGCTTTAGTATCAAGTACTATGCTAATGCAAAGTTAAAAATTTTGTTCTTTCTCAAGGCCTCTCAAATCAATCTGTTTTAGTACAAGTTTTTATCCTCAATAATCAGTATACAAAGAAAGTCTGCTTTATCAAAATAGCTTCTTGTGCCCTTCATTTCCTCGGTGTTCCAAGAAAGGAAAGTTTTATCTCTTTTAAAGGAACATAATGTTCAAAACTGCTTTCTCAAAACCTAATCCTGAACAGTAGCCTTTTATTCCAAACTAATTATAAGAGATTTGTTGTTTTACCTTGAAAGAAAAATTAAAGTAATAATTGAGTTCATTTAATATGTTATAAGTTAAACAAAAGGTGTTTTAAAGTGTTATAAAATTAAGTTTTTTCTTTCCTTAAACCCTCTATTAATTAAAGTCATATGAATAAAAGGTTCCTATGAATGCTTAAAAGTGTATAAAGTTACCAATATTTCAGCATAATATTAAAGAGAAGTACAATGTGGTTATTTATGGTTTTAATTATAATAAAAGAGTATGTGTCACAGAAACAACCTCTTATCATAGATTGAAGTAACAACACTGTAGTATGCAGCAATCCCAAACACTGCTAGTTTGTTGAAAAACGTTAAAGTCCAGCTGTATTGCTATCACTTTGTTTTAAAACTAGCTAAGACTTTCTTTAGTGTCTTCTTAGACAAATCAAGCCAGCTGCATTCCTCTATCTGTAAAAAACCCAACAATAAACTTTTGCAGTGCTTTTCAGGGCTATGTGCATAGCCCAACCATCTTGTACAGAATTTACTGATAGTAATAGTAATAAAAAAAAAAAAAAAAGCAGCATACGTTATTTCTCAAAAAGAACAGGTTTGGCAAACTCCTTATTCATCTGCTCAATGCACAGAGCTTTCAGCTGTCATTAAGGTTTTACAAATGTTTTGAGAGCCCTTGAACATTGTCTCTGACTCTGAATATGTACGTCTTACTGTCAAGCATATTGAGACAGCTCATATCTTTGCTACTGATGAGTTATCTCAACTTTTCGCTGACTTGCAACATCTCATTAAGTTAAGACAGCATCCTATTTACATTACTCATATATGCTCTCATACCTCTTTGCCTAGTCCTATGACAGCAAATAATGCTCGAGCTGATTTATTAGTAGGGTGTTTACAAGGTGCTCATGATTATCATGCTCTAACTCACATTAATGCTAAAGGCCTGTGAAATAAATATCAAAAGTTAATAAAACTACAGGCACACACACAAAAAAATTATTCACACTTGTCCTACTTGTGGACGACTAACAGTGGTGCCTTTTCAGGCTGGAACTAATCCCAGAGGCCTGACTCCTAATCAATTATGGCAGATGGGTGTTA
This sequence comes from Dasypus novemcinctus, assembly GCF_030445035.2. Lineage (NCBI taxonomy): Eukaryota > Metazoa > Chordata > Mammalia > Cingulata > Dasypodidae > Dasypus > Dasypus novemcinctus. Next base: position 82,669,240 of record NC_080704.1, on the reverse strand, counting down.
CTCACATACCATCCTTTAATAAACTACAATATGTTCATGTTTATATGGACACTTATTCTCATTTTATGTGGGCTACTGCTCAAAGTGGGGAACGGTTTCATCATGTTCACTCACACCTCTGGTCTGCTTTTGCTGTAATGGGATGCCCTCTGAAAATTAAAACTGATAATTAACCTTCTTACATTAGTGAATCATTTGAATCTCTTTGTTTAAAATATGGTATTAAACATGTTGCCAACATTCTTTATAATCCTACAGGTCAAGCCATTGTTGAACGCAGCCATCATACCCTAAAAATTATGCTTTTAAAACAAAAAGGGGGAGATAATGGTATTATGACACCAAAAGATTAATTAGCAAAAGCTTTATTTACTTTACATTTTCTTAATGTTTATAATTCATTAACACCTGTGGAATGTCACTCTGGAAAATGTCAAACATCTACAGTAGACACAGGAAATGAAGATGAGCCAATATTCTAGAAAGATATTTTAAGCAATGAATGGAAAAAAAGGCAGGATTAAAGTAAGGGGGTGAGGCTATGCTCTTATCATTTCAGAAAATGGAGAACAAATTTAGTTATCTGCGAAAAGGATTAAACCCCAGAATGAAGAGATGGAGTCTTCTACAACTTCTGATGATGGTGATCGTAAGTAATAAGGAAGCTGCCAGTAATTACACTTATTAGGCCTATATACCTAACCCCCCATTACTTAGAGTGTTAACCTGGAAAAATCCATTCTTTCATATATATCTGAATAAAACCCATATATTCCCTAAACCAATTGATAATCGATTGCCAATTAAACCATATAAAGAAAGACAAAGAATCGATAATCTCATATTACCATTTGATTATCAACCCTTATGCATTTAGTAACCATCCTTCCTGTATGTAAGTTAAAAATCAGGCCATAATTATCTTCAAAAATAGTAATACTCAGTTTATTGTGACTTTGTTTCCCTCTTACAATTTAATCATAACCAAGAATCCTACTTATGATTGTCAGAAAATTAACTATAACCCAAAAATGCTCTGTTCTATAAAAATGAGGCCTTGCATCCTAGTAGCCATTACCCCGCAACTAACATACTATGGAGAAGGCAAACTAAAAATTTTACTATCCCCATCTGTGTCAAAGAGAGCCGCCTTCCTCCCTATATTGGTAAAAAATTAGCCTCACAGGTTCACTGACAGCGCCTATGCCGCCGATGCCGTTCGAATACTGCCCTATGCAACCCTAAAGGTTAAGCCCAGTTTGTTAATTGATAGCACCCTTTTAGCGCTACAACTCCTCCTCGAAAATCGTACAGTTCCTTGGTATATCCAGCATATCCGTTCACACACTGGATTACCTGGAGCACTAGTAGAAGGAAACAACCTTGCTGACTCCTCTCTCACTGTTTCCGTACTCTCTACCTCCTTAGATCAAGCCAGGCTCCTACATGCAAAATTCCACATGTCAGCTAACTCCCTCCATCACCTTTTTCCCAACATCACTCAAGCCCAGTGTAAGCACCTCACACGTGAGTGCAAACACGGCGCACCTTTCCTTCCTATAGGCCCCTTACAGCCCCAAGGAGTTAATCCACGGGGCCTCTGTCCAAACGCACTGTGGCAAATAGACATCACACATGTCCCCTCGTTTGGCCGCTATAAATTTGTCCACGTGATAGTAGACACATTCTCCAAATTTCTCTTCACCACTGCTTTATCTGGAGAAAAAGCAAAAAATGTTATAACAGCCTGCCTTCAAGCCTTTAATCAAATGGGTATCCCTTGGACTATAAAAACAGATAATGGACCCTGCTTTCAGTCCAAAACTTTTAAACAATTTTGCCATGACTGGAACATTCAACACAAAACAGGAATCCCTTATAACCCACAAGGACAGGCTCTAGTTGAGCGATCTAATGCGCTCCTCAAAAATACAATCAAGAAACTTTCAGGGGAGTTCCCTACAGCAACCCCCCGAGATTTGCTCAACAGAGCCCTAGTCACTATCAACTTCCTTACCTTTGACAAAAATCATACTACTCCAGCAATCCGGCATTGGGGAGGCCTAAGACTAGCCCCCATGCCGGTCCCCCTTGTTATGTGGAAAGACCCCCTCACTAACATATGGAAAGGCCCCCACCCTCTACTAACACAAGGATGAGGATTTGCTTGTATCTTTCCAGAAAACACCGACCAGCCTTTGTGGATCCCAAGCCATCTCGTAAAACCTGCCACCGAAACTAACGCAGCTGTGTAGCCTCCCTGGAATCCTTCTATGTAGCTTCGTCACCCTCGTTGGAGCCCTCCTGTTATTTGCTGGCTCTCCGAGTGACTGCACAACGCTGCACAAATCCTTCCTCCTCACTTTCTTCGTAACATATATTTGCCTTCTTCTCGCTATCGCCTGCTGTGTATAACCCACCCACCATGTGCCGCCTCTTATACATACTCACTCTTTCTCTAATTATCTCACTCATTATCTCAGTCAATGGACAAGCCCTTTATCTCTGGACCTTCACAGTAAAAGAAACTATAACCTCTCGCTCAAGCACCACATCGCGCCCTCTTGGCACAGGCCACTGTTCACCTCAGGGATGTCAAACACCTCATACTATCAAACTCACCGAAACACCTAAATCATACCAACAAAGTAGCCATAAACCTTACACCTGCTTCCCTCACACCCAAACCAAAGCATACTGTACCAATACCTATTACCATGGCCCTTATTATGGAGGCTGCCCCTATTGGAGCTGTGTCGTTAACTGGCCATGGCAGTCGTCCTTCCCAAGCTTCTTCTTTGCCAATAAATCTGGTTATTACCTCCATATAAAAGACCCTTGGAATGACAGATGGGCTACTGGAATCACCGGCAAGCTATATGCTCACGGGGGTGACACTTGGCCCACCGGATCCATAAGGGTTTCCCACCGCTATAGTCTCTACAACCAGTCCTCATCTCCAATCAGTATATCCAACGTGCTCGTAAATATAAAAACAGCCAAAAAGCAATTAAACAAGCAACTGCTAGTATATAATCCCCCTTCTTGGCTCACAATTCTCAATAATACCGTCTCTCTCCTTAATCAATCTGGAATTGCTAATATTTCTCATTGCTTCCTGTGCACCTCCTTCCAGCGTCCCCTACTAGCGGCTGTCCCTGTTTCTATCTCCAACTATTCCGACTATTCCTCAGCAACACCTGGCAACCTCTCTTCCCCCCTTACACATATCCCCCTTTGGAGCAGCCCTGAAAATATCACCTGCTTCCAAACCAGCAATACCTCCTTCTCTCCCATCTGCACAACAAACGTTTCCTTTACAGGTACCATCCAGCTCCCAAGAGGCCTCTTTTTTTGGTGCAATCAAACAATCACACCCTTGATTAATTCCACCACTCCCGGTCCCTGTATTCCTGTAGTCATTGTCCCGCAGTTTATACTATATACAGAGTCTGAAGCTTCCCAGCTGCTCTCTTCTTTCCATAGCAAGCGAGCCACCTTCCTTCCCCTTCTGGTAGGAGCCAGCCTTACCTCCTCCCTTGCAGCTGTTGGACTTGCCGGTGGCACCTTAGCACACACTCTTATTGTCACCGGTAATTTTAAAGAATCAGTACAAATAGCCCTTTATTCCACAACTGCCTCCCTTCAAGCTCTTCAAGAGCAACTCACCTCCCTAGCCAGCGTAACCCTCCAAAACTGCAGGGCCCTAGAGACTTACTTACAGCCGACAAAGGAGGAACGTGCTTATTCCTTCAAGAAGGATGCTGTTTCTACATTAATAGCTCCAGTACAGTAGAACAAAATATCCAAATATTAAAAGACCTGTGTAAAAATTTAACTAAAACTCAATCATTCAGTCCCCCATTCATGAATTGGCTCTCCTTCCCCCTCGTACAGTGGCTTACACCACTTATTGGTCCTTTAATGCTAGTCATCTGTGTTGTGCCTGTAGCTCCTTGTCTCGTTAAGTGGCTACAAAAAAGAATAGAAAACATTTCAGCCTTCACCGTTTATTCACTTCAGCTTCGTCAGTACCAACCGCTCGTGCAAGAAGAAACACAAGAACCTGAAGCCACCACTGCCGTGTAGCCGTGTAGCTAGCGCACAGCCACCTTCCCTCCAGCCACAAAGCTCAGTTGGCAGCCAGAGACGGGTAAGACCTCCAGAGGGAGGCAACCTAAGACAGGCGCAACTGCGTGGCATAAATGACTCATAACTGGTAGCCAAAGACGGGTAAGATTCTCAAGGGAGAACAACCTAAGACAGGCACAGTTATTGCAGTCTTGAAATAAAACAAAAACGGAGGTATTGTTGGTGAGCTTGCTGGCAAACAACATGTAGCCAGAATGGCCACTAAGGATACACAATGGCTATCACAAAAGGCACCTCCCTTCTCCCTAGCCAGCTTCCCACCAGAGAAGCCCACGTGCACCAACTTCAAAACTACCTCATCCCATCAAGTAGCTGCTTCATATTATCCCAATCCCCTTAGCCCATCTATAATTGACAAGTCACCTCAAGCCCCACCCCTGCCTATATAAGCTGTACCACTTCCCCAATACACCAGACCTGTGCCACGAGCCTGCGTCTCTGGGGTGGTTACTGTGTGTTTAACCTGGCTGTGTGATACCGGGGCCCCGTCGTCACTCACAACCCGATTGAGAAGTTCGCCTCACTGAGGCGAAAGCCATCTAGCTAACGGCCCGGCCAGCCGTGTAGCTAACGACCCCAGGGGCACGCGCACACCAAGCTGTTCAATGATTGGCACTCATTTGCTCTGTCAGATGCTCCTGGTGAACTGGCACTCCTTGGGCAACTGGTTTCATTCAGGATTAGAACACTAAGTTGGAAATTCTCTTAGTTTTCAAGCTGTGGGAGTGATCAGAACTACAGAATAAAGGTTTTTTACATCTTGGTTTTAATTGTACAATTTCTAGCAATTTTGACTTGTTCAATAGGTGACTCACCATCAGCAAGCAAGCCTCACCTTTGCTACACAGTAGAGTACAGTTAGAATATAGTAAGTTGACTGAGCCTGGCTGAGACTGCCACCTTATTCTATAGACATGTTTATTAACTGTTTAGAAAATGAATTTACTAGGAATTTAACATGTCCAATATACTGTCCCACTTGATCCAAAATAGAAAAGATAACGTTATAATTATTAGGCATATATTTAGTACAAGATAGAAGTACAGCACTTAATATTAACTAATGTATTACTTAATGCATAAGGATTCAGAGTTGCAATTATTAGTTTTAAGTTTCAGGTTTGTAATACTTTACATGTTATCTCTCCATGAGAGCAGGCCATAATGCCAATTGTGTTTAAGTTTTACTTACAGTATCCTGGTATCATGGCTCCACTTAGCATGTTCTTCACGCAGTGAGCAAGTCACAGCATTGTTGATCCTAGAGAGATTTTCCAGTATTCTACTAGCCTGGTACATAGTGCTCTCTGGCACTACAGAACAGTGCCAGTCTGGAGGCGATGTCCATTGTATACTTGGCTGTACTGAGTCATTATTGGCTGCTGCAGGAGCTTGAAACTGCAATGTAGTTTCCATCGACTTTAGGAGCAGAACCAGAGGCTGATATAGCAAATATTTTAATTGAGGGGTCAGTGACCAGCTTAGCCAATAACTTGTATGGAGAGGCAAAATGCAATGTATACAAGGCCTGGTTTGAATGCACAAGAGTTTGATAATGTTAAAGTTTATTCCTTGTTTATATATATATTTTTTAAACAATTTAACGCAACACATCATATATCAAATGACTGTTTACTTGTACAATTTTACCATGAAGATAACAGTAGGTACTTTACTTTAGTAATAGAGGGGAAAAAATTTAATTTTCATTGTTAAAATGAAAACAGAAGATTTCCAATAGAATCAAGACAACTTTTTATTACCATTTACTTAAATATGTACCTTGCAGTGGCCTTCAGACAGGTTTTATTATCACGAAGTTATTTTTGCTACCAATACCAATCTAAGTTTTTAGTTAACAAGGACTTCTAGAACTAGAACTATTTAAACATTCTCAGTTTGGAAGATGTTTTACAAACTCTTTATAATTGGCTATAACCACATTGACTAGCCACCTCATGTTTAAATAAACTTATTAAATTACAATTAACAACCAAAGAAATTTACTTCATTTATTTAAGAGAGCATATCTACAATCTTTTTCCTTTAGCCTAATTTCACTAATGTGAACTTATATTTTTTATTACTGTAAAGATTTTGTACATATGTTAATTTAATTTATAAATCAACTATGGGAGATTACACTCAAGTTAAATAAAATTGAAACCATTATAGTTTGTGCTAGGAATGTTCTCTTTTTTCCTTACAGGAAGCTAGAAACTTCCCTTTGTTTAAGTTATGAAAATGAATAATTTAAAAGCATACTGACTACCAGGTTTTAGAACACATTACACAATTACTTTATTTGTTTAATCATAATCCAGGAAAGATCTTTCCGTAGTTTTTATGGACTTTTCTTTACTTAGTGAAATTTGTTAATAGAGCCACTAATTACCTTTATTTTGTTGAAAAGAATCTTCTGGAAGAAAATAAAGCTCACCAGATTGTGGAGAAGAAAAGAATTTATTCTCAATCTTGCAAGAAGGGGTGCCGAGCCAGATATGGCTGGCGCCTCGAACAAAGAAAAATGACACAATTTATACCCTTAAGCCTAGCATGCAAGCTCTTCCTCTGTTTCTCTATAGATTGGATACTTCAGAAGTTAGAGCTTATCTAAGATCTAACTTTCCCAAACAAAAGTTTATGATTTAACTGCTTCCTCTATCACATTCTAACCATTTTAGTTTTTACCTGCTCCCCTTTGTTAAATAAGGAATAGAATTTAGTGCTGAAATGGCACCGACCTAGCTCCTTCTTGGGCATCCTTCCACTGCCCATAGGACTGGCCTAAGCTGGTCTCCTCCGCTGCTGTCCAACCCGGGAGTGGGAGACTGAGGCAGCAGGCTGCCAGGTTACACCAATCAACTTTTTTTTTTTAATGTGAAAACTAACCTAATCTTTGTGTTTGTTTTTTTTTTTTTTTTTTACATTTTACGGCTGACAAAATGTTTAAACTGGGAAATTACAGGGCAAACTGATTCTTAATTCCCTAGCCTAGTAGATAAATTTAATCTGCCACGCCTAGTCTTGCCTTTAAAGCTCTTGCAAAGAGGAGGCCTTTTCCCAATTGTTTCTATAATCAGATTTCTATATGACTTTTGCATCCTGCTTAGTTTAATTTGGGCTTTAAGAATATTTTTTTACATATATAATGGCATATTTAATTTTTTAACAATTTGAATAGAGCTCTTTTAAGAATTTTCATTTGTTGATTTGCTATTAATATCCTGATGTATGAAGACATACACTGAGCAAATGGGCAGACACAAAGAGTTAGACACAGAAACACAACTCATTGATGTTACTTATAATTTGCATTATTTTATATACTCTTTAGCTTAATTTGGGGTCCAGAAATATATATTACATATACAACTGCATGTTTAATTTCAACAATTTGAGCAAATAGGCAGATATGAATAGTTTGACACAAAAACGTAACTTTAGTTACTTTAAACTTCTGATTTTTACAAAACAAGTGTGACTGCAAAACATTTCAAAGACTCCTGAAACTTTTCTTAATTTGCACTATGGCTGTGCAGTTTTACACTAGGACCATGCAGTTTTACACAAGAATTTCTTTCTTAATTAATGGACTGTAACCAAAATGTTCTCAATGCTTTAGCACTATTTTTATGTTTCAGAAAATTATATTTTACTTTGAATTTAGCAGAATTTTGGATAAGCAACAAGATTAATCTTATATATATTTACTGAGGCTATTTGAAGCCTCAGGGAGACAGACTGGTTTCTCTCATGAATTGCCACTCTTAGGAACACTGACCGTCAAGGCAAGAGACTTCTCCCCCTTCACCCCCCTTTTTTTATTTTGAAGATAATAAAACTCCAGTGGTCATTTACCCTTATTCCATCAGGCAGCAATTTATTTAGTTTACACTTGAATTCATGAGAGAAAGGGTTACTAATACTGATACAGCCTGTGCATAAATTCAAAATTGTTTCCAAGAGTACCTAGTCCCCAAAATGGCCAAATAAGTAATATAGGCCCTACAGTCTTTGAATGTTCAGAAAGGATGTAAGACAAATGTGTATTCAAAGTTGCATCTGGATATGCTAATTCATGCTCACCGGAGATGTGGGGGACATGCTAATTCAAGCTCACCTGAAATACGGGGGCACTTTAATTCAAAACTTATCTGGTACTCAGACAAACACTTAACTAACAAGGAAAGTCATTTTCTTTCATAAAAGCACCATTTAACTCCCCACCCTTATATCTTTTCTGTATAAAAGGGAACCCAAAATTCTACTTGGGGCTTGGTTTTTATTAGGACAAGAGTCTTCCAAGCCCGGCCGGTCGAAATAAACCAAATTCCTTCTCGGTACTCTCAATACCGCGCACACCCGATTTCTCTACAACATTTCTGGCGACTCCGCCGGCACTCGCTGAGATGGACAGAGGCGGCAACAGTTGTTTGCCCCTACCGGACATCACTGGGGAGGCCGGGAGGGCCCGGGCAAAACCCAGCCCTGCGCGCCCCTGGACACCCCATTTGAGTCCAGAAAGAGGTTGCGGTCTTCGCTGGAGCCCTCCCGGAGGAGCCGGGAGCACGGGAAGGTTTGAGAGACTCTGAGAACAAAGCGAGGAGCTCCGCACGTTGGACCGTTAAGACCCTCCGGGGCATAGTGCAGGGAAAGCCTAATTCTAAAATTAGGAGAGAGCCTGATCAACTCTCAAAGAGGAGGCCCTAGTACTCCTGAGAATACAGGAGGAAGCCGTCTCCTTTCCAGGTCCGAGGAAATGAAAGGGGCGTGGTTGTGTGCGTGTGCCTGTGGCGACTGAGTGAGATGCAGAAAATCACTTCTGCGGGGCGAGTGCGGAGTCCTGATCCGCGGTTCCGTGGCGACCTCATACAATCGAGGGCGGTCTGGGCGGTCCCTGCAAAGGGACCCTCTTCCATATCGGGGCCTTATACTGACCCGCTAAGGTCAAGAGGTGCTGAAAGCTCCCATGAGGGACTCGGCTGGAGACGGACAAAGCGTAGGGCTTGAGTGACTATTGTACACCGTCGGCACAGGGTGGAAATAGGAAACACACACAGTAAAACCGCGTTAGTTTGTATGCTGAAAAACTTCCCCCCGGGCATTCCAGGGAGATGTGTACAACATAAGGTTTCAGCCAGGAAAGCTTAGGATGCTTTGTGAGTTAGAATGGCCAACTTTCGGAGTGGGCTGGCCCCAGGAGGGCACTTTGGATCACCAGATCATCCGTAAAGTCCACGATGCAGTAACTGGAAATCCAGGGCATCCAGACCAATTCCCCTACATCGATGCTTGGGAAAATGCTGTGAGCCAAAACCCACCTTGGTTAGGGAAGTGCGTGACTAAGGAAGCTAGAATTTGCTTAATGCAGAAACCAAGGAGTGCCGTCCCAGGGACCAGACCAAACAATCACCGTGCAAAGGGCACAGAGAAAGTGCGTCCCAAGTCCAGTGCTAATCTGCCCATTTTGGAAGGGCCATACAAACATGAATTCACACTGCCTTATGCGATGACTCCCGCCCCAGCAATACTAAGGAATGAAAATGAGCTAGTCTCCCTAAGCAGTGCCCCGTTGTCATCCGCGCGGGGAAGTGCGACACCCACACCATCCCCGCCGCTGCTTTTGTCACCATCAGAGAGGGCACCTATACCATTCCCGCAGTTGCCTTTATTGCCATCTGCTCCTGAGAGCCCTACGCCATCCCCACAGCAGCTTTCACCATCTCTGCAGTGGTCTTTGGCAACTTCTGCAAGGAAAAATGCGACCAGCTGCTTTTACAGCCGGTTCCCCCTGGCAACGCCGCTGCAGCGCTGCCAGTCAGTCAGGGAGGAGACGCTAAGAGATTGCAACTCAAACCACAGGGAGCCCCGGGGGGCAGAGGGAGCAATGGAGAAGGCTGCTTTCCAGCTAATGCTCCATGAAACCTGGGCCCCAATCTTTTCCGATGCAGATGGCCAGGTTCAGGGGGGAAAATGGACATTCATCTATCAGCCCTTTAGGACAATGGATCTCTTTAACTGAAAAAGCCACACCCCACCATTCTTGGAGAAGCCTCAGGCCATGACAGACCTTTTCCAGTCCATCATACAGACCCACAGACCCACCTGGGCTGATTGTAAACAACTTATAATGACTTTATTGAACTTTGAGGAGAGAATGCGTGTCACGCAGGGAGCGCTAACCTGGCTTAGAGAGCACCCACCTGAGGGAACTTTGGACAGTGATCTTTACGCCAGCTTGCAGTTCCCAGAGGAGGACCCCCTGTGGGATCCGAATAGCGCCGCGGGGCTCAACCGACTAGAGACATTCCATAGGGCATTAGTTGAAGGGTTCAAGGCGGGGAGCCACAAGGCAGTGCATATGGCAAACACCACTCAAATTCTACAGGCTCTGGATGAGAGTCCTGCTCAATTCTATAAGAGACTGTGTGAAGGGTTCCATGTATACACGCCCTTTAACCCAGACGTTCCTGAGAGCCAAACAATGGTAAATGCAGCATTTGTTGCCCAGTCACAGACTGACATCCGGAGAAACCTGCAGAAATTAGATGGGCTTGCTGGAATGAATATCTCTCAGCTCATGGAAGTAGCTACTAAGGTCTATGTCAACCGTGATGTAGAAACGAAAAGGGAAGAAATTAGAAAAGTAAAAAAAAGGCAGATCTTCTGGTGGCAGCCATTGTGGAAAAATCCATTCCTGTGTCAAGGAAGGTAATCTGGCAAGCCCCAGCCACAAGGAGAGGGAAAGGCCCACGTCTAGGGCGAAATCAGTGTGCATACTGCAAAGAGGATGGGCATTGGAAGCAAGAGTGTCCCAGCTGGCCACTTGACCTGGCCTCTGCAGCCAAAACATTAGCCAGAAAGGCCAGCGGGGCATCACAAACCAAACGCTGGGCCCGTAGAGGTTCAGGGAAAAAACCTGCAGATCGGATCATTGGGCTGGCAGGAATGGAGGACTCTGATAGAGATTATTAGGACAGACCAGGCTCCTATTCTCTTGGCTCCGAGGGGCCTATGGTCAGAGTCCAAATTTGGGGCTGCCCCATACATATGATGGTTGACACTGGGGCTCAACATTCTGTAATAACCAAGCCAGTTGGACCTCTATCAAAAAGACAAGCCACTATCGTAGGGGCAACTGGCAAAAGTGCCCAACGGCCCTTCCCTCAAGCCAGGACCTGCAACATTGGGGGAAAGGAGGTCACTCACGAATTCCTTTATTTCCAGAGTGCCCAGTCCCCCTCCTGGGTCAAGACCTGCTGTCTAAACTACAGGCTCAAATTACCTTTAATGCCACAGGGCAATCCACACTGACACTGGGGCCACAAGACCCTCCGAAGGTAGCACTAACTCTCCCTCTGCAGGAGGAATGGAGACTGTTTTGCCTCACCGAGACTGGCCAACCCGTGGCCATGCAGCTCCCCTTTGAAGATGTGCCTGAAGTATGGGCAGAGGGTAACCCAATGGAGATGGCACATGACATTCCTCCAATTATTATTGAAATAAAGCCTACGGCCAGTCCAGTAAGCATAAGGCAATATCCAATTCCACACGAAGCGAAAGAAAGGGTCCAGCTACATATTCAGAGATTGCAGACAGAGGGCATATTGAAGCTGTGCCAGTCTCCGTGGAACATCCCACTCTTCCCAGTTAAAAAAGCTGATGGAGATTCCCGCCCAGTCCAGGATTTACGAGCAGTTAATTCAGCAGTAATAACCCTTCATTCTGCGGTTTCTAATTCTTATACTCTTCTCAGCTTAATGCCCTCATCGGCAATCTACTTTTCATGCCTAGATCTTAAGGATGCCTTCTTCTGCATTCGGGTAGCACCCCAGAGCCAGCCGATTTTTGCCTTTACATGGGAAAATCCAAACTCAGGTGAAAAGCAGCAGCTGACGTGGACGCGATTGCCTCAGGGATTTAAAAATGCACCCACTATTTTTGGGCAAGCCCTGGCCAGTGAGCTCAAATCCTTTAAAGCAGAAAGCCATAACTGTTTTCTTCTCCAGTATGTAGAGGACCTCATTCTCAGAAGTTCCACCTATCAGGACTGTGCTGGTAGAACCTATGCTCTTTTAAAACATCTACAGCAAAAGGGCTATCGGGTGTCTCAGAGAAAAGCCCAAATCTGCCTACCTCAGGTCAAGTATCTAGGTTACAATATAACACAGGGGCACCGTGAATTGGGACTTGAAAGAAAGAAAGCGATCTGTAGTCTGCCTGAGCCCAACACTCGCCGGAAGCTGCGAGAGTTCCTTGGGGCAGCTGGATTCTGCCACAATTGGATCCCCAATTTTGAGGTCCTCACACGCCCTTTATATGAAGCCACAAAGGGGGGAGATCGTGATCCCCTGATCTGGGAAAGCCCACAGAAAAATGCTTTCACTGCTCTCAAACAAGCTCTAATGGAAGCACCGAGTCTCGGACTTCCAAACCTCAGTAAGCCGTTCTACCTCTATGTTCACAACCACCAAAGCACCGCAGTAGGAGTACTCACTCAATACCTCTGTTCCTGGCAAAGACCTGTAGTGTATCTATCCAAACAACTGGACACTGTAGCCCAGGGATGGCCCTCATGTTTGCAAGCTGTAGCAGTTGCAGTCATGCTTACAGTAGAAGCTATAAAATTAACTCTTGGGCAGCCTATTATTGTCCAGGTTCCACATGCAGTAATCACAATCTTAGAAGCCAAAGGAACACATTGGCTTACTAACAGCCGCCTGGTTAAATATCAAACCCTATTGTGTGAAAACCCATCCATCCAGCTGGAACTTGTAAAAACCCTAAATCCAGCCACCCTGCAACCCATGGAGCCAGGGGTTCCAGCCCATAACTGCCTGAAAACATTGCAAGAAGTATATTCCAGCCGGCCAGACATTCGAAACCAGCCATTGGCAAATCCTGACATGGAGTTCTTCACAGATGGGAGTAGCTTTATGCAGGGTAGCAATCGGCAAGCAGGATATGCTGTAGTAACATCTGAGACCACAGTAGAGATGCAGCGCCTCCCAAATAACACATCAGCACAGAAGCCTGAACTCATTGCCCTCACCCGAGCCTTGCAACTTGCAGCCGAAGCCAGAGTTAACATCTACACAGACTCCAAATATGCCTTTCTTACCCTGCATGCGCATGGAGCCTTATACAAACAAAAGGGACTCATTAACTCAGGAGGGAAGAGCATTAAATATGGCACACAGATTCTGGAGCTACTGGATGCAGTTTGGGAGCCTGTCAAGGTAGCTGTAATGCACTGTAAGGGACACCAGACAAGCCACAGCCCCATTGCCCAGGAAACTCGGAGGGCAGATGCTGAAGCAAAAAGAGTGGCGTGGGAGGGATCCCTATCTGAAAACCTGGCCGCCGCTCTCATTCCTCAACCTCTTAATTATCAGAACATCCAGTCTACACTGCCTGCTCTCACCCTGCAGCCTTTGAGTCACCGAGAGCCACAATATACTCAAGCTGAGAGAGAGTGGATACTCTCTGATGGTGGAACACAAGGAGAAAATGGATGGTAGACATTGCCTGATCACAGAATACTTGTGCCACAAATATTAGCAGCAACTGTAGTTCAAGACTACCATGAGAACACACACTTGGGAAAAACCCATCTTAAGGAAGTGTTAGAGGGAAGTGGACTTGGCCCAGTGGTTAGGGCATCCGTCTACCACATGGGAGGTCTGCGGTTCAAACCCCGGGCCTCCTTGACCCGTGTGGAGCTGGCCCACGTGCAGTGCTGATGCCTGCAAGGAGTGCCGTGCCATGCAGGGGTGTCCCCCGCCTAGGGGAGCCCCATGCACAAGGAGTGCACCCCATAAGGAGAGCCGCCCAGTGCCAAAGAAAGTGCAGCCTGCCCAGGAGTGGGGCAGCACACACGGAGAGCTGACATAACAAGATGATGCAACAAAAAGAAACAGATTCCCGGTACCACTGATAAGGATGGAAGCAGTCACAGAAGAACACACACCAAATGGACCCAGAGAGCAGACAACTGGGGCAGGGGGGGAGGGGAGAGAAATAAATAAAACATAAATAAATACAATCTTTAAAAAAAAAAAAGGAAGTGTTAGAAAGATTCTTCTACATCCCAAGACTAGTCACTATCACCCATGCTGTATGCCAATGGTGTGTGATATGTGCAAAGAATAACTCTCACCAGGGGCCCACAACAGCCCCAGGAGTCCAGAGAACTGGTAGTATGCCCCTTGAAGATCTAGTAGTTGATTTCACTGAAATGCCATGATCTGGAGGCTATAAATACCTCCTAGTCCTTGTTTGCACGTTTTCTGGCTGGGTGGAAGCCTTTCCCACTTGACAGAAAAGGCTGAAGAAGTAGCCAAGGTTCTCCTCAGGGAAATCTTTCCTCGCTATGGGCTACCACTCTCAATTGGCTCTGACAATGGACCTGTCTTCATCTCTGAAATCACTCAAAAGATTGCAAAAGCACTGCACATCCAATGGAAACTGCACACCGCTTACCATCCTCAGAGCTCAGGAAAGGTAGAGCGAATGAACCGAACAATAAAGACTTATATTGCCAAGATTTGCCAAGAAACTGGGCTAACATGGGTGCAGGTACTTCCAAGTGCTCTCCTACAAATTCGAGCCAGTCCAAGCCGAAAACTAAGCCTAACCCCTCATGAAATCCTCTTTAGGAAGCCTCGTCCCTTAATCAGAAATATAGAAGGGGATCTCAGAGAAAGAGGAAACTTATCAATAGTTCAGCAGATGATCAGCTTAGGAAAAACCCTACATATACCTGCATCACTGGGTCCAAGAAAGGGCCCCCATTAGCTTAAGCGCTCCGTACACCCGTACAAGTCAGGAGATGCAGTTTGGGTCAAGGACTGGAAGTCAGCTCCACTAACCCCTCGATGGTGAGGACCGTATCTTGTCATTTTATCCACCCCCACTGCAGTTAAAGTAGCTGAAATCACCCCATGGATACACTATAGCCGAGTCAAGCGAGCTGCCCCAGAGTCCTGGACCTGTATTCCGGACACCCACAGCCTGACCAAACTCATCTTGCGAAAAAGGGGAACGCCGAGCCCTGCTCCAGTCACACCCCGGAAGCTGACTGGTCCACGCACGGCCGAAGATTGAGGAGGGAACACCGGGCCCTGCTCCAGTCACACCCCGGAAGCTGACTGGTCCATGCACGGCTGAAGATTGAGGGCAGAACACCGAGCTCTGCTCCAATCACACCCCGGAAGCTGATTGGTCTATGCACAGCCGAAAATTAGGAATCCGGTTTTAATCCATTGCAATGCCCCTTCGGCTATTTTTCCTACTTCTAGCCCTAAACCTCCCCTGGTCCCAGGTCGACACCACAGAGTGTGAGCCATGTATTCAAAAGGGTGTACAGGGGCCCATGCCAACACCACATTAATATATCATAGTCATTACACCTGCAAGGGTCAGGTAACCACCTGTCAGTTTCAGGGAATCTCCTATAGTGTCTGTAACGCATCTGGCCAAATAACCTGCTATGACCCTAGACCCCCAACAGTCTCCCATAAATGGGAAATAAGAGCGCTTGATCAAAATGGGGATCTACTTTCCTCCACCCCAGTCACGAGGCAGAACCAACGAGTGTCCCTCCTATTTGATGCATGTCAGGTTATAGACTCCGGGATACCATGGAACACAGATTGTAGAGGGCTCAGCTGGGAGCAAACGTATACTCATAGCAATAAGTATATGTGTGCTCCAGAAATGAGAAGTGCAGCCCAAGGAGGGGGAGGGCTTTTGGTAAAATACATGGGTGCATACTACTGCCCCTACTGGTCTTGTGTGACCTGGGCCACCTGGAACACAGACATAGCTAAACAGACAGCTATCCTCACCAAGGGTATGGCCCCGGTTAACTGTCCACGTGGTCAATGTAACCCTTTAAACCTCATCATCCTTAAACCTGAATCCTGGCAGACTCAGAGAGTCCAAATGGGCCTCTGCATTGATGGTAAAGGAACAGACCCAGGAGCCTACATCTGGGTTGGGTATCAGGAATATCCACTCACAAGTAAAGCCCATTCTGTGTTCCACTCCTTTTATGAAGAAATGGAAAAGCCCTTTTCCATCCCACAAGCAGCAAGAAACCTCTTTATAAGCCTGGCTGAAGTGGTAGGGGCAGCCTTAAATGTCTCCTCATGCTACATATGTGGCGGTACTAATATGGGAGAGCAATGGCCCTGGGAAACCAGGGAATACAATTACAGCCAACCATATAATGCAACTGACCACGCAGCTGTCCCCCGAGATAGTATGTGGCCCTTACAAAGTTCTGTCATAGGAAAATATTGTGCTTCAAGGGCCTGCCTAAGCTCCTCTTTAGCTGTTGGAAACCTAACATGTACAGGGAAAAAATTCCAAAATTATACCACAAATACAACAGAGCCTTGGGGAACATGGAACGAATCGGACCTCATTCTCATAAATCGTACTTTCCCAAATTAATCACAGTGTGGAACTCCACCGCAAAGGGCCCCTTTACCGCCCCAAATGGTTTGTACTGGATTTGTGGGAAGGTTGCATTCTGAGAACTGCCGTGAAACTGGTGTGGAACTTGTATGCTTGGTACAATAAAACCCTCCTTCTTCCTCATTCCCTTAACAGAAGGGAAAGAGCTAAGCCAGCCAGTATATCAAAACATAAGGGGAAAAAGGGCTGTCAATACCTGGAGAGGTGAAGAATGGCCCCCTGAGTGTATAATCCAATACTATGGGCCAGCAACTTGGGCAGAGAATGGCATGTGGGGTTATCGAACCCCTATCTATATGCTAAACCGAATCATCTGCCTACAAGCTGTGGTAGAAATAATAACTAATGAAACTGCCCATGCACTAAACTTACTAGCCCAAGAACAAACTAAATTCAGAAATGCTATCTATCAAAACTGTCTTGCCCTAGACTATCTCTTAGCAGCTGAAGGGTGAGTTTGTGGAAAATTCAATCTCTCTAACTGCTGCCTTGAATTAGATAACACTGGAAAGGTTATTGATGAAATTACAAGCAAAATAGTAAAAATTGCTCACGTCCCAGTGCAAACCTGGAATGGCTGGAATTTAAATAATCCCTTTGGAAGTGGGCAGTCAATAGTAGACAATTTCAAGCTTCTACTGGGAATAGTTGCCTTCATCATAGGAG
This sequence comes from Dasypus novemcinctus, assembly GCF_030445035.2. Lineage (NCBI taxonomy): Eukaryota > Metazoa > Chordata > Mammalia > Cingulata > Dasypodidae > Dasypus > Dasypus novemcinctus. The sequence continues at coordinate 82,651,936 of NC_080704.1, read as the reverse complement.
CATGCACCATGCTTCCATGCCTCCTCCCCTTCATCATAAACAGAATGCATACCCTAATAAATGGTGTAGTAAAAAAGGCAAACAGCCGCCCATCTCATGGCTCCATATACATACCAGTCAGTCCAGAGGGACTCAGACAATAGTGATGCCGAAGCTGAATAACTTAAGCTTGGCCTCAAAGGGGGAATATGATATAGCCTGTGCATAAATTCAAAATTGTTTCCAAGAGTACCTAGTCCCCAAAATGGCCAAATAAGTAATATAGGCCCTACAGTCTTTGAATGCTCAGAAAGGATGTAAGACAAATGTGTATTCAAAGTTGCATCTGGATACGCTAATTCATGCTCACCGGAGATGTGGGGGATATGCTAATTCAAGCTCACCTGAAATATGGGGGTACTTTAATTCAAAACTTATCTGGTACTCAGACAAACACTTAACTAACAAGGAAAGTCATTTTCTTTCATAAAAGCACCATTTAACTCCCCACCCTTATATCTTTTCTGTATAAAAGGCAACCCAAAATTCTATTTGGGGCTCGGTTTTCATTAGGACAAGAGTCTGCCAAGCCCGGCCGGTCAAAATAAACCAACTTCCTTCTCGGTACTCTTGTGTCCTGGCCTTCGATACCACGCACACCCGATTTCTCTACAACAATACCAGGATAGGAGACAGTGATGTCCCAGCTCTTCTCTGGCCTGTAGGGGCAGAAGCTATTATGAAAAAAACAGGCAAAGGCAACGGGTGAGGTTAGGCTTGAAGTAACCATAAACAAAGGAAAGGTTAGTTTAGAATTTACACTTAAATAATAGTTTCAGGCTAAACTCACTCAGCTATAATTTCAGTTATTTTCTTTCCACTGTTTTATAGTATAAATGCACTTACAAATGATTTTAACTTAGTTACAGTTTTTTAATTTTTAAAAACCTCTTAATTTTATAACACCTTTAAACACTTTATTTGACTTATAACATACTAAATGAACTTAACCATTACTTTAATTTTCCTTTTAAGGTAAAAGAATAAATCTCTTGCAGTTAGTTTGAAATAAAAAGCTACTTTTCAGGATTTGATTTCTAGAACATAATGTTCTTTTAAAAGAGATAAGACCTTTTCTTCAAACACTGAGGAAATGATGAGGTTAAAGCACAAGAAGCTATTTTGATAAAACAGATTTTCTTCGTATACTGATCTTACTCAATTTTAATCATAAAATTTTCCTTCCGCAAACCTTCTACACTTTCAGTATTCATTCAGGTTTGGTCCCACACTCCACACTTTCCAATTATCAGTCATTTTATCTTAGGACAAAATCATCTTCTGTTTCCTTAACAATAAAAACACTTTTCATATATCCCACATACTAAGTTACCAGGCAAACTTCTTACAACATATAATTGCCATTAATACTAAACAAGCTTGTTAAAATAATGAACTTTTCTTCACTTTAAATACTTAGTAGCATGTAATACCAGAAACAGTTTTTTTGGAGGCAAGTTGGCAGGGGAGGCTAGCTGCCGAAGAAAAGTTTTCTTGTTATAAAATTACCTTTTATTATTATTATTATCAATTCAGTTTTTGTTTAATAATGACTTTCTGCAATTAGCCATTTAGATACCTTAATTTAAACAATGCTTTGTTAAACTTTTATAATTATTTATACCTTTAAGACAAATTTTACTTGCACAGAACACATTCTCTTACTTAAAGTTACTACAACACCTTCTAAGAACCTGGGCAGAATGCAAACCTATTTTGGCTTTGGCACCCTAGGGAGGGAACTTTACTGCATTTATTCTGATTCTGCTTTTCGCCCCCTTCATTCCCCCCCTTCAAGGCAGTCGGTTGCACAACAATCAAACAGGAATGCGGCTTATGAATAGAAGGTGTGGACTCACTGGAAAGGGGCAAGCCGCTCCCCACTTTCCAGCTTTCAACCAAAATGGGCAGACAGATCCTACTCAAATATGGCAACTCTCCCAGGGACCCAGCCACCCTGACTGGGGCAGCCCCAACAAATTGGGTGTGCGGCGCAGAAACAGATGACCTCCAAGCCCCGGCAAAGGGTCAGACCAGAGACAAGACAGCAGAGCATGCACAAACATCTAGACTCCACAAACATCCAGACTCCTCAGTTTTGCCCCATAATCATTTCACCCCCTTGCCAATGGCAAGGGAAAGTTCCACCTCAACAGAATTCTACTTTATATAACCGCACAACTCCAACACTAGCATTGAGCTGACACAGACAGAAGCACAAAGGTCACTAATCTGAACCACAAGTTCTATATATATTTTTTCAGCATGGCTGCCCCCACAGCCATCACAAACCTCAGAACACTTAACATTTGGTATAAAGTGAATTCATTCACTATTTAGCACCATAACAAAAGATTTCAGCTAGGCTTTTTCCACTGTTTAACTTTACACCCAGACCAAGCTCCACTAGAAAAGCCGATCCATTTTCCTGTAACCAAGTTTTTTTTTTTAATCCAGACCAATTTCCAGGATGTTAGGACTCAAACCTATAAACAACCCTTCCTATTAAAATCAAGCCTCCACTCCTGTAGTGGATGTGAGACCAGTACCAGCTTTTAACATGCAGTTAGACAAACCTAAAACACCAGGGCCTTTCCCCAGTTTTTCTACTTTTCCCAGGCCTAGAGAGAATGGCTTCCCCCCAATTTTCTGGGGCTACTAGGGTTCTCTCGGGAGGTGATCAGCCTCCCCTTCCAAGCAACTAAAGCTAGGGCTTTCCAGACTGTGCTCATCTGGGTAGTCTTACATTCTTCCATGTTCAGAGTTCTTTTTCGTTCCCAGAATCTTTCTCTTCAGACCTTCCATTGCCCTCGATTTTTGTTGGGAAGACACTGGTGGAGCCCACATCTTTTCTGGGTTAAATTTAATCCAGGGGCGCCCAGATTTGGGGTTCGCCTGAGTCCTCCTGCCTTCCTCAGGGATTTGGAAGGGGCAGCAAAATGCTACTGTCTCTGGCATTCATTTGCTGTCCCGGCGGAGTCACCAAAAATGTTGTAGAATTTGAGAGAGGTTCAATTATTTGTGTATAGAGAGGCCAGGACTCAGGAATGATTTTGAGAAGGATAAAGGGTTTATTGATGGCCGGCTGGACTCGGGAGCTTTCTGTTTCAATCCCAATCCCCGAACAAAATTTTTGAGTCCCTTTTATACAGAGAGGAAAGGCCAAATGGTCCTTTTGTTTCAGTTTTCCATACGCTTGAATTAGCATATATATCTTCCACATCTTAGGTAAGCTTTTAGCATGCACCTTAGGTATTCTAGGTAAGCTTTTAGCATATTTGCTTTGCATTTCCCCTGAATACTTAAAGTTCATAGACCTTGCATTGTTAAACTGTTTCTTGGGACTGGAGTCCTTGTCATGGAACTGCAGCCTTGTATCATCCCACACCCACAAGTCACAGATAGTTTAGGTTATCTCTGAAGAGACAAAGAGCCTCCCACCCATAGCCCACATCACCAGAATCTTTCTCTTCAGACCTTCCATTGCCCTCGATTTTTGTCAGGAGGATTCTGGTGGAGCCCACATCTTTTCCGGATTAAATTTAATCCAGGGGTGCCCAGATTTGGGGTTCACCCGAGTCCTACCGGCTTCCTCAGGGATTTGGAAGGGGCAGCAAAATGCTACCATCTCTGGCCTTCGTTTTCAGTCCCGGCAGAGTCACCAAAAATGTTGTAGAATTTGAGAGAGTTTCAATTATTTGCGTATAGAGAGGCCAGGACTCAGGAACGATTTTGAGAAGGAAAAATGGTTTATTGACGGTGACAGCTGGCAGGACTCGGGAGCTTTCTGTTTCAATCCTGAGCCTGGAACAAGATTTTTGAGTCCCTTTAATACAGAGAGGAAAGGCCAAATGGTCCTTTTGTTTCAGTTCTCAATAGGCTTGAATTAGCATATATATCTTCCACATCTTAGGTAAGCTTTTAGCATGGACCTCAGGCATTCTAGATAAGCTTTTAGCATACTTGGTTTGCATTTCCCTTGAATACTTAAGTTTATAGACCTTGCATTGTTAAACTATTTCCTGGGACTGGAGTCCTTGCCATGGTCACCAAGGGCAGGACTGCAGCCTTGTATCATCCCACACCCACAAGTCACAGATAGTTTAGGTTATCTCTGAAGAGACAAAGAGCCTCCCACCCATAGCCCACATCAATCTCTCCATGAGAGCAGGCCATAATGCCAATTGTGTTTAAGTTTTACTTACAGTATCCTGGTATCATGGCTCCACTTAGCATGTTCTTCACACAGTGAGCAAGTGGCAGCACCATTGATCCTAGAGAGAGTTTCCAATATTCTACTAGCCTGGTGCACAGGGCTCTCTGGGACTATGGAACAGTGCCAGTCTGGAGGCGATGTCCATTGTGCCCTTGGCTGTACCGAGTCATCATTGGCTGCTGCAGGAGCTTGAAACTGCAACAGAGTTTCCATTGACTTTAGGAGCAGAACCAGAGGCTGATATAGCAAATATTTTAATTGAGGTGTCAGTGACCAGCCTAGCCAATAACTCACATGGAGAGGCAAAATGCAATGTATACAAGGCCTAGTTTGAATGCACAATAGAGTTTGATAATGTTAAAGTTTATTCCTTGTTTATATATATATATTAAACAATTTAATGCAACACATCATATATCAAATGACTGTTTACTTACACAATTTTACCATGAAGATAACAGTAGGTACTTTACTTTAGTAATAGAGGAAAAAAATTATTTTTCATTGTTAAAATGAAAACAGAAGATTTCCAATAGAATCAAGATAACTTTTTATTATCATTTACTTAAATATGTACCTTGTGGTGGCCTTCAGACAGGTTTTATTATTATGAAGTTATTTTTTTACAACCAATACCAATCTAAATTTCAGTTAACAATGACTTTTAGAACTAGAACTCTTCAAACGTTTTTAATTTGGAAGATGTTTTACAAACGCTTTATAATTGACTGTGACCACATTGACTAGCCACCTCATGTTTAAATAAACTTATTAAATTACAATTATCAACCAAGGAAATTTACTCTATTTAAGAGAGCATATCTACAATTTTTCTTTTAGCCTAATTTCACCAATGTGAACTTATAATTTTATTACTCTAAAGATTTCATACATATAATGTTAATTTAGTTTATAAATTAACTATGGGGGATTACACTCAAGTTAAATAAACTTGAAACCATTATAGTTTATGCAAGGAATGTTCTCTTTTTCCCTTACAGTAAGCTAAAAGCTTCTTTTCTTTGTTTAAGTTATGAAAATGAATAATTTAAAAGCATACTGACTACCAGGTTTTAAAACACATTACACAATTACTTAATTTTTAAAATCATAATCCAAGAAAGATCTCTCCATAGTTTTTATGGACTATTTTAATTACTGAAATTTGTTAATAGAGCCACTAATTACCTTTATTTTGTTGGAAAGAAATCTTCTGGAAGAATATAAGGCTCACCAGATTGTGGAGAAGAAAAGAATTTATTCTCAATCTTGCAAGAAGGGGCACAGAGCCAGATATGGCTGGTGCCCCAAACAAAGAAAAATGACACAATTTATACCTTTAAGCCTAGCATGCAAGCTCTTCCTCTGTTTCTTTATAGATTGGATACTTTAGAAGTTACAGCTTATTTGAGAAGATCTAACTTTCCCGTGCAAAAGTTTGTGATTTAAGTGCTTCCTTTATTACATTCCAACCATTTTAGTTTTTACTTGCTCCCCTTTGTCAAATAAGGAATGGAATTTAGTGCTGAAATGGCACCGACCTAGCTCCTTCTTGGGCATCCTTCCACTGCCCATAGGACTGGCCTAAGCTGGTCTCCTCCGCTGCTGTCCAACCCGGGAGTGGGAGACTGAGGTAGCAGGCCACTAGGTTACACCAATCAATAATTTTTTCCCTTATGTGAAAATTAACCTAATCTTCGTTTTTTTTTACATTTTATGGCTGACAAAAGGTTTAAACCGGGAAATTACAGGGCGAACTGATTCTTAATTCCCTAGCCTAGTAGATAGGTTTAATCTGCCACACCTAGTCTTGCCTTTAAAGTTCTTGCAAAGAGGAAGCTCTTCCCCAATTGTTCTATAATCAGATTTCTATATGACTTTTTCATCCTGCTTAGTTTAATTTGGGCTTTAAGAATATTTATTTACATATATAATGGCATATTTAATTTTTAACAATTTGAATAGAGCTCTTTTAAGAATTTTCATTTGTTAATTTGATATTATTATTCTGATGTATGAAGACATACACTGAGCAAATGGGCAGACACAAAGAGACACAGAAACACAACTCATTGATGTTACTTATAATTTGCATTATTTTATATACTGTTTAGCTTAATTTGGGGTCCAGAAATATATATTACATATATAACTGCATATTTAACCTCAACCATTTGAGCAAATAGGCAGACATGAATAGTTTGACACAAAAACATAACTTTAGTTACTTTAAACTTCTGATTTTTACAAAACAAGTGTGACTGCAAAACATTTCAAAGACTCCTGAAACTTTTCTTAATTTGCACTATGGCTGTGCAGTTTTACACTACGACCATGCAGTTTTACACAAGAATTTTCTTTCTTAATTAATGGACTGTAACCAAAATGTTCTCAATGCTTTAGCACCATTTTGTTTCAGAACTTTATATTTTACTTTGAAATTAGCAGAATTTTGGATAAGCAACAAGATTAATTTTATATATATTTACTGAGGCTCTTTGAAGCCTCAGGGAGACAGACTGGTTTCTCTCATGAATTGCCACTCTTAGGAACACTGACCCTCAGGGCAGGAGACTTCTCCTCCTCACCGCCCCCCCCCTTTTTTTTAATTTTGGAGATAATAAAACTCCAGTGGTCATTTAACCTTATTCCATCAGGCAACAATTTATTTAGTTTATACTTGAATTCATGAGAGAAAGGGTTACTAATACCAGGACAGGAGACAGTGATGTCCCTGCTTTTCTCTGGCCTGTAGGGGCAGACGCTATCATGAAAAAACCATAGGCAAAGGCAAGGGGTGAGGTTAGGCTTGAAGTAACCATAAACAAAGGAAAGGTTAGTTTAGAATTTACATTTAAATAATAGTTTCAGGCTACATTCACCCAGCTATAATTTCAGTTATTATCTTTCCACTATTTTATAATATAAATGCATTTATAAATGATTTTAACTCTTAGTTACAGTTTTTATTAATTTTTAAAAAACCTGTTAATTTTATAACACCTTTAAACACCTTTCATTTGACTTATAACATATTAAAAGAACTTAAACATTATTTTAATTTTTCTTTTAAGGTAAAAGAATAAATCTCTTGCAGTCAGTTTGAAATAAAAAGCTACTTCAGGATTTGATTTCTAGAACATAATGTTCTTTTAAAAGAGGTAAGACTCTTCTTCAAACACTGAGGAAATGATGAGGTTGAAGCACAAGAAGTTATTTTGATAAAACAGATTTTCTTTGTGTACTGATCTTACTCAATTTTAATCATAAAAATTTTCCTTCCACAAACCTTCTACACTTTCAGTATTCATTCAGGTTTTGTCCCACACTCTACTCTTTCCAATAATCAATCATTTTATCTTAGGACAAAATCATCTTCTGTTTCCTTAATAATAAAAACACATTCCATATATCCCACATACTAATTTACCAGGCAAACTTCTACTAAACAAGCTTGTTAAAATAATGAACTTTTCTTCACTTTAAATACTTAGTAGCATGTAATACCAGAAAGAGGTTTTTTGGAAGCAAGTTGGCAGGAAGGCTGGCTGCCGACAAATTCTTATTATAAAATTACTATTTATTTTTATTATTATCAATTCAGTTTTTGTTTAACAATGACTTTCTGCAATTAGCCATTTAAATACCTTAATTTAAACAATGTTTTGTTAAACTTTTATAATTATTTATACTTTTAAGACAAATTTTACCTTCACAGAACACATTCTCTTACTTAAAGTTACTACAACACCTTCTAAGAACCTGGGCAGAATGCAAACCTATTTTGGCTTTGACAACGTAGGGAGGGAACTTTAGTGCATTTATTTTGATTCTGCTTTTTCGCCCTCTTCACTTCCCCCTCTTCCAGGCAGTCGGGTGCACAACAATCAAATAGGAATGCAGCTTATGAATAGAAGGTGTGGACTCACTGGAAAGGGGCAAGCCGCTCCCCCCTTTCCAACTTTCAGGCGAAAATGGGCAGATAGAACCTACTCAAATTTGGTAACTCTCCAAGGGACCCAGCCACCCTACTGGGGCAGCCCCGACAAACTTGGGTGTGTGGTGCGGACACAGATGGCCTTCAATCCCCAGCAAAGGGGCAGACCAGAGACAAGACAGCAGAGCATGCACAAACATCTAGACTCCGCAAACATCCAGACTCCTCAGTTTTGCCCCATAATCATTTCACCCCCTTGCCAATAGCAAGGGAGGGTTCTAGCTCCACTGAATTCTACTTTACGTAATGACACAACTCCAACGCTAGCATTGAGCTGACACAGACAGAAGCACAAAGGTCACTAATCTGAACCACAAGTTCTATATATATATTTTTTTCAGCATGGCTACCCCCATAGCCATCACAAACCTTAGAACCCTTAACATTTGGTATGAAGCAAATTCATTCACAATTTAGCACCATAGCAAAATATTTCAGCTAGACTTTTTCCACTGTTTAATTTTACACCCAGATCAAGCTCCACTAGAAAAGCCGATCCATTTTCCTATAACCAAGTTTTTTTTTTTAATCCAGAACAATTTCCAGGATGTTAGGATTCGAACCTATAAACAGCTCTTTTTATTAAAATCAAGCCTCCACTCCTTTAGTGGATATAAGACCAGTACCAGATTCTAACATGCAGTTAGACAAACCCAAAACACCAGGGCTTTTTCCTGGTTTTTCTCCTTATTCCAGACCTAGAGAGAATGGCTTCTCCCCAATTTTCTGGGGCTACTAGGGTTCTCCGAGGAGGTGATCAGCCTCCCCTTCCTAGCAATTAAAGCTAGGGCTTTCCAGACTGTGCTCACCCGGGGAGTCTTACCTTCTTCCATGTTCGGAGTTCTTTTTCGTTCCCAGAATCTTTCTCTTCAGACCTTCCATTGCCCTCGATTTTTGTTGGGAAGATTCTGGTGGAGCCCACATCTTTTCTGGATTAAATTTAATCCAGGGGCACCCAGATTTGGGGTTCACCTGAGTCCTCCCAGCTTCCTTGGGGATTTGGAAGGGGCAGCAAAATGCTACCATCTCTGGCCTTCATTTGCTGTCCTGCCGTGGTCACCAAAAATGTTGTAGAATTGGAGAGAGGTTCAATTATTTGCGTATAGAGAGGCCAGGACTCAGGAATGATTTTGAGAAGGAAAAATGGTTTATTGACGGCCAGCTGGACTCGGGAGCTTTCAGTTTCAATCCTGAGCCCAGAACAAGATTTTTGAGTCCCTTTTATACAGAGAGGAAAGGCCAAATGGTCCTTTTGTTTCAGTTCTCAATAGGCTTGAATTAGCATATATATCTTCCACATCTTAGGTAAGCTTTTAGCATGGACCTCAGGCATTCTAGATAAGCTTTTAGCATATTTTGTTTGCAATTCCCCTGAATACTTAAACTTTATAGACCTTGCATTGTTAAACTGTTTCTGGGGACTGGAGTCCTTGCCATGGTCACCAAGGGCAGGACTGCAGCCTTGTATCATCCCACACCCACAAGTCACAGATAGTTTTGGTTATCTCTGAAGAGACAAAGAGCCTCCCACCCATAGCCTACATCAGTACCATATTGAATGCCTTCTCTTTTCCATCTTGATATATTTTCCTCTATTTTCCTTGTGGTTATCATGGCATTAAAATTTAGCATCCTAAATAAATAATAATCATATTTGCTTTGATACCAACATAACTTCAATAGCAGACACAGGTCCTTTTCCTATACTCCACCATGCCCCACCTTTTTGTGTACTTGTTACCAGCTATATCTTTGTATTTTGTATGTCCAAAACCATAGATTTATCATTACCTTTTATGCATTTGCGTTTCGGCACCTGTGGGAACTATGAAATGGAGTTACATGCACAAAAATACAATACAATAACCCCAGCATTTATAACTACCAAGCGATTATCTTTCCTGGATGTCTTTATTTCTTTACGCTGGGTTGAATCACTGTCTAGTGTCCTTTCCTTTCAGTCTGGACAACTCCCTTTAGCGTGACTTGTGGGTAAGGTCTACTGGTGATGAACTCCTTTGGCTTTTGTTTATCTGGCAATGTCTTAATCTCTCCCTTGTGTTTGAAAGACTGTCTCACTGGATATAAAATTCTACACTGGTGGTTGTTTTCTTTCAGCACTTTAACCACCTTCCTTCTTGCCTCCATGGATTCTGATGAGATAGCAGTACTCAATGTAATTAGGACTCCCTTGTGCATAGCACATTGTTTTTCTCTGGCAGTTTTCAGAACCCTCTCCTTGTCCTTTGCATTCAATATTGTGATTATTGTGTTTTGGGGTGTATTTTCCTTCAGGTTTATCCTATCTGATTTTCTTTGGGCTTTTGGGTTGTGGCTATTCATGTTGTTTTAGTTTACTAGGCTTCTGAAAGCAGTTACCATAAAATGGGCTGGATTTTAACAGTGGGAATTTATTAGCTTACCAGTTTACAGTTTCAAGGCTGAGAAAAAATGCCCAAACCAAGAGATCACCAGGCAATGCTTTCTCCCTGAAGACTGGCACTCCTCTGTCACATGGCAAGGCACCGGGCAGCATCTTCTGGTCTCTTTCTTCTCTTCTGGGTTTCATTGCTTTCAGCTTTTTGCTTTCATGGCTTTCTGTCTCTCTCTGTATTCATCCCCTTTATAAAGGACTCCAGTAATAAGAATAAGACCTACCCTGGGCCATGCCATAACTGAAGTATCTCATTCAAAAGGTCCTACTTACAGTAGTTGTACACTCACAGTAAGACTTAAGAACATGATTTTCTCAGGCATATACGGTTTCAAAGCACCACACATGTCTTTTGCTAACTTTGGGAAGTTCTCTGTCATTATTTCTTTGAATATTGTTTCTGCCCATTTCTCTTCTTCTCCTTCTTCTCCTTCTTCTCCTTCTTCTTCTCCTTCTCCTCCTCCTTCTTCTCTACCTCCTCCTCCTCCTTCTTCTTTCTTCTCCTTCTCCTTCTCCTTCTCCTTCTTCTTCAACTCCCATAAGGCATATACTGATATGTTTGATGGTTTCTCAGAAGTATTTTAGGCTATTTTTGCATTTTATAATTATGTTTTCCCTCTCCTCCTCATCCTGACTCATTTCAATTGTCTTGTCCTTGGGTTTGTTGATTCCTTCTTCTGCCAGCTCCAGTCTGCTCTTGAAACCCTCTAGGGAATGTTTCACTTCTGTCTGGTTTCCTTTTAAAATTTCTATCTCTTCAGTAAGATTCTCAAATACTCATTCATTGTTTTCCAATATCCTTTAGTTCTTTTTCTGTATTTTCCTTCACTTCCTTGAGCATTTTAAGATAATTTTTTAAAAGACTTTGTTTGGAATGCCCTCTTTCTGGTCTTCTTTATTGGTGGGTTTTTGTTTGTTTTAATCCTCTTTCTTTGAATGGGCCATCATTTTTTTGCTCTTTGTTTACGGTGTACTGTTTTGTTGTACACTATATGTTTTAATGTTTTAAGATGTTAACTCTGGGATTTATTCCCTGAGGTATTTGTTTCTTGATTTTGTACCCAGCTGGTGATAAGGCAGAAATTTTCTTGAGTTTCAGCCATACTATTAGGATAGTTTGCGTAAGGCAAACGCTCTGGGCAGGTTCTTCCCTGTCTTTTCTGGGCTTATGTCTTGGCCTGGGCTTATGCTTATTAGATGTTTTCAAGTCCCCCTGTTTATAGGATTTTGAATGTCCTCTCTAATTCCCATGAACCAGTCCTGCCTCTCCTAAGTGTTTAAATCAGGCAAGACTTTGCCCCAGACTGTCCACCTCTATGGTTTCTTAGACTCGTTTCAATGCTTAAGCTGCTTTCACCTGGAGGATGGTGGCAAAGGGAATAGGACTTTCCCAAGTCAGTCTTTGCCAGCTGAAAAAGGGCCAGTGACCCACAAAGTGGGCACAGACTGGCATCAAAGTGCCTTTGGGAAGGGATCAGGAAAGGCATCAAGAACTTCTTCCATGGCTCCCCAAAGCTGAGCTTTCTTGACCTCCCCAGCAAATGCAGCTTTCACCTAGCTGTCCCCCACAGCCTTGAGGAAGCATAGTATCTTTAATCTTCTCCTTTGTCTGGGGCAGGTTGGGAAATGGTCACTCTCAGAGCCAGGCCCTCAATGATCCTAAGACATAATCAAAAGCTGTGGTCAGTGATTGACTGTGCCCATCCCTGGTCTTGGGGAAGATGATTTTATGTCCCTTTCTGCCACCAGTGAGCTAGCCAGGGGCTGGATCATGTGGAGAGAGCAGTTTACTGGTCTTTACTGTAAATTACCAGTCTCTTCCTCCTGCTCTTCCCTGGATGCTGTACTATGTTCTACTCTTCTCCAGAACCTCAAAATAGTTGTTTCAGACAGTTCTTGCCAGTTTAATAGTTGCTCCAGTGGAACGACTGAATCCTGGAGCCTCCTTTTCTGCCATCTTTCCACAATGCTTCTACTATTTATATGGAAAGGGAAAGGAACCAGAATAGACAAAGTGATGTTGAAATGGAAAAACAAATTTGGTGTACTCCACTACCTGAAACCAAGTCTTACTTTACAACTTACTCAAGGTGCTGTGGTATTGGCATATTGATAGGTATGGAACAAAATAGCAAGTCCAGAAACAGACCAAAGCGTTTATGGTCAATTGATTTTTCAATAAAGGTACAAAGCAATTTTGGCGAGTAAAAGATCGTTTTATCCAGGTCCTTCTCAGCCTCTCCTGAAGCGCAGACACCAGACCAGTGGAGCTGCAGGCAGAGGCACCAGGGAGGGGGATGAAGGGCCATAACCCAACGCCCTCACCCTGAGAGTGAGGAGAGCGCCTTCCCTACCACCAGCGCCACCTGGCCTGCAGCTCTTGCCATTACTCCCTGGTCAGGAGGTGTGTGTCGGGTGAGCCAGAAGCTGTGGATCTCAGGCAGCAGCTGCTGCCTCAGCCAGCCCTCCAGGTCCAAGGACATACACTGACTCAGACCCCTCCCCCAGGGGCAGGGCCCGCAATCGGGGCCTGGGCAGTTGGCGCCCCCGGGGTCCCTGGCAATGCCACAGGCCTCTCCCACCGGGCACCCGATCATGCATGTCCGGGGGGCTGGGCCTCAGAGACCCATCTGGAGGGGCTCTTCAACACAGTCATGAACTTCAAGATAGCCAACATGCCCCAGGCTGTGTCCATGAGGCTCCAGAAACTGCCCCACTCCTTCTTCAAGCCGCTGGAGCCCAAATCCCACCCCCAACAGGCCAGTACCGATGCAGGCCCTGCAGAAGCCCTCATTCCCCCAGCATGTTCGAAATCATTCCTCTCCAGCTTCCCTGCAGTTGAGAATAGTTTCTCCTGGGACACTGACTCCAACCAGAGTAGTCTCTGGCCCAGCAGCTGCAGCTACTGCTCAACATCTTCTTCTTCTTTGTTTTTTTGTTTTTGTTTTTGTTTTTGAGTCAATATCTTTATTCCCAGCCCTTCCAGTGAGGTTGTTTCATATATTTGTACTACACTTAGATTCCTTTGGTCACATTCTGCACTTCATCATAGGATCCCTCAGTCTCCTAAATGATTTTTGAAGTTTGCATACATACATACATGAAGTATGCATACATACGTGTCATCTGATATTCAACACTCACCTTAACCCTCCCCCTCGCACACACACTATCCTGAACCTCTGGTAACTGCTTATCTGCTTACTGTCTCTAAAGTTTTGCCTTTTCCAGAATGTTTGACAGTCCTCTTTTGAGATACCTAATGATGTACTTCTGCCAGCAGGCTGAGAGAAGTTAAAGACATCTTCTGGTCAGAGCTACTTCTTAAATCACATTGACCAGACTACAACATGCCAGGACCCCAGGAAGGTCATACTCTCTCAGTTAAATGTTCAAGCACCCACCAGTCCATCAGTGCAGCAAAAAAATGATGAACTCAGCCTCTGGTCCTCTTCCTGATGGAAGGGAACAAGCCATGACTCAGGCTGGAGAAATTTACTATATAAGCCAAGAGAACAAGACCACCTCTTGGCTAGACCCAAGGCTTGACCCTCATTTGGGTAAAGTCATGAACCAGAGAATCAGTCAGAGTGGTCCAGTGAAAACAGCCACCTCTCCTGGCTCCCCAGAGCCCACAGGGAGGAGTCATGGGTGACGGCATCTCCAAACAGCAGCAACAAATGAGACTTCAGCAACTGCAGATGGAGAGAAACTGCTTCGGCAGTTGAGGCCACAGGCAAATGTGGAATATCAATCCTACACAGCAAATTCTCCAGAGCTTCAGGAATTAGCTCTCTGTAACCAGTTACCAATACTGAATCAGGATGGAGGGACTCAAAATCCAGTATCATCTCCAGGAATGTCTCAAGAACTGAGAACAATGATGACCAATAGCTCAAATCCCTTTCTTAACAGTGGCACCTATCACTCTCTAGATTAGAGTACATACAGTAGACTAAGCATGAGCAGCTACAGTGCCCTTAGAACCCCAAATGACTTCCTGAATAGTGTTGATGAAATGGATACAGGTGAAACTATCAACCAAAACATTCTGCCCTCACAGCAAAATGGTTTCCCAGGCTACCTTGAAGGCATTCCTAGAACAAATGTGGACCTTGGAACACTCGAAGGAGATGGCATGAACATAGAAGGAGAGGAGCTGATGCCAGGTCTGCAGGAAGCTTTGAGTTTTGACTTCATTAATGATATGGAATTTTTTTTGGATTCCACCAGCCTGGATAAAGAAAGCTTTCTTACCTGCTTATAGAGCCCTCAGGTAGACTGAATTCTAAATCTATGAAGGACCTAAGTGTGTGTGTGTGTGTGTGTGTGTGTGTGTGTGTGTCCACAACAACCTTTTTTGTTTCTTTTGCTGTTGTAACTACTACCCATTTTGCGGATTGTGGGAAATGAGCCTGTTTGGGAGATGGATGCCATTCCTTTTGCCCAGTTAGATGTTTGCCAATCATTTTAACTAGATAGACTTGGAGGTCAAATGCTTCATGCCGCAGCATTTAGTTTGTTCAGGCAGTTGTTTCTTCAACTGCTTTTGGCCAGTGGGAAAAAGAAAACTGATTTACTAGTCTGACAAGCCAAAATGTTGCTTCTGATATTAAGTACTTAATGCTGATTTGAAAAGACAGTTGAAACTAAAGCTGAAGACTGTTACACTTTCGGTGTTTTATTTCCCTCCTACCAATGGTCACATAGTGACCTAGGTTTTATTTTAGGTGCTTTTAAGGCATGAGACAATTTCCATAGAAATATATTCATTATTGCCACATACTCTAATATAGGTTTTGTGTCTTTTGTTTTGTTTCTTGGTGTTGGCTTGCTTTTGTTAGAACCTAGGCAAACTACCATATTAATGAATTTCTTAGTGTTGTAGCTTGGGATGGCTATTATAGTTCCTTTGGTGAAATCTACATTTCCAGGTTTTTTACTATCTTATTTAAATCTTGATTATCTGCTCTCTTTGCATAAAAACCCCCAAACTTAGAATGTTTTTGATAGTGTGATAGCAGACTATTTCATTTGTTTTAGGTTCTTCTACTTTTTAATTTATTTTAAAATGGTAGCTTTGAATGCATGCATTGAGGATATGTGACTAGTAGTTTCTTTTTCACAGATAGTTAAATCTGGTTGGGGCAGTTTGCAAGTGTTTGAGGTAGGGTAGTGTTCTAGAAAAGGCTATTATTATGGATAGTGTCTAGAGGAGTTCCTGATACCTTCTTCCGCACACAACAGATATTATCTGGTGAATTTGAAAAGAGCAAATACAAAATGGCTTTATTTTTCCTTTATTACTCCCTTGGGCTAAGTTCAAGTCTTGATGGAAGGTGCTGAGTAGGCTCATAATGTGCATGAAAGAAGTAAGCTTTATAGAGTGGTTTACCTTCATTCAGTTTTGGAGGTTTACTTTCAAAGTAAATTTTAGCTTTGGAAATACATTCTACTGTTTTAGTTCTTGTTTCTAATGAACATATTAAAGACTAGATTTAAAAAGTGCCTACAAAGTTTTTCTTTCTTACAAGACTTGCTCCTGCTTCTATATGCTGAGAATTGACCCTGGACAGTGTATAAAATACTGTAAGGTCCTGAGTTGGCCAGCAAAGTGACCAGATTAATAATTGTATATTGGTAGTTGAATTTATAGCAAATACATAGGAAGAATCATGATTATACTTTTATTTTTACAGGAGGAGATATAATTAGAGTATGTGTATACAGGAGTAATAATGGTTTCCAAAGAGTTGTTTTTTAATTTTTATTTTTAAATACTTTTTTAATTTTTAAAAAATACTTCAGATTACATAAATGTTACATTAAAAAATAGAGCATTCCCATATGCCCCACTGCCTACCCCTTCCACACTTTCCCACATTAACAACATCCTTCATTAGTGTGGTGCATTAGTTATAATTGCTAAGCACATATTGGAGCATTGCCACTAAGCATAGATTGTAGTTTACATTGTAGTTTACACTCTGTCCCACAGAATTTGTAAAGTTGCCACAAAATATATAATGGCTTGTATCCATCATTGCAACATCATTCAGGATACTTCCAATGTCCTGAAAATGCCCCCATATTACACCTGTTTCTCCCTTTCCCTCCCCTCAGAACCACCAGTGGCCACTGCCTCCACATCAGTGACAAAAGTTCTTCCATTGCTAGAATAACAATAAGTCTACTCTAGCCCATCTTTTGTTCCCCAGTCCTGAGGATTCTGGGATGGTGATGCCCACTCCACCTCTAATTGAGAGGGGTCTTAGATCCCTTGGGGCAGATGGATGGGACTATCTTACTTGCAGTTGCAGGCTCTCTCTGTTCCTTGGGATGGGCATTGTCCATCATCTCCTTGATAGCTGTCGTGGGTGAGTCCAATGAAATGGAGAGCAGGTGTTGCAATTCTCTTGAGATTCAGGGCCCAATTGGCATGGATAGCCCAAAGATTTAAGTCTCTTAGACATACATCTATCAAGTCTAGTACTAACTATAGCTTTAAATAGAAAGGGCAGAAGAAACATGTGTAGGAAATCTGCAAATGAGTCCAACTCTGTCACACTGGGGAATGTAAATTCCAAAGTAGGGCCCACTCACAGTGTGCCAAACTTCTGAGCTGTCTGCCCTGCCATAGAGGCCTGCCGCAGGTGTGCCCTGTCCTGTATGCCACCCACATCCAATACAATATAGTGTTTGGATGTTGCTAGAGCCCTCAGAAACCCCACTATTTGGGACAATATTTACTGTGGCTGTCAACGAGATCCTCCTGAGACATGCATACATGTAACCTCTGGAATGACCTCCTGACTCACTTTGAAATCTCTTAGCCATAAAAACTCATTTGTATTTACTCTTTCCCACTTGTGGTCAAGGTCTTTTTCCAGGTGCATTGCTAGTTGATGCTTGGTAATAATCCCTTGGTGCCAGGGTGACTCATCCCCGGGAGTCATGCCCCACATCAGGGGGAAGGTACTGTGTTTATATGCTGAGTTTGGCTAGAGAGAGGCCACATTTGAGCAACAAGGAGGCCCTCAGTAGGTAACAGGCAACATACAATACTAGGCTAAGTTTCAATTTCAAAATAAAAGGTTCATAAGTACAGTCCTCAGTATCAAGGGCCCGTCACAGTGGCCCATCCTCCTTCACTAGGCACCGCCCTTGTACTCTGTGGATTCTTGCTGTCCCATTAGAGAATATGGCAGAGCACCCCAGGATGGGAATTTGGTCTTCTTTTGGTTATTATGAGGATCTCCACCCACTGTGACAACACCCCATGAACACTTAAACACATTCGTATGCCTTAGCAGTATGCCCCAGGTGAACCTGCCCCCATGCATCCTCCGTCATCGACACCCCACACCAATGATCCTCCCCTGCCACAGTTGTGACCCTTCTGTGATCCAAAACGTCTTCAAGTGTGAAACCAACAGAATAACCAAATAAAATTAATAAGAATATGAAATAATAATGATAGTTCAAATAACAAATAAAATGAAAAAAGGTGAAAAAATTTGAAATAATATAACACGTTTTTTGACATTGTGTCTTTCATCACTGTAAGATATGTTGTCTTGTATGTACAGTGCCATTTTCTTCTGTATATTCCTCCAGTGTCTTATTTTTTTTCCATTTTATCTTCAAAGAAACTTTAGGTTACAGAAAAGTCATGTACAGCATATAGGGGATTCCCATACACCCAACATCCTCCACCTTTACCCCTCTCCCCTATTAATAACATTTTACATATGGATGGTACACTTGTTAATATTGAAGCGTTGCTACTAACCATGGTCGATGATATACATTATGGTTTACATTTTGGACCAAACACTTTTATAAATTTTGACCAAATTTAAAATGGCCTGTATCCATTATTGCAAGGTCATGCAGAACAATTCTAATGCCCTAAAAATGCCCTATGTTCCATCTATTCTATTCTTCCCTACCCCTCCGGTCGGGAAGTATGGTAACCACTGGGTTTCACTTTCTGACTAATAAGATTTATAGCTACTTGGAATAATATTGAGGGCTTGACATATTGCTCTGTTTTCTTTTATTAGACACTGCCTATGTTCTCAAGAGACTCTTGGCCCCCTATTTGAGAACATAGCAGGAGTCCCCAGGATGGGAGTTTAATATTTTCTTGTTTATTGTGTGGGTCTCCACCCACTGATAAAACACACTATGACAAGACAAACACATCTTCCATACAAGCCTGCCCCAGGTGTGCCCTTTCCTGTATGCCACCCACATCCAACACCCTACACCAGTAACCTTCCCCTGCCACATTTGCCAAAAAGACCCTCCCACTGTGGTAGTTTTAACCACAGACTTGCAAATCCCCAGAGTTCATCTGCTCTTTCCCCTGACCCTCCCTCCCATTCCTTGGATAGTCCAACCCAAACCCCCACCATACCACCTTCACAGAACAGCACTGCCGAACCCAATGGCATCACTGTACCACTGTCATGCCCATCCACTGCACAGCTACAACCTTCCAACTTATCATAGCTTTTGCCCATATGAACACTGGCTCACAACACTCTACTTTCTTTCTGTCTCCTATAAACCTATCTTCCAGAGTCTAGCTCTGTGAGTCTGCCAAATTTGCTTAATTCATTTCAGTGAGGTCATGTAATATTTGTCCTTCTGTGCCTGGCCTGCTTCACTCAACATGAGGTCTTCAAGATTCATCCATGTTATCCCATGTGTTATTTCTGCATTCCTTCTTACAGCTGAGTAATATTCCCTTGTATGTGTATACCAGAGTTTGCTTATCCAGTTGTCTGTTGATGGACATTTGGGTAGTTTCCAACTTTTGGCAACAGTGAGTAATGCCACTATGAGCATTGCCGTGCATGTATCTATTCATGTCCCTGCTTTCAATTCTTCTGGATATATACCCAGCAGTGGGATTGCTGAATCATATGGCAGTTCTATAGTTAGCTTCCTGAGGAACTGCCGAACTGTCCTCCAGAATGACTGCACCATTCTACATTCCCACCAGCAGGGATAAGGGTTCCCATTCCTCCACATCCTTTCCAACACTTGTAGTCCTCTGTTTTTTTAATAGCTGCTGGTCTAATAGGTGTAAGATGATATCTCATTGTGGTTTCGATTTGCATTTCCCTAATAGCTAGTGATGTTGAGCATCTTTTCATGTGCTTCGTAGGCATTTGTATTTCTTCTTTGGAGAAGGGTCTATTCAAATCACCTGCCCTTTTTTTTTTAACTATTCATTTTATTGTTACATATTAATAAACATACAATTCATCCAAAGTGGACAATCAATGGTATTTGGTATAACCACATAGTTGTGTGTTCATCACTTCAATGATGAGAGACCATTGGGTACAAGTCTGGGTGGCAGAAACCTGTAGTTTGAACATTGATCCAGGCTCTAAAGGTCCTAGCGGAAGGGCAGCTGAAACATCCACTCACACCTCTTGCAGGGCCTTCTCTTCTTCCATACCCCAGTGGAAAGTACCTGCTTTCCATCTCACCTGGCATAGGGGTGCCAGGAGGATAATAAGATGAGAAATAAGCTGGCACCAATATGCAAATAGCCAAATATGCAATAGCCCATGAGTTTGATACCTACCTTTCCATTTCTCTTAAGAAGTCTATTGGAATTTTTATTGCAATTGCATTAAATCTATAAATCTCTTTGCATAGTATTGACACCTTAATGATATTGTCTTCCAACCTGTAAGCATGGAATATCTTTTCATTTATTTAGGTCTTCTTTAATCTTTTCAGTAGTGACTTGTAGTTTTTGTGTACAAGTCCTTTATATACTTAGTTAAATGTATTCCTAGATATTTGATTATTTTACTCGCTAATGTAAATCAAAATGTTTTGCCTAATTGCTCTGGCTAGCACTCCAGTAAAATGTTGAATAGGAGTACTGATAATGAACATCCTTGCCTTATCCCTGATTCTAGGGAAGCATTCAGTCTTTTACCATTGAGAATGATATCAGCTATGGGTTTTCCATATATTATAATATTGAAGAAATTCTCTACCATTACGATTTTTTTTTCTTATGTTTTTATCAGGAAAGGGGGCTTGATTTTGTTGAATGCCTTTTCTGCATCAATAGAATTGATCGTGTTCTTTTTTCCTTTCATTCTAATAATGTGCTGTATTACATTGGTTGATTTTCTCATATTGCATAACACCTGCATTCCAGGGATAAATCCCACTTAATCACAGTATATAATCCTTTTGATGTACAGTTGGATTCACTTTGGTAGGATTTTGTTGCGGATTTTTGCATCTATATTCCTAAGGGATATTGATCCGTAATTTTCTTTTCTTGTGATATCTCTACCTGGCTTTGGTTTTATGGTTTGCTGGCTTCACAGGATGAACTAGGAAGTTTTCCTCCTCCTCAATTTTTTTGCAAGTGTTTGAGAAGGATGAGTATTGTATTTCTGTGAATATTTGTTCAAATTTACTAGCAAAGCCACCAGGGTCTTGGGGTTTTTCTTTCTTGGATATTTTTTGGTTATTTATTCAATCTCTTGTTACTGGTCTGTGAGATCTTTTATTTATTCTTGAATCAATTTATTTTCTGTGTGTGTTTCTAAGAATTCATCCATTTTGTCTAGATTGGCTAATCTGTCGGTGGACAATTGTTCATAATGTCTTCTTATAATGCTTTTCACTTCTGTAAGGTTACTAGGAATGCACCCTCTTTCATTCTAATTTTTATTTCCATCCTCTCTTTTTCTTTGCCAGTCTAGTTGAAGGTGTGTCATTGTATTAGTCGCAGTTCTCTAGGGAAACAGAACTGACAGAAGATATCTGTAAATATAATGAGATCTTTATAAGAATTGTCTCACAGGGAAGTACAAGTCCAAATTCTATAGGGCAGGCTGCAAGGTAGGGCCTTTGATGAAGGCCCTCAGTCAATTCTCCAGGAGAAGCTGGCTGGGTGATGTAGAGATGGAAATTCCCTTTTCTGACTCCTGCAATCATTACTCCTCTTTTTAAAGCTTTGAATTGATTGGATAAGACATCCCTCATTGTTGAAGGCCACTTTTTCAGTTGATTTAGATATAATCAGCCGTAGATGCAATCAACCTCTTGATGACTTAAGTCCAAAAACTGCCCTCACAGTAGCTATCAGACCAGGGCTTGCTTAATCAAACAACTGGACACCATCACCTGACCAAGTTGACACATGGACCTAACCATCAGAGTCAGTTTTATTGATCTTCTCAAAGAACCAACTTTTGATTTTGTTGACCCTCTAAACTGTTTTTTATTATCTATTTCATTTTCTTCACTCGAATCTTTATTATTGTCTACCTTCTGCTAACTTAAGATTTGTTTTGTTTTCTTTTCCTGGTTCTCACAGATGTGAGGTTAAGTTACTGATCTGAGTTCCCTTCTTTTTTGTAAAACAAATCAATTCCACTGGTACACACCAACACAGCATACAATTCATCCAAAGTGCACAATGACTGATGCGCGCAAGGAGTGCCGTGCCACGTAGGGGTGTCCCCTGCGTAGGGGAGCCCCACGCGCAAGGAGTGCACCCGTAAGGAGAGCCACCCAGCGCGAAAGAAAGTGCAGCCTGCCCAGGAATGGCGCCGCCCACACTTCCCGTGCCACTGACGACAACAGAAGCGGACAAAGAAACAAGACGCAGCAAATAGACACAGAGAACAGACAACCGGGGGAGAGGGGGGGAATAAAGAAATAAAATAAATAAAATCTTAAAAACAAACAAACAAACAAACAAAAAACAAAGTGCACAATGAATGACATTTGGTATAATCACATAGTTGTGTGTTCATCCCTCCAATCATTATTAGGGAATTTTCATTATTTCAATAATAATAATAATAAACAAAAAACAAAGAAACAAGAAAATTCCTCACCTAACAATCTTTCTATGCTTCCCCCACTGTACACAGCTGCTGTTTCTGGCCATTCTATCCAAAGTGTATCATCAATGGTTTTTAGGATAATCACAATATTGTACATTCATCATCTCAAAAATTTTGGAAAAAATTTCATTGCTCCAAAGAGAAAGACTCCACACTTTCTAGCATTCCTTCCTCAGACCTACATAACCACTAATCTCCTTTCATCTTTATAAATTGATTTATATTTGCATTTTATATAAATGGAATCATACAATATGTAGTATTCTGTGTCTGGCCTCCTTCACTTAGTATAATGTGTTTTTTTGTCTGATATTAATATTTTGTTCTATTAACTTACATTTATTCAGCTACAAAAATCAGTCTTACATGTGCAGTCCTAGCCATATTCATATTTCACACAATATGTTTATATTTCACATAATAAATTTAGCCCAAAATAGGGAAATCATAGAATGTTTGTGACTTTGTTTCTGGCTTGCATCACTCAACATAGTGTCCTCCAGGTTTATCCATGTTGTCATATGTTTCACAACTTCCTTTCTTCTTACCACTGTATAATATTCCATTGTGTGCATACTCCAGAATTTGTTTACACATTCATCAGTTCATGGACACCTGAGTTGTTTCCAACTTTTGGCAGTCATGAATAATGCTGCTATGAACATTGATGCATAGATATCTATTCATGTCACTGCTCTCAGTTCTTCTGGGTATATGCCTAGCAGTGTTCTTGCTGCATCCCATGGCAAGTCCATATTCAACTTCCTTAGGAACTGCCAAACAGTCCTCCACAGTGGCTGTACCATTCTACATTCCCACCAACAGTGAATAAGCATTCCTATCTCCCTACATCCTCTCCAACATTTACAGTTTTTCCGACTTTTTAATAGTGGCCGGTCTACTAGGTGTGAAATGGTATCTCATTGTGGTTTTGATTTACATTTCCCTAATCGCTAGTGATATCAAACAGTTTTTGACATTTGTATTTCTTCTGTGGATAATTGTCTTTTCAAGTCTTTTGTCCAATTTTTAACTGGGTAGTTTGTCTTTTTATTGTTGAGTTGTACCATCCCCTTAAACATCGTGGCTTTAAACCCTTATGCGATATGTGATTGCCAGATATTTTTCCCATTGAGTCAACTGCCTTTTCACCCTTTTGGCAGACTCCTTTCAGGTGCAAAAGTGTTGAATTTTGAGGAAGTCCCATTTGTCTATTTTTTTCTTTTGTTGCTCATGCTTTGGGTGTAAGGTTTAAGAAATGATCACCTACCGCAAGATCTTGGAGATGTTCTCCTATGTTTTCTTCCAGGAGTTTTATGGCTGCTGTTTCTATATTTGAGTCCTTGATCCATTTTGAGCCAAGTTTTGTATAAAGTATGAGATAGGGGTCTTCTTTCTTTCTTTCGGATATGGCAATCACTATCCAGTTCTCCCAGCACCATTTGTTGACTAGACTGTTCTGGGCCAGCTGGGTAGGCTTAACAGCCTTGTCAAAAATCACTTGACTATAGATGTGAGGGTCAATTACTGAGTTATCGATTTGGTTCTATTGGTCAATCTGTCTGTCCTGATGCCAGGACCAGGCAGTTTTACCACTGTAGCTAAGTTATACGCTTTAAAGTCAGAAAGTGAGTGTCCTCCAACATCATTGTATTTTAAGACTTTTTTTTTTTTTTTTTTTTAGCTATTTGGGTACCTTGCCTTCCAAATAAATTTGATTATTGGCATTTTGATTTCTGCAAAAAAGGCTGATTTCTATTGGGATTGCAATGCAATGTAAATCAGTTTGGGTAGAAGTGACATCTTAATATTTAGTATTCCAATCTATGAACACAGAATGTCCTTCCATTTATTTAAGTCTTCTTCAGTTTCTTTCAGCAATGTTTTGTAATTTTCTGAATACAGGTCCTTTAGGTCCTTGGTTAAGTTTATTCCTAAATATTTTATTGTTTTAGTAGCTGTTATAAGTGGAATGTTTAAAAATTTCCTCCTCAGGTTGCACATCAGCAGTGTATAGAAACGCTATTGATTTTTGCATATTAACTTTGTATCCTTCCATTTTGCTGAACTCGTGTATTAATTCTAGTAGCTTTGTTGTGGATTTTCAGGATTTTCTAGATATAGGAGCATGTCATCAGCAAATAGGGAAAGTTTTGCCTCTTCTTTTCCAATTTGGGTGACTTTTCTTTCTTTATCTAGCCTAATTGTGCTAGCTAGAACTTCTAGCATAATATTGAATAACAGTGGTGACAGTGGTCATCCTTGTCTTGTTCCTGATCTCAATGGGAAAGTTTTCAGTCTTTCACCATTGAGTGCAATGCTAACCGTAGGTTTTTCATATATGCACTTTATCGTATTGAGAAAGTTTCCTTCTATTCCTATCTTTGGAGTGTTTTTATCAAGAAATGGTGCTGCATTTTGTCAAATGCCTTTTCTGCATCAATTGAGAGGATCATGTGATATTTCTTCTTCAATTTATCAATGTGGCTTATTATAATAATTGATTTTCTCATGTTGAACCACCCTCGCATAAGTGAGATGTGTACAATTCTTTTAATGTGCTTTTGGATTCTGTTTGCAAGTGTTTTGTTGAGGATTTTTGCATCTATTATATGCTCATTAGAGATATTGGTCTGTAATATTTTTTGTAGTATTTTTATCTGGTTTTGGTATTAGGGTGCTGTTGGCTTCCTAGAATAAGTTTGGTAGCATTCTTTCCTGTTCAATGTTTTGGAAGAGTTTGAGCAAGATCGATATTAGTTCATCTCTGAATGATTGGTAGAATTCACCTGTGAAGCCGTCTGTTCCCAGCCTTTCCACCTTTGGGAGGTTTTTGATGACTGTTCCAATCTCTTCACTTGTGATTGGTTTGTCGTGGTCTTTTATTTCTTCTAAAGTCAGTTAGGTGGTTCATGTGTCTCCAGGAATTTGTCCACCTTGTCTATATTTTTTCGTTTTCTGGCATACAGTTGTTCATAGTATCTTTTCACGATCTCTCTTATTTCTATAGGATCAGTTTTAATGTCCCCCCTCTCATTTCTGATTTTATTTATTCACATCTTCTCTGTTTTTTACTTTGTCAGTCTAGCTAAGCGTTTGCTGATTTTGTTGATCTACTCAAAGAACCAAATTTGGTTTTGTTGGTTCTCTCTATTTTGTTGTTGTTGTTGTTGTTGTTCTCAGTTTCATTTATTTCTGCTCTAATCTTTACTATTTCTTTCCTTTGGCTTGGTTTGGGATTACTTTGCTCTTTTTCCTAGTTCTTCCAGGCGTGCAGTTATATCATCAATTTTAGCTCTTTCTTCTTTTTAATGTAAGCATTGAGTGCTACAAATTTCCCTCTCAGCACTGCCTTTGCAGCATCTCATAAGTTTTGATATGTTGTATTCTCATTTTCATTCATCTCAAGATATTTGCTGAATTCTCTTGCAATTTCTTCTTTGAACCACTCGTTGTTTAAGAGCGTGTTGTTTAATCTCCATATATTTATGAATTTTCCCCTTTTCTACCCATTATTGATTTCCAGCTTCATTCTTTTATGATCAGAGAAAATATTTTGCAAAATTTCAATATTTTTTAAATTTATTGAGACTTGTCTTGTGACCCAACACATGGTCTATCTTGGAGAAAAATCCATGAGCACTCAAAAAGAATGCATATCCTGGTGTTTTGGGGTGCAATCCTCTATTGATGTCTGTTAGGTATAGTTCGCTTATCATATTATTAAACTTCTCTGTTTCTTTATTTATCCTCTGTCCAGATGTTCTATCCAGTACTGAGCGTGATGTATTGAAGTTTCCAACTATTATCATAGAGACATCTGTTTTCCCTTCAGTGTTGCCAATATTTGCCTCAGGTATCTTCAGGCACTGAGTTTAGGGGCATAAATACTTAGCATAGCTAGTTCTTCTTGTTGAGTTGCCACTTTTATTAACATATAATGACCGCCTTCATCCTTTATTACGGTTTTGCGTTTGAAATCTATTTTGCCAGATATTAGTATCACTACTCCAGCTCATTTTTGGTTACAATTTGCGTGGAATATCTTTTTCCAACCCTTCACTTTTAACCTGTTTGTGTCTCTACATCTGAGGTGAGTCTCTTGTAGACAACATATACTTGGTTCATATTTTTAAATTCATCCTAACAGTCTGTTTCTTTTGATTGGGGAGTTCAAGCCATTAACGTTCAATGTTATACCTATAAAGGCATTACTTACTCCATCCATTTTTACCTTTGACTTTCTGTTGTCATATCATACTATAGACTACCTTATTACCCTTCCTAATAGTCTTCATTTCTACACTCTTCTCCAAATCTTTTGCCCTAGCTTTTCCCTTCAGTCTGCAGCACTCACTTTACTATCTCTTGTAATTCTGATCTTTTAGTACCTATCCTATCAGGTTTTGCTTGTCTGGGAAGACTTCGAATGCCCCTTCATCACTGAAGAACAGCTTTGTAGGATACAGAATTCTTGGCTGGCAGTTTTTCTCTTTCAATACGTTAAATACACCATACCACTTTCTTCTCTCCTGCTTGGTTTTTGATGAGAGGTCAGCACTTAATCTTATTGAGCTTCCCTTGTATGTGTTGCTTTGCTTTCCTCTTGCTGATTTCAAAATCTTCTTTGTACCTCTGGTATTTGTCATTCTGAATAGTAGGTGTCTCAGGACAGGTCTTTTTGTGTTTATTCTGTTTGGGGTGCATTGTCCTTCTTGGATATTGATATTTATGTCTTTCACAATGGTAGTGAAGTTTTCAGTCATTATTTCCTCAAATATTCTTTCTGTCCCTTTTTCATTTTCCTCTCCATCTGAGATTGCCAATACTGCATGTGTGGTTTTTTTTTCTATTTTGCATTGTCATCCAATTCCCTGAGACTGTGTTCCATTTTTTCCATTCTCTTTTCTTTCTGTTCTCCCATCTTTTCCAGTTCAGATGTTCTGTCTTCAAGATCTCTAATCCTTGGAAGTGTATGTGGCTCAAGTGATTGGGCTTCCACCTACCACATGGGAGGTCCCGGGATCTGTTCCCAGTACCTCCTGGAGAAGGTGAGCTAGCGCAGCGGTCATGTCTGGCTAGCTGACAATACGAAATGATGCAACAAAAGAGACATACAGAAGAAAGACAATGAGAGACACAACAGACCAGGGAGCTGAGGTGACACAGGTAATCGAGCACCTCTCTTCCACATGGGAGGTCCCAGGTTTGGTTCCCAGTGCCTCTTAAAGAGAGGACAAGCAGACACAGAGACCACACAGCAAATGGACACAGAGAACAGACAGTGACTGCAAAATAATGAGCGGGGAAGACAAATAAATAAAATGAATCTTTAAAAAAAAACTCTAATTCTGTCTTGAAGAAGATCAAATATGCTATTATGTGCCTCTAATGTATTTCTTAAAATTTATTTTTAATTTATTTCTCTCCCCTTCCCTGCCCTCCCCAGTTGTCTGCTCTCTGTGTCCATTGGCTGTGTGTTCTTCTGTGTCTGCTTGTACTCTTGTCAGCGGCACCAGGAATCTGTGTCTCTTTTTGTTGTGTCATCTTGCTGCATCAGCTCTCCATGTGTGTGTTGCCACTCCTGGGCAGGGTCCACTTTTTTCACACTGGGCAGCTCTCCTTACAGGGTGCACTCCTTGAGCATGGGTCTCCCCTACACGGGGGACACCCCTGTGTGGCACGACACTCCTTGCATGCATCAACACTGCACAAGGGCCAGCTCACCACACAGTCCAGGAGGCCCTGGGTTTCAACCTTGGACCTCCCATGTGGTTGGCAGATGCTTTATCTGTTGAGCCAAATCTGCTTCCCTCTAATGTATTTTTAATCTCATCCATTATGTCTTTCATTCCCATAAGCTTTGTTACTTTTCTTTGCAGACTTTAAAATGGTTCTTTATGCTCACCTAGTGTCTTCTTAATATCTTTTATCTCTTTAGTCATGTTTTCTTTCAATTCTTTAAAATATTCAGGGGAGTTGTGTGATTATACTTGATTAATTGTCTTAAATCCTGAGCCTCTTCAAGATATTTGGTTTGTTTCTTTGGCTGGTCCATCTCTTCCTGTTTCTTAGTATGGCTTGTAATATTTTGTTGTTGTCTAGGCATGGGATATGCTGGTGAATTTACTCTGATGACCAATTTCTCTCTCTTGCCTGAGTTGCCCAGCTTAAGTTTCCAAAATCATGCCAGGACTCAATAATGGGGTGCATGCTTTCTCCCAGGGGTGAGGTAAAGAGAGCTCTAAAAGCAGTTTCTGTCCAGGCAATTTCCAGAACAGCCAGCAAATGGCACTTGGTTGGCACACATTTACAAGGAGGTGTATCTCTCTCTGTTTTCCTTTCTATTCATCTGGCCAGAGCTGAGATTCAAAGCAGGCTTTGCTGGCCAATCACTGAAGGAAACCACCCTGACCCCCCTCACTTTTCCCTTGTAACAGTTGGCATGGAGGAAGATGTCTACTCCACTTTAAGTCAGCTGAAAAGAGCCAGGGGTTTTACTCCTGTTGACTCTCTCAGGGGTGGGGGAAGGGAGTCATTCCTGGAAGCCAGGAGGTTTAGTAACTCGCAGTTTGTTGTTTTGGCTTCTTCGTCTCTCTGTCCCTCACCCTCCTGGGATTTGTGAAGCACTGTCCTGGTCTGCTAGTCCATTTTTTTAAAAAATTTTTTCCATCTTTTTATTATCAAGTTGTAGGATAATTTATATATCCTGTACATTGGACCCCTACCAGATAGATGATTACCAAATATTTTCTCCAATTGAGCCAGCTGCATTTTCACTTTCTTGGCATTTCTTCACTTTCACTCCTTTGAGGTGCAAAAGTTTTTAATTTTGAGGAGCTTCCATTTATCTATTTTTTCTTTCATTGCTGATGCTTTGGGTATAAAATTCATGAAACCATTTCTCACTACAAGACTTTGTAGATGCTTCCCTACATTATCTTCCAAGATATTTATGGTCTTGTCTCTTATATTTAGATCTATGATCCACCTTTAGTTAATTTTTGTATAAAGTGTGAGATGGTGTACATCTTGAATTCTTTTGGATATGGATATCTGGTACTCCAAGCACCATGTGTTGAAGAGGCCATACTCTCCCAATTGAGTGGGCTTGGTGGTCTTGCCAAATATCAGTTGACCATATATGCAAGGATCTGTATCAGATCCATCAGTTCTGTTCCATTGGTCAGTACATCTGTCCTTAGGCCAATACCATGCAGTTTTGCATAATGTAGCTTTATAGTATGTTTTAAAGTCAGGTTGTGTGATTCCTCCAATTTCATTTTTGTTTTTCAGTGTCTTTGGCTATTCAGGGCCCCTTGCCCCTCCAAATAAATTTCATACTTAGATGTTCCAATTCAGTAAAAAATAAATCCCAGTAATTTTTTCTTTTTTTGGGGGGGGGGAGGGGATTGTGTTAAATCTGTAAATGACTTTGGGTGGGATAGATATCTTAGTGATGTTTAGTATTCCTACCCATGAATGGGGAATAATCTTGTCTTTTTTGTAGGTCTTCTTTGATTTCCTAAGAGTCTGGAAGACAGGATTACAGGAGACAGAAAGGGAGGAAAAAGTGGGAGCCGATGCCCAGATAGCCAAAACCTTTGATAAGGTGAAAAGGTGGAGTTGTGCACTGGATGAGCATGACAGTGGTGCAGTGATGTGGTTGGGTTTGTTGGTGCTCATCTGTGAGGAGTAGGTTGTGGGTATTGGTTTAGGCTATCCATGGGACTGGGGCAAGGGAGAGGGGTAGGTACAGGTAAACTCTGGAGATTTGCAGGTCTGTGGTTAAAACTACAATGTTGGGAATATTTGTTTGGCAAATATGGTAGGGGAGGTTTACTGGTGTGCGGTATTGGATGTGTGGGGGTACATGATACAGTGCACACCTGGGAAAGGCTTCTATGGAATCTGTAAGTGTTCATTTTGTCACAGTGTGTGATATCAGTAGGTGAAGACCCACAAAATAATCAAGGAAATATCAAATTCCCATCTTAGGGACTCCAACTATGTTCTCAATTACAGGGACAAGGATCCCTCAAGAACATAGGCTGTGCCTAATAAAGGAAAACAGACCAATATGTCAAGTCCTCAATATTAATTGCAAGTAACTATGAATCTCATTCTTCAAACATTGAAACTTAGTGATTACTTTAGGTTTGAAGGTGATGGAGAGGGAAGAATAGATGCAATATAGGGCATTTTTTAGGGCATTAGAATTGTTAGGCATGACCTTGCAATAACAGACACAGGCCACTTCAAATTTTGTCAAAACCTGTAAAAAGTGTACCATTCAAAATGTATAACGTAATGTAAACCATTGACCATGGTTAGTAGCAATGCTTCAATATTTGTACATCAATTGAAACAAATGTACCATCTGCATGTAAAATGTTATTAATAAGGGAGAGGGGAAAGGGGGAAGGGCATTGGATGTATGGGAATCAACTATATTCTCTATGTGACTTTTCTGTACCCTAAAGCTTCATTGAAGATAAAATGGAAAGAAAAATAAGACACTGGGGGAATATATGGAAGAAAATATCACATACAAAATATACATACAAGACAACAGATCTTACAGTGATGAAAGACACAATGTCTAAAATTTTCTTATATTTCAATGCAAAATTTTTTGTATTTTTTTATTTTTTAAATTACTATTTCAGGGAAACGGACTTTGGCCCAGTGGTTAGGGCGTCCGTCTACCATATGGGAGGTCCGCGGTTCAAACCCCGGGCCTCCTTGACCCGTGTGGAGCTGGCCATGTGCAGTGCTGATGCACGCAAGGAGTGCCGTGCCACGCAAGGGTGTCCCCCGCGTGGGGGAGCCCCACGCGCAAGGAGTGCACTCGTGAGGAAAGCCGCCCAGCGTGAAAAGAAAGAGCAGCCTGCCCAGGAATGGCGCCGCCCACACTTCCCGTGCCGCTGACGACAACGGAAGTGGACAAAGAAACAAGACGCAGCAAATAGACACCAAGAACAGACAACCAGGGGAGGGGGGGAAATTAAATAAAAATGAATCTTTAAAAAAAAAAAAATTACTATTTCATTTCCTTAGGAATTTTATTTGGTTATTTTGTTGGCTTCAGTTTTGGATCACAGGAGGGTCAGAGCAGTGGTGTTGGGGGATCACTGGTGTGGGGTGTCAGGGAAGGGGTGATGCAAGGGAAGAGGTTCACCTAGGGGCATGCCTCTAAGGCATATGAATATGTTCAAGTGTTCATGGGACTTTGCCTCAGTGGGTGGAGATCCACACAATAACTGAAAGGATATATAATAGAATTTCCATCCTGGGGAGTTCTACTGCATTCTCTAACAGGGCAGCAAGAAACCCCCAAGTGCAAGGGCAGGGCCTAGTGAAGGAAGACAGACCATTATGCCGGTCCCTTGATACTGATGATTATACTTATGAGCCTATTCTTGTGAAACTAACATTTAGCCTAGTATTATATACTGTCTAAGAGTTACCTCCTGAAAGCCTCCTTGTTGCTCAAATGTGGCCTCTCTCTAAGCCAAACTCAACATTTAAACACACTACCTTCCCCTCAGCATGGGACATGACTCCTGGGGATGAGCCTCCCTGACACTGAGGCATTATTACCAAGTGCCAACTAGCAGTGGATCTGGAAAAAAGAGCTTGACCAAAAGGGGGAAATGGTAAATACAAATTAGTTTTTATTATGGCTAAGAGATTTCAAAGTGAGTCACAAGGTCACTTCAGAGGTTATGCTTATGCAAGTCCCAGCATAATTTATGCTAGTAAATAATAAAAATTAAACATTTAAAGATCATTACCATTTACAATAGCAGAACATATATGAAATATTTGGTGTAGATGCAAAATATGTCCAGGATTTGTATGCTGAATGTATAAATTGCTGATGAGAAAAGAAGACCAAATTAAATAAAGAACTTCACGTCATCATGTTTGTGGCCAAGAAGACACAATATTAAGATGTGAATTTTCTCTGCATTTATCTATACATCTGTCTTAGTTTGCTAAAGGCTGCCAATGCAATATACCAGGAATTGGTCGGTTTTCATAATGGGAATTTATTAGTTTAAAAGCCTACAGTTCTGAGGCTGTGCAAATGTCCAAACCAAGGCATCATCAGAGATGCTGTCTCACTAAAGGTCAGCTGCTGGAGATCCTGGACTCATCCCATAAGCAAGGCAAAAATGGTCTCTTGCTTTCTTTTCCAGGCTTGCTTTGTCTCTGAACTCAGCTTGTCTCTCCTTTCTCTCTGGGTTTTGATGCTTCTGCTTCTGGCTTCTTCTCTCCCAGTTTCCATTCATTTCAGCTTCTGGCTTCCAGGAATTTCTCAGTGTCTGGATGTTCCTCTCTGAGTTTCTGTGTGTCTCTCTTTCGGTATTCATTCCATTTTAAAGGACTCCAGTAAGAAGATTAAGACTCACCCTGGGTCATGCCGTGCTGAATCATCTAATCATAATGGTCCCACCTAGCTAGGTTCACACCCACAGGAATGGACCTGTTTCAAGAACATGATTTTCTGGGGCACATACAAGTCTCAAACTACCACAATGTAGAATTGCCATATGATGTGGCAATCCTACTACTAGCTGCATACCCAGAAGAACTGACAGCAGGCATGTGAACAGATATTTGCACACCAATGTTCATAGCAGAATTATTCACAATTGTCAAAATATGGATGTAAGTCAAGTGTTCACCAACAGATGAATAGATAAACAAACTGTGGTATATTTATACACCGGAAAATTATTTAGACATAAGAAGTAATGAAGTACCGATACATGTGACAACATGGATGAACCTTGAGGACATTATGTTGAGTGAAATATGCCAGACCCAAAACAACAGAAATTGTATGATCTCACTAACATGAAATAGTTATAACAAGCAAACTCATAAATGTAGACTCTAGAGAATAGGTTATCAGGAGATAGAATGTGAAGCTGATGCTTAATTTCTTTCAGCTTCAGGCTAAAGTGGTTTCCTCTCAGCTTCTGTATTCCATTGATTCCAGCTTTTGGGTTCTTCTCTGTCCCTGCTGCTTCTTTCTGTGTGTCTCAGCTTTTAGTCCTCCATTTATAAAGGACTCCAGTAAGAGGATTAGGGCCCACCCTGGGTCCTACAATCTAATCAAAGGTCCCTTAACTAAATCTAACCAAAATGTCCCACATAGAGTAGGTTTACATACACAGGAATGGGTTAGCTTAAGAACGTGGGAAACGGACTTGGCCCAGTGGTTAGGGCATCCGTCTACCACATGGGAGGTCCGTGGTTCAAACCCCGGGCCTCCTTGACCCGTGTGGAGCTGGCCCATGCTCAGTGCTGATGTGCGCAAGGAGTGCCCTGCCACGCAGGGGTGTCCCCCGCGTAGGGGAGCCCCACACGCAAGGAGTGCGCCCATAAGGACAGCTGCCCAGTGTGAAAGAAAGTGCAGCTCGCCCACGAATGGCACCGCCCACACTTCCCATGCCGCTAACGACAACAGAAGCGGACAAAGAAACAAGACGCAGCAAATAGACACAGAGAACCCACAACCAGGGGAGGGGGGGAATTAAATAAATAAAAATAAATAAATCTTAAAAAAAAAAAAGAACATAATTTTCTGGGGTCAAGAAAAGTCTCAAACCACCATAAGATCTAGCTCAATTTCAATTGATATCCCAGCAGAATTCTCCATAGAAAGCCACAAGCTAATTCCAAAATTTGAATGGAAAAGCAGAGTAACTAGAACAGCCAACACAATTTTGAAAAAGTTCATACTGTCTTGATTTATATAGCTTTATATAAAGCTATAATAATCAGGAAAGTGTGGTATTGGTGAATGGCTAGACATATATATCAATGGAAGAGAATAGGCAGCCCTGAAATAGACCCTCACAAATATGGTCAATTAAAGTTTTGACCATGGTGCAGAGGCAATTCCTTACAAAATAGTATTTTCAACAAATGGTGCTAGAACAACGAGGTAACCATATTTAAAAAGTGAACTTTGACCTTATAAACAAACTCACTCTAAAAGATCATAGATTTAAATAGAAAACCTAAAACTATAAATCTAGATGAAAATAGAAGAGACCACCTTTGTGACATTGATTCACAGAGTCCTTACATATAACACCAAAAGCATAATCTTTAAAGGAAAACTTTTTTATAAAGTTGCCTACATTAAAGTTAAAAACTTTCGTGCTGCAAAAGTGACTGTTAAAAGAATGAAAAGATAAGCCACAAACTGGGTTAAAATATTTCCCAATAATATCTGACAAAAGACTTGTGTCAATAAAATAATGAAATCTAAAAGCTCAACAATAAGGAGGAACAAAATAAAGAAGAGGACAATAGATTTGAACAGACACCTCACCAAAGATACTCAGATGGTAAATAAGCATATGGAATGATGCTCAACATCATTAGTCATTAGGGCAATGAAATTAAAACTACAATGAGAGACTGCAACAGACCTATTAGAATGGTTAAAAAAATGACAATATCAAATGCTGGTAAAGCTGTGGAGCAACTAGAACTGTAATATATTTGTGGGAGAATTCAAAAATAGCACAGCAACTTTGGAGAGCAAGCTGGCACTTTTTTTTTTTTTTTGTATTTCTAGAGCAATGTTATTTTTTTCCACTGTCTCTTTTTTTTCTTTCTTTCTTTTTTAATATTACATTCAAAAAATACAAGGTCCCCATATACCCCCACCCCCCTCACCCCACTCCTCCCCCCATAACAACAATCTCCTCCGTCATCATGAAACACTCATTGCATTTGGTGAATACATCTCTGAGCACCACTGCACCTCATGGTCAGTGGTCCATATCATAACCCACACTCTCCCACATTCCACCCAGTGGGAGTCTGGCACTTTTTAAATAAAGTTAAACATATATTTACCATATGACCCAACAGGTTCACTTCTAGATATTTACTCTAAAGAAATGAAAATGTGTTTTCAGACAATCTGTATGTGAAAGTTTAGAGCAACTTTATTCATAATCATCAAAGCTGGAAATATCTCATGCCTATCAGCCAGCAAATGTATAAAATAACTATGGTACGTCCACACAATGCAATACTAATCAGCAATAAAAAGAATCTTAAATACATTTTCCTAAACGAAAGAAGCCAGGCCAAGAAGCTACATATTGCATGATTCTATTCATATGACACTTTGGAAAAGGCAACCTCATACAGATGAAGAAGAAAATAGTGGTTTTCAGGATGTTGGGGAAGGTCTACAAAAAGAGCTGCCCAGAAAAATTATGAGGGTGATAGAACTGTTCTGTGTGGTATGGGGTTGGTGCATATGTGACTCTGCATTTGTGGAAACCTATGAACTATATACCAGTAAAGAGTAAATTCTACTTTATGAAAATTAAACATAAAATAAATTTAAAACATTCTGCCTATCAAATTTTCAGACTTATAAAAATGGAAAGACTATGTTTTAGTGAATGTGTGGAGAAATATTCATATTGGTATACTATTGACAGGAATGTAATTTGTGCATCTTTATTGGGGAAAATTTAGCAATACCTATCAGGTGCACTCAAAATGTTCTCTTCATTTAACCCAGGAATTCTAACTTTAGCAATTTATTCTAAAGGAATAATTACAGAAACACATGAAATTAATGTACAATCAAGTTCACTACATTTTAATTTTATAGGAAAAATTGGCATTATCCAAAATATCCAACAATGTGGAATCATCTGATTAAATTTTTTTAGATCCATATGAAATAATTTTATGCAGTCCTTAATATTGTGTTTGCAAAGAATGTTAATGACATGGAAATATACTCATGATATTTCAAGTGTAAAAAAGATGGAGAATGAAACTATATATACAGTATGATGTCAATTTAGTTTTTAAAATGTGTTCAATACATTCATTTTTTTTAAAGATTGAAAAGAAATACACCCCAGTTTTACTAGTGATTGTTTTCTGGGTTAGAAAATTATAGATGTTTGTATTAGTCAGCCAAAGGGGTGCTGCGGCAAAATACCAGAAATTGGTTGGTTTTTTAAAGGGTATTTATTTGGGGTAGAAGCTTACAGTTACCAGACCATAAAGTGTAAGTTACTTCCCTCACTAAGGTCTATTGCCACGTGTTGGACCAAGATGGCTACCAATGTCTGTGAGGGTTCAGGTATCCTGAGTTACTCTCTTCCCAGGGCTTGTTTCTCTCTGGGCTCAGCTGCTCTGCTCCTCTGTGTGCTTATTTCCTGGGCTCCAGCATTAAAATTCCAACTCTTTTCTCTGCCCTGTCATTTTATCTGTGAGTCCCTGCCCAACAACGGGGTGGGGTTCAACATCCTACTGATGTGGCCCAATCAAATCCCTAAACATAATTTAATCACACCCAGAGGAACAGACCAGTTTACAAACATAATCCAACATCTATTTTTGGAATTCGTAACCAGTGTCAAACTGCTACAATGTTCTTTACTTTTTAATACATACTTTTCACTTACTTTTAACAGTGATCATTTGTACTTTTGTCATCAAGAGGGAAAAAAACACTTTTTTACTTAAAAAAGACAAGCCTAGATCAGTCCAGTCAAGCCCATGATCTTCTTCACTCAAAATGCCACACACTGTTGCCCATTGGGTGCTTATTCTCCTCTCGTTCCTTCAACTACTGGACCCCCTGCAGGTGAACACTTGCCAAAGCAAGAGAGGGGGAGGAAGCATTCTTCCAAGAGCATAAAACTTCCAAGTTAAACAGGCTTCGTAAGCCTCAGCATCCCAACCATACAAACTGGTTGTAGCAGTTTGATACGGATATGAATCCCAAAAATAGATATTGGATTATATTTGTAATCTGATCTGTAACCTGGGAAAGATTGGGTTATGAGTAGGTCATTGAGTCTCCATCCCTTGGTGTGTAGGGACTCACAGATAAAAGGCATGGCAGAGAACAGAGATGAGGGTTTCTGATGCTGGAGTGTTGATGTTGGAGTTTGATGCTGAAGCCTTAAACTGGAGCCCCAGGGAAAGAGACAGAGCTATTTCCCTGATAGTCTAGAGCTGACCTTGTGCTTACTTCCTGAGCTCCAGCATAGAGCCTCATATTCTACAGCAGACCTTGTGGAGGAATCAGAGGAGCTGAGCCCAGAGGAACTCAGAAAGCCTGAACCCTCACAGACATCAGCAGCCATCTTGGTCGAACATGTGGAAATAGATTTGGTGAGGGAAGTAACTTATACTTTATGGCCTGGTAACTGTAAGCCCCTCCTCCAAATAAATACCCTTTATAACACCCAGCAGATTTCTGGTACTTTACATCAGCACCCCTTTGGCTGACTAATACAGAATTTGGTACCGAGAGAGGGGTAGTGCTTTTGCAATTACCAAAATGCTGGAACAGTTTTATAAAGGGGTAAAGGGTATTTTTTGGAGGAATTGTGGGATGCTTGAAAGAAAAGACCTACAGTGCTTTGAAGGGACCGTTCATAGAAATATGGATGCTAAAGAGACTTTTTATGATACCTTAGAAGTAAGAGATGAAACTATAATTGGAAACTGGAGGAAAGGCAATCCAGGTTTTAAAGTTGCAGAGAGCTTAGCAAGATTAACTCCTGGTGTTTTATGGGAGGCAGAATTTGAAAATGGCAAGTCTGGGCA
Organism: Dasypus novemcinctus; assembly: GCF_030445035.2. NCBI lineage: Eukaryota > Metazoa > Chordata > Mammalia > Cingulata > Dasypodidae > Dasypus > Dasypus novemcinctus. Next base: position 82,613,720 of record NC_080704.1, on the reverse strand, counting down.
TTTAGCTGGAGAAATTTCCAGACTAAATCTGGAGAACGCAGGTTGGCTTCTGCTTGCAGCTTATAGCAAAATGCTAGATGAGAGACTTATACTGAGGACTGAACTGTTGGGTACAAAGAAAACAGAAACTGATTCTGGAAATTCCAAGCCTGTGAGAGTCAAGCTGCCAGAAGAAAGTGCCCCATTGGAGGACTTAACTAAACTTGTTACTTGTAAATCAGGATTGAAGATGCAGTTATCTCAGAAAGACTTGTGGAAACTCTTATTGTCTGATGGCTTGAACCCCTGCTTCCTGCATGTTAAACCAAGAAACCTTTTGAGGGAGCTGTATGAATAAAACCACTGTCAGCCTGGAATAAAAAGGACATGGAAAGGAGAGATTGAAAGAGAAACAGCTTTAAGAGGAAAACCATGGAAGCTGAGATCTGAAATTTGGACATCGCCTAGGGCCAAGCTAGGAGCCCCACCCCTGTGTACAGAGAGGGTGAGTTTCCCCTGGCAGTTGAAGAAATGGATGATCCTGTCCGGTGTTCTGGGAGAGTTTTGCTGCCCCAGGGTACAGAGAGGGTAGAGCACATTCCCCAAGGATTAGGGTGGTTCAGGTCAGCACCCCACAGGTCTGAGAAGGGTGGACCTGAGCCCCAAAGGGTAGGGGAGGCCAGGTGGTCAGCTCATTGTTCTGAGAGGGTTGAGCCTGTATGCCAAAGTTTAGGGGCAATATTGTCCTCACACCACTGTACTAGGGGGGTTAAGACTCTAACCCAAAGTTTGGGTGAGGTGTGGCAATCACCCCACCACTCTTGGAGGGAAAGGTCTGGAGCTTGGTTGACACCCAGATGCTTGATGAGGGTGCAACCAAAAAAATGGCAGTTGGGCAAGACTGTGGAAAGGGTGGGTCCCCCTATGGCCCCAAGGAGAAGAAACCATCTTCTTAAGAATGACTCTCAGACTTCGAAATCGAATGAAGGATGCCCTGCAGGTTTACTGAACTGTAGAGGACCCATGACCCATGTTTCCCTCCCAATTTCGCCTTATCATAATGAAAAGTTTATCCTTTGTCCATTTGTGTACTGGAAACAGATAAATTGTTTTGTAAGTCTCAGAGGTCTATAGCAGGCAGGACTTTGCCCCAAGATAACCTGTATTTCTTTTAAATGATTGTGATATGATTTAATACTCTGTTTTTACTGATTTAAGGTTTTTTCAAATATTGTAATGTCTTTTTGGAATTCAGAGTGTGGAGTGTAGTGGTTTGATATGGATATGAATTCCAAAAATAGATATTGAATTATGTTTGTAATCTAATCTGTAACCTGGGCATGATTGAGTTATGATTAGGGTGTTGAGTCTCTACCCCTTGGTGGGTGGGGACTCACAGATAAAAGGCATGGCAAAGAACAGAGATGAGGGTTTCTGATGTTGGAGTGTTGATGTTGGAGTCTGATGCTGAAGCCTTAAGCTGGAGCCATAGGGAAAGAGACAAAACCATTCGCCTGATAGTCTATAGTTGACCTTATTGAGGAAACAGAGGAGCTGAGCCCAGAGGAACCTAGAAAGCCTGAACCCTCACAGACACCAGCAACCATCTTGCTCCAACATGTGGCAATAGACTTTGATAAGGGAAGTAACTTATGCTTTATGACCTGGTAACTGTAAGCTCCTACCCCAAATGCATACTCTTTATAACACCCAGCAGATTTCTGGTATTTTGCATCAGCACCCCTTTGGCTGACTAATATACTGGTGTCAATCTCCATGACATATATAAGGATCACATACCTGTGTTATATAAATGGGAGTTTCTCCTCATTTTCTTCCATGGAAGAATCTTTCACAACCTTTCTCTAAAGCATTCCTTTTCATTTTAGATAGTTCATCATGTCCTGGGGAATAACAAATAATAAGTCCAAGGGTTGTCATTTCATTGTACCATGTCCGTATGCTAGATGTGGTATTTTGGGATGCCTGGAACCATTCTGCCACTGTCCCTGCCACCTCCATCTTCTTTTTTTTTTTAACCTGGGCTATTTAGTTCTACTTGTCATCTCCATTCTCTTTTACCCCTTTAATACCCTGTCAGTGGACCAGAGATTTTTTCTAAATTGCCCACCCTGTTTTTGGATGTTGCTCTATTGGAGCTGACTGAAAGTTCCACAAAGTCAGCCCTAGACGAAAACAGTGGCTGGTAGTGATATTCTCACAAGTATGAAGGGAGTAGTGCAGGGCAACAACTTATCTCCAAATCACTAAAAATATGGCTTTCTTAAGTGATCCTCAGTGTTGCTCCCATTCCAGTAGAGGACTTTATGACCTCTTACTCTTCTCTCTGCCCGTTCTCTCCTTCCAAGGACGACATGGAGTTTGGACCTATCTCACTCACAAGCATCAGCTATCTCAGGTTTGCCTCATTCATTCATGCAGGCTTCTGGCAGATGAGACTCAAGGAACTGGTCCAAAATTCACTAAAAATGTCAAACAAACTTATACTCCATTATGAGATTTCATAGCCTACCTCTCCTTCCTTGTTGCTTTCTACTCCTCACTCTCCTTAGATTCAGAGGGCAACATGGATGCCACTCCCAAGAACACTCACTGAGGTTCCCTTTACTCATTCACAACAAGGATCCTCCAAGATGAGAGATGGTACAGGCAGACAACCTAAGGAGTGGTAAAGGAAAGGAGACCAGCTGAAACCCATCATGATGGGGCAAGAAATGGAGGGAGGTTGGTGACAGCAAGGAATAAACTACAAGTACTCTGAAGAAAGGAGAGGCAAGACCCAGGGCAGAGCACCAGAAGTTGCAACCAAGAGTGTCCTGAAGAGTCAGTGAGAATGGATCTGAAAGGCACAAGACTTTCCATTTTCCTCATGCTCTATCTCATTACCCGGAGAAACAAAAAACTAACTAGGGCAGATATTGTTCAGCATTAACCCATAAGATATCTGTCCTTACATCTCATATGTCCTAAGCCAAGTCCTAATCTCCGAAGGCCAAGTCAGAAGAAAATGGGATATTGGATTTTGGCAAGTCCTTTTATTGGTGTTTCTTGATCAGTTGAGACATTGTGAATAAATTCTGGGGTCAGATTCAATAGGGTTGCTGGACTTGACTATAGATTCTGCAGTGGCTGCCTTGAGATCAGGTGGGGAGTAGGCATCAGGCTGATCAGCATGAGTATTCTTTAACTGCAGAGGTAACTACGACAGATTCCACCTCAATCTGAGCATTCATGCCTGTTTTTTTCTATTCATTTATTTTTTTCTTCTTTATTTTCTTTTAAATGTTACATTCAAAAAATATGAGGTACCCATATACCCCCCATCCCACCCATCCCACCCCTCCTACATCAACAACCTCTTCCATCGTCATGGCACATCCACTGCACATGCATGCCTCTGTTTTTAAAAGCCAGGAAGAAGTGCTTGTGAAAGAAAAGGGTGACTTCCAATGGCATAGACATGTGCAGAAAAGTACTAGCGGAAGAAGAAAGATAGGGGTTTTATTTACTTAGCTCAGTAATGTCTGTCTTAGAGGGCTGAAGGAAAAACAAATAAGATGATCTGGGGATTGGAGTCCCTTCCAAATCAGATGACTGTCCTACTTCCATGGAGCATGTGTCCATTGTTGCTGAAACCCAAACCTATCTCTGGTGGCCTGCATTCCAGTATGGGGACCCAGCAATTTTCCCCTCCTGGCCTAGCAGGGAAAATATTATGCCATATTTAAGGGACTTTTTTTTTCTGTGAGCGTGGGATGTTCTTTATGGGAAGTAATACTTCATACACCTACACACACATGGGTATCCTAAAACTTGTGCAATGATAAAGGAGAAAAGAGAGGCCTAAGCATGCAATTGAAAACGGCAACTTGTGATCTGGAGAGGGTCTCAAGAGAATTGTCCTTCTGGTGTTTGTTATCTGTGTCTATTTGCTGCGTCTTCATCGTCCGCTTCTGTTGTTGTCAGCAGCATGGGAATCTGTGTTTCTTTTTGTTGCAATCTGTGTTCTTTTTGTTGCATCATCTTGTTGTGTCAGCTCTCCGTGTGGGTGGCACCATTCTTAGGCAGGCTGCACTTTCTTTCACACTGGGCAGCTCTCCTTACAGGGCACACTCCTTGCGTGTGGGGCTCCCCTATGTGGGGGACACCCCTGCGTGGCATGGCACTCCTTGCGTGCATCAGCACTGCATATGGGCCAGCTCCACACGGGTCAAGGAGGGCCTGGGGTTTGAACCACGGACCTCCCATGTGGTAGACAGATGCCCTAACTGCTGGGCCAAGTCCACTTTCCTATCCTTCTGTTGAATGGTGCTTTGTGAAGCTGAGATGAAGTCAGTCTACAGTCATCCTCTGTCACTTTTTCCCTTTCCTTCTCCTTCACATGAAGTCTTCTATTAGCTATTCCTCCCGGGGAATAAATATAAACCAGCCCCCACAGAAGGGGTGGGCCACCTAAGGGCTTGGTTACTCTAACACAGTGGTTCTTAGACCTTTGAAGGAATATTAACTCATTTGAAAAACATTACAGAAGCCATGGCTCCTCTTCCCTAGAGAATGTACGTACAAAAAAAAAAAAAAGTCTACAAGGAATGTCAAAGGGTTCACAGAGATTCTCTTCTCCTAAGCTTTACCTCTAACACCTAAGACCATTTCTCTGCATCGATTTTCACCCCTTCTCCCCAACAGCACAAGGAACATCTACCATATCTACCACATCTTCCCTTTGATATGAGCTTTCTTTTGGTTACCCTTTATCCTAAAAAGCTGAATTAGATAGTAATTAATAGGGATGTGTCTTGTTCTAGTTTATCTGTATATATATATATATAAAGTACTGTGCTTGGTTTTATAAAGGGCAGCCACTAGCTCACTCCTCATGTCAGAGGCTCAGAAACTGAAGTACATTATGGAACATGGCCAAGAAAAGCTTGTACCATGCAATGAGATTAGGTCAAGGTCAATAGAAAATTTTGATCTGAAAGAAATCTTCCATGTGACTTCAAGGTGACTGTTTCAAGAACTAGGAGATGACCACAAAGATTATAGTAGTGCAGAAAGCCAGCAGCTTCCCTAATTATCCTCATCAGGGATTGTTGCTCACTTTACCACACCCAAAGTGTGACAGCCCCTGAAGAGCTAAATGGATAGCACATAGTAAAGTGTCAGCCTTAGAGCAAGCATTCAACGAAGGGGGACTCTTCTGGTAAACACCTCGGTGCAATTTGCAAACCATTGCTTTTGCATCTTATAACCCCTACCTCTCTTCCAAGGCTCATACTAAAACACAACCCCTCCTCTCTTATATGTACAGTTGTCATGTGCCAACTGCCAGGTCACTCCTCACAGTCATTGAAGCATTTTGTACCTGGTCCGCAGTGTCCATTTCCAGCTCACATTCTGCTATAATCCTGGGTGATGTCACAATCCATGTAAACTACCATCTGACATCCTAGCTTCACAGGTTCTTGATCACTCCATTTCTGAAATCTTAATACTCCAGATCCACTCTCTGATCACAGTTCCTATCACTCCAGTTTTATAACTACCTAGTTTCTTTGTTTTGGACTCTGAGCCCCTTCCTGATCTCACTTCTTTCCTTATTCAGCTTCAATCCTCAAATCCAGTCAGGTGTAACTCCTTTCTAGCTGCCCATCCCTCAATCAGTCAAAGTCAACCCCAGGCACCCAAATGATATTTGTGGCAATGCCTGATTTATATTCTCTGACAGCTTCTAAGCCAGTTTCAAACTAGTTTCTGACTTGGATACCATAAGCTCCCCTGTTAACGAACTTACTCCAGCCTTTTGGCCTGGATATTACCTAGAGACACACACCCATTCTGGTCCTCCCGTTCCATCAATCAATTTTTTTTTTCTGTCCCTGGTCAGCTTCCTCCCTGTCATCTGCCTTGACATTTCCAATTCCCCACTTCCACTGTCAATTTCCCTTCCTTACTTCTATCCCTATCTCTATAATCCAGTGAGGAGTTAGTTCTTTCCATCCAGTGCTAGCCCTCCAGTTCTCCACTTATGATCTAGAGCTGTAGGTTTCACCCACCTATCCCCACCTGTATCATTCAGGGACTTATTCTATTTGTTACCATTTTTCTGTCCTACATCTACAATGAATCCCATCTCAGTTTCTCCAGCCCATTTTCTGCAAACACACTCAGTTTTATTCCATACTAAAAAGGTGTTTGTATGACTCACTGTGGGGCCCCGTAGGAGTGGTTTACCCTGTATTCTGGATGTCACATCTGTAAGCAGAAAGAAGGCTTCTCATGGGGGCAATAGTGACAAGGACACTAAATATGAATCAGAAAATATGAACATTATGAGTCATGATCAGGAAAGCAGAGACCTGTAAAGGCAGGTGGGGGGATAGCTGGGGTAAAGTTGAAAGGGGAAGACCAGACACAGGAGCAAGCCCCAGACTATGAGATGAGGTTTCTAATCAGACAGTGATCACTCTGGTTCTACTCAGGGAGCAACTGGCAGCAGATATAGAAGCAGCTGTAGCCATGCATCATCTATAAGTAGCCAAGGTTAAAATGCAGGCATGGAAATGGAGTATTTCATGGGAAACACAATATCAAATATGATGAACATTTGGCACTTGTACTGCTACTCCCCATTTCCCTACCCTCAGCAGACATCGCTAATGAGTTATAACCCTCTTTCACACTGAGCTGGTGATGTGGGCTATGGGTGGGAGGCTCTTTGTCTCTTTGGAGATAACCTAAGCTGTCTGTCTCGACTTGTGGGTGTAGGACGGTAAGAGGCTGCAGTCCTGCCCTTGGTGACCACGGCAATGACTCCAGTCCCGGGAGGCCATTTAGCAATGCAAACTCTATATACACAGCAGTCAGTCCAGGGAAACTCTGATGGTAAGGATGCTGAAACCTAAGGGAACTTGGACTTGGCCTCAAATGGGAAATATAGCTTGTGCATAAATTCAAAATCATCTAATTCTGTATCCAAGTGTGCCTGGTCTCTAGAAATCCTGTTAAGTAATATGGGCTTTGAATGTTCAGAAAGGATGTAAGACTAAATGTGTATTCAAGGTTGCATCCAGATGGAACAGTGGGGAAGATGCTAATTCATGCTCACCTGAAATGTGGGTGATATGTTAATTCAAAACCTATCTGGTACTCAGGCAAAGACTTAACTAACAAAGAAAGTAGTTTTCTTTGATAAAAGCACCATTTGCCTCCCCCCCCACCCCCCCACCCCTGTACAAAAAGAACTTGAAAATCTTGTTCAAGGCTCAGGTTTGAAACAGAAAGCTCCGGAGTCTGGCTGTCTGTCAATAAACCATTTTTCCTTCTCGAAAGCATTCCTGAGTCCTGGCCTTTCTATATGCAAATAATTGAACCTCTCTCAACTTCTACAACACTGGGACTTGGCTTCAGAATCCTTACCACATATTTCAGGCAGGGACTATCAATCATTTGGAGATGAAGTCTACTTGCTATCCTTGCACTGCACAGAAACATCTACAGCAAAAAGAATTAGAAGGACTAAACTTCAGGAGTAAGCATTTTGAAGAGAGCTTGGACACTGTAGGCAACTGCTGGGGACAAGCTGAACCCTTAGTGATCACAGAGCAGACGCCCAATTAATATCTGTTGATGATTCAATTTTTTCATTCAACAAACCATTTAATGAGACCTACAATGTGCACTGGGTTAGGCAATGGGAATACACAGATAAATAGGGCACTGTCCTTGCCCTTAAGGAATATAGAGTCTGGTAGATGAGAGCCATAGACACGAACAATGACAATACAATCTGGTTCATGCTAGGACACTTAACAGGTTGTATTATATCCATCTGAGTAGGAATTCTTAAGAGTAGCACCACTCCAAGGTGCTGCTGGATCCATGAGGAGAAGCAGCCTGAGTCCTCCCAGCCACTATGGCCTGCTGTCGTTTCTGTCATGGTGAGTATCTCAAAAACTAACAACGATAATAATAATAGCTGTGATTTATAGTATATATGACATACACTTAACAGATACTCTCACGGCAACCCTGAAAAATAATTATTATATCAGATGAAAAAAAAGTTCAATGAGGTTAAATAACATGCCTTTGTGCACACAGCAAGTAAGCAGTGGCTTAAAATCCAGTTTTTGCCAACTTCAAAGCATTTTTTCAACCTTTTAGGATAAACATTTTTCAGGCAAAATTACTTTTCAGCAGCTTTCTAGTTGGAACTAGAACAGAGGCAATAGATTGGTGGCCAGGTCACAGACTAAAGACTTGTTCTGATTTCCCACATTATCTGGAAGAGGGGGAAACAAAGGTGAAGAAGTAACTTCACACTACATTCAATTGAAAACTTTGAGGTCAGTAAGTTTTTCTTTTTCCTCAACCCCAACATCCTTATTGGGCAGTCAAGGTATAAACACCTCTAATCAACTCTCTCCTTTTAATCCTTGCCATGGTTAACACTATTATCAGCAGCAACTATAGTTGATTTAGTATATTCCAGGCCTGTTCTAAACCATTTAAATAAATACTCCCATTGAATCCTTCCTTCCTGCCCAAGTCATTGCAAACAGATACTCTTATCCCTACTTGATGTAAGAGGAAAGAAACACCCAGCGTTGTGAAGAACCATACGCAAGATCACATTGCTGATGTCCGATCAAAGATTTGAAATTGAGGCCCACAATCTCACTATACTGCTTTGCTGTCTTTCTTAGGGCTTCCTCCTCCAACTCTTCCTCTCCTTGCTTCCTTCATGCTGGCCAGTTGCATAAGGCCCTCTGAAACACTGTTCTACTTAAATATAATTTCCCTACTTCTCATTCTGGTCACACAAAAAAAGCTCATTCTCTGAATCTCTGACCAAAGTGGAAAATTCCCCAAAGAATATTGTTTTTATATCCCTTTGAGAAAAGAGAAGATAAATGATGGTCATGCTTAGATTTTAAATCACTGAATATATATATTTTTGTTTGCAGCATTATCATTTTTAAGCCCATAAGCAAAATAAAGCACCTGAGCCAATAACTTCAAGGCCCTTACTTCTCTGAACAGACCTTAGGTATAAAGGGGTCATTGAAAAGTAAGCCTTGTACTTGGGGGATTGTTGCTGTTCCATTGGGGAATGTGACAGAGCTCCCCTGGCTAGGAACACAGCACTCCCTCAGTTGTCATTTGTAACTGCTGCAAAAAGTAAATATGCTAAAAGCTTATCTAGAATATCTGGAGTCCATGCTAAAAGCTTACCTAAGATGTGGAAGATATATATGCTAATTGAAGCCTATTGAGAACTGAAACAAAGGGACCATTTGGCCTTTCCTCTCTGTATAAAATACATTTGAAAATCTTGTTCAGGGCTCGGGATTCAAACTGAAAGCTCCCGAGTCCCGCCGGCTGTCAATAAACCATTTTTCCTTCTCAAAATCTTTCCTGAGTCCTGGCCTCTCTATACTCAAATAATTGAACTTCTCTTAAATTCTACAACACTGCAACTACTATGAAAATACCCAACGAATATCTGAACATTTTTATATACCTTATATACATGCCCTGGAGAACTCCCTCCCAACCATGTGTCCCCAGTCAATAACACCCCACACCAGTGTTCCTCCCCTGCCATGGTTGAACCACTCTGTGGTCCAAAACTTCTTCAAATTTGAAGCCTAATATATTGCCAAATTCAAATAGTAGGAAAATGAAATAGTAATGATAGGTTTAAAGATTAGAAATAGAATACATATTCTAATTTTAAAAAATTGAAATAAAGTAAAAAATGAATTGGGGAATTAAAAAATGAAAAATATCATAAAACATTGTTTTTGATGTTTTGCCTTTCACCACTGTAATAGGTGTTGCCCTGGATGTACAGTGGCAAGGCAATTTCTTTCATTCCGACCTCAGTGCCTACATCTTTTTCTTTTCAAAGACCAGTGAAGAAGGACGGTCCAATGATGAGCCCTTGATACTAATGACTATGCTTAGAGCCTGTGTGCCTGAAATTTCAACTAGGTCTGGAGCTGCAGGGTGCCTAAGAGTTACCTCCTGAGAGCCTCCATGTTGCTCAAATATGGCCACTCTCTAAGTCAGACTCAGCATGTACATGCATTACCTTCCCTCCAGCATGGGACATGACTCCCGGGGATGAGCCTTCCTTGCACTGAGGTATTACTACCAATCACTAAGTGGTGATGGATCAAGAAAAAGACCTTGAATAAATTGGGGAAATGGTAAACACAAATGAGCTTATATGGCTAAGAGTTTTCCAAAAAGAGTTGGGAGGTCATCAGAGGGGTCACACTTATGCACACCTCAGCAGGATCCCAGAGGCAGCCAGAGTAGATACAACCCCAGGTCCTGGTGCTCCTGAGGGCTGTGGAGACACACAGGTTCTATGGTCATGGCAGATGGCTCTGGAGTTCAGTGCCTTGTCAGTGGGTCCTACTTTTGTGTTTGTGTTCCTGAGTGCGATGGAGTTGGACTCAGATGTGGCCTTTCTACACATGGCTCTCCTGTCACTTTTACTGAACATGTGGTTGGCACTGGGGTTGGTGTATACTCAGGAGACTTAAATCTCTGTGCTGGCCATGTGCCAGTTGGGCCCTGATCCTCAGCAGAGCTGTAACTCCTACTCTCCAATTCATTGGACTTACCCAGGTCATCTAACAGAGAGGTGAAAACAGTCAACTACCACACCAGGGAACTGAGAGTGCCTACAACTGCAAGCAGGAGAACCACATCCATCAACCATGTGGGATCTAAACCCCCTGTCGACATAGAGGTGGGGTGGACATCACCATCCCAGGGGCCTCAGGATGGAGGAATAAAATATGGATTAGAGTGCACTTACTGGTATTCTACTGTAGAACTATTGTGACTAGTAATGGAAGAAACTGTAGCATTGATGTGGAGAAAGTGGTCATGGTAGTAGCTAACGGCAGGGAGAGTAAGAAGAGATGTGATGTTGGGGCATGTTTGGGACTTTCAGTTCTTTTAAATGATATTGCAGGGACAGATGCTGGACATTATATATCCTGCCATAACCTACTCAATGGACTGGGGGAGAGTGTAAACTTCAACATAAACTATAATCCAGTGTGGTGCAGCTGTGCTCCAAAATGTATTTACCAAATGCCATGAATGTGTGGCAATGATGAAAGAGGTTGTTGATGTGGGAGGAGTGGGGTGATTTTTTAATGTAGCATTTTTTCTGATCTATGTATCTTCCAAAAAATACAATTAAAAACATAATAATATTCTGAAAAAAGTAAGCCTCCACTTTTGGTGGAACAACCTTGTGAGACATGTGGCAGTGAGAGTAGACCTGCTACTTTTTAGAAGTTAAAGGAACTTAGGAACATTGGAAGAGGTCTACTGCTGTTCCTATGCCTTCCTGGGAGCCAACATTTCCTATATGGCTTTGCCCAATAAAGAACTTTGCAGAATGTCTGCAGAAGGAAACAGTAACATACCAACCATCAGCCAGATCCATCCAAAACCATGAGAGGATCTTTCAAGTCCAGTGGTGGGAGAAGGGGGGGTGCACATTTGTCAAAGTTAGAAAACCTTGGCTTTTCCCTCTGCATCACTTTAATTTTCCTGTAAGTTCTATTCTGTGTACATATTTATACCCTCTTAAATATACCCCCTCTTCTCCACTCCCAGACCTTCTACTCCCAGTACTTCATTTCTCATCTTAACTATTGCAGTAGCCTTCTAACTGATCTCCCTGTCCAGATTCATACTCCTCCCAGAACATATTCCATACTTCTACCAGTGTCCATCAAAAATATCCCTTTCTTAAAACCTTCCAAATACTCCCCACTACCTTCAATAAGAAGTCCAAATTATAAGGTGTACTATGTAATGATTGATTCTTGACCTAAATTTCCAGCCTCATTTCATGAACTATTTGTAGTTCCCCCAGCTCATCCTTCTGTTTCCAATGTCCAGGTCTTTGCTTAGAAGATTTTTCTCTTTGTTTTCTGCCTAGTCAACCTTTACTACTTTTAAGACTCAATACAAGAATCAACTCCTCTGACCTCTGACAACTTCAGACTTAAATGATTTCTCTTCTGTACCCCCACAGTACTGTGTACATACCTCCACTGAAGAGCATACCATACTATTGCAATTATCTCTTACTAGACTGGGAACTCTGTGAGGGCAGGGACTTTGTCTAATTCATCTCTGTATACCCAGGACCCAGCACAGTGCCTGGAAGCTCAAGAGGCAGCAGAGAAGAGGCTGAAAATGCAGGACAGAGAGCAATAAAGCAATAGGCTTGAGTAGGGGCACCAAACATATATGCTTAATGAGTTAACGCTGTAGAGAAATATCTTTTCAGTCCAATATTGCAGAGATGTCAAAGGAAGAGACAAGCTGACTCAAGAAGGACTTCCCCATCACAAACTGTAGTGAGACAGATGCTAAAAGAACACTTGTTAGATATGTTATAAAAAGGACTTTAATAATTGGGGTTGGATTAAAGTAACCTAAAGGCCTGTTTGAGATAGAAGACTTTTTCTTTAAAGATCTTATTTATTTATTCCTCCTCCCCTCATTGTTTTCACTCACCGCCTGCTCTCTGTGTCTGTTCACTGTGTGCTCACCTTCTTATAAGGTGGCATCAGGAACTGAGCCCAGGACCTCCCATGTTGGAGGGAAGCTCTCAATGACTTGAGCCACCTCTGTTCCTGCCTTTTGTGTCTCTCATTTTGTTGCTTTATTGCGTCTCTTTGCTGCATTATCTCATTGCATCATCTTGTTGAGTCAGATTGCTGCACCAGCCCATCGCATCAGCTTTCTCTCTAGCTCATCTTCTTTAGGAGGCCCTGGGAACTGAACCCAAGACCTCTCATGTGGTAGGTATGTGCCCAACTGCTTGAGCCATATCCACTCCCCAATAGGAAACTTTTAAGGTCCTTCCATCCCTGAGGGTCTAAGATATCTACAGTCTTTGGCATGATCTCAAAAACATCATCACTCTGAGCCTAAGCTCCAAATGTTATAGACCTATGCAAGAATGGTGGCTCCCAGAGTTTTGAACAAAGACTGAGGCCTTACTTGCATTTACATTGGGCTGATTGCAAACTTACAACATAACTCATTCTTTAGTGGCCTCTTGCCAGTTGACCCTTAAGCCTGGAGCAGGAAATACCATATACGGTTCCAAGGTCAATAAAAAGGATTTTGTGATCCAAAATATCTTCCAACACTTGCTACCTAATTCTTAAATTTCTCCCTTAAGGCTTAAGTGCCTTTAATCAATCTTTGTTGAAAGGCCATTTAATCTAATATGAGAAAATATATAAGATGTTAGCAATCAAATTTATGCTACATTGTGGATAAAAGCATCTCCTACACCGAACCTTACCAGATCATCTAGTCCAATCTCCCCTTTCCCTGTACACAATTCAAATAAAGGAATGCCTACAAAACATCCAAAATTTTACCTCTAATCCTTGGTTTCCCCAATTGCAAAATAAGGGAACTATCTTTTTTTTTATTGACTTTGTAATAATATTACATTAAAAATATATATATGAGGTCCCATTCAACCCCACCCCCCCACCCCACCTCAAGGGAGCTATCTTGAATGATTTTCCAGATCTCTTTAACTTCTGATATTCCATGGGTGCACAGAGTTTCTTAGCCTATACTTGTACCTAAAAAATAGACAGACTGGGAAGCAGATGTGGCTCAAGTGATAGAGCTTCCGTCTACCATATGGAAGGACATAGGTTTGATCCCTGGGACCTCCTGGTGAAAAGAAAGAAGAGAAAGCATGCCCACATGGCAAGCCAGTGCCCACACAAGTGCCTGCTTGGTGAGCCAGTGCCCCGTGCAGGTGAGTCATGCAGCAAGATGATGATGCAGGTGAGTCATACAGCAAGAGGATGATGCAGGTGAGTCATGCAGCAAGATGATGACACATTCAAAGAGAGACAAGGGGAGAGTCAAGGTGAAGCACAGCAGAAACCAGGAACTGAGGTGGTGCAATTGACAGAGAACCTCCCTCCCCATGAGAGGTCTCCAGAATCAAATCCTGATGAACCCTAGAGGAGAGTAAAAGAGAAAAGAAGACAACACAGACAACAAAAATAGCAAGGAAGGAGGAGGGGAAGGGGGAAATAAATAAATAAATAGAAAATAAATAAAGACACTGGTAGTATCTGTTCATCCTATTTCACCAGGTTGTTGTGAGTCAAATAAAACCATTTGTGTGTAAAACTTCAAAAACTATATACTGCTTTACAAACTTAAGGATTTATCGCTGGACATTAAGCTATACCAGGGCTAAAAAATATGCTCTGTCATTTATTGGATGAGTTACCATAGGGAATTTACTCCACCATTTTGTGATGCCTCATGCCTTATGGTAATAAATTGGAACCTGTGAAGCAGGCATGCAATAAAATTCAATTTTGGGGGAGTGGAAGTAGCATAAGTGGTTGAGCACCTGCTTCCCATGTTTGAGGTCCTGGGTTCAATCCCCAGTACCTCCTAAATATAGGGTCAAATCATCTTGAGGAGTAGATGCTTCCTATGTATGAAGTCCCAGGTTTGATCCCTGGTTCCTATGTATGAAGTCCCAGGTTTGATCCCTGGTACCTCCTAAAAACAGAACAAAACAAACAAACAAAAACTACTCTTATTGTGGAGATGTAGCTCAACGGGTTGAGCATCTGCTTCCCATATACAAGGTCCTGGGTTCAATCCCTAGTACCTCCTTTAAAAAAGTCAGTTTTATTTCATTGGACTGAGCCCCTCATAGACACTCAGGAATAAGTGTGACTTTTAAACACAAACCAGGGCAAGTGCGGAGGTTAGATCTAAACATTGCAGGGCCCCAAGATCATCTGGAAAGAACTGTAATATCAGGTCCAAAAGAAACATTTTGGCGATTGAATTACAGCATGAGCTCCCTAGAAAAACTGATGAAAACTATGAAAAACAACAATTTAAAACTTCTGGCAAACAAAGAGCAGATGAAGAAACATCTATTCAAGAACATGTATGAAAATTTGATTAAAAAGCTGAGTCTATAGTACCTGAACCAAGACCATTCCCTCCCTACTTCCCTCCCCTTTCCCAGCTCAGCAAGGTAGAGATGCCACTTTAGACTGCTTCAGCCTAGAACACAGGGATCCCTCTTACTCTAGCTCCCAGTAGGAGTGTTTTCTTCCTAGGAGGAACAGGACTTCCGAAGTTCTCATCCTGCCCCCAGCTCTGTTCCTGAAGCTATATCCTACTCAAGTACAATTAAGAGGTAGTGGTTCCCTCCTTCTGTTCATCCTCCAGTCATGGAATGGAGGCTCTAACTTGGGCACAATTTACTGAGAACACTGGGGCCCTGATCACTATTGCATCAGCTCATGAGGCAGGTGGTTCCATGGCAGAGGAGGCAAGCTAAGACTATCCCCCGGTTGCTGATGTCCTCACCCCACACTGAGTACTTAGCTCCTAGAGTGGGGATGTCACTCAGAGAGAACATTGTCATTGTCCCCATCATCGGTTCCAGAACCCTGGCTGAGAGATTTTTCCTGGAGAAATACAGTCCTTTGAACACCTTTATATCTCTTCCCAAATGAACTGACATTATTTGCCATAGAGAGTGAAGATAATTTGGGGGGATTGAATCATGTACCCCACAAAAGACATGTTCAAGTATCAGTCTGTGTTCATTTGTCTGTGCATCTATTTTTAATTAGGACCTTTGAAGATGCTATTATTACACAAGGTGTGGACTCATTTGTGAATAGGATCTTCAAAGGTCCTTTTGGATGAAGTCAAGTTGAATCAGGATAGGCCTTAATCCATATAAGGAAGTTCTTATGAGCAAAGGAAATTTGGATGCAGTCAGTCAGTAGAAGCCAGAGTAGGAAAAGTCATATATAGAGAGAGCGCACTATGTGACAGAAGACTACCATCACCAGAACTCTACAGACACCAAGAAAAAGCAAGCTCTGCCAATAACTTGATGTCCAACTTCTAGCCTACAAAACCATGAAACAATAAGTTCCTGCTGATTAAGTCAACCCATCCTTTGGCATTTGTCATAGCAGCCCTGACAACCTGGGACAAAGTTTGAGCTTAAAGTCACTTTCAAGAACAATGGAGGTTACGGTGAAAGGCATTTGGGAGGAAATTCAAGATATAGGCTAAACTGCAGGCCAGCTGGTTTGCAAGAAAGAGCTAAGAAACAAAACACCACCTGGAGGGAAGCAGATGTGGCTCAAGCAGTTGAGCTCCTGCCTACCAATGGGAGGTCCTAGGTTCAGTTCCCAGTGCCTCCTAAAGAAGATAGGCTGGTGCAGCAAGCTGATGCAACAAGATGATGCAACAAGAGACATAAGGAAGAAACACAATAAGAGACACAACAAAGCAGGGAGCGGAGGTGGCTCAAGTGATTAGGTGCCTCCCTGCCACATGGGAGGACCCAGGTACAGTTCTCAGTGTCTCCTAAAAGGAAGATGAGCACACAAAGATGAGCAGACAGAGCAAATGCAAACAACGAGGGCATGGGAAGAATACATAAATAGAATAAATCTTTTAAAAAAATAAATAAACAAATGTGTTGATTTAAAACATAAAACCTGGAAGGAGCCCTCCAGAGGTAAGAACAGGTTTCAAATACTGGCCTTAGAAGCTTTCCTTCAAAGGAACCAGAATTTTATTGTGTTACCTTGTAGAATCAAGGCATTGCTGAAAGAAATAGCATAAGAAACCACAACTTGTGGAGTTTAACAGGTGGGTGTGGTCAGGATCAGAGAATAAGACAGCCCTACCAAAACCACTGTCATCCCAGAGTAGCTGTGGGCATACCCAAAGCTAAACCTCCCTGAAGATCATCAGATGTTGACACTATTGGAGGAGAGAAGAATTCACTTCAATAAAATAATCCAGTCAATCAATAAATGATATACAAGCAAATAAAAGCAAGTCACATGGTGGGAGGGGGCAGTGCACAGAGCAGCCATATTATCTAAAATATCTAGTTTCCAGAAAAAAAAATGAGGCAGGCAAAGAAACAGTTAAGTATGACCAATGTACCAATATACCAAGAATAAAGAAAGCAATAGAAACTTCTGTGAGAAACCATATGCTTGATTTAACAGAAAAGCATAAGGTATGACAACAACATTACATCAAATAGAGAATAGCAATAGAGAAAGAAATTATAAAAAAGAATCAAATAGAAATTATGGAATTGAAAAGTACAAGAACAAATTAACTAGGATAGCACAACAGTAGATTTGACTGGCAAAAGAATAAGTAAAGTTGAAGATAGAATGAGAGATTATGTAAGCCAAAGGCCACAGAGATAAAAGAATGGAGGGATGTCATCAAGATGGCAGTGTAAGACATCCCTGGGAAACTTTCCCTGTACAGACAACTATTAATAAGTAAAAGGGCACATTCCACTCACTTGGAACTCTTGAGGATGAGAAAGACTGGAGAAAGACTCCACAAATGTTGAATTCAAGGGGAAAAAAACTCCAAAAAAGAAGGTAGGAGATCTCTGGCTCAGAATTGCCAGTCTAGACCTGTCCTCCACATTCTCTCCCATGTGGTTTAAGCATCAAACAGCAGCAGTGCTCTGGCCTAGGCACTTCCTACCATGGTCGCTGAGCACAGAGCCACCCACAGCAGCAACTTAGAACGCCAGCACATTCAGGCATGGAACCCAAGGCCACGTAGATCCAAGGAGGGTCCCTAGCAGTCAGTGACAGCACATACAAAGTGGCCCTCAGAAAACAGGAATAAGAGCCACCCAGAGTGGAACTGTTGGCAAGGGGTGAACACTCCCAACCTGGTCTCTAATTGCTAGTGAATCTAAATGAAAAAGTGGGTGTTTTTGAGTGATGATCCATGTGGCTTCCAGGATACCAAAATGTGGGTGTTAACAGAAGCAGAAAAAAGGGAAAAGGGGGAAACTGAATTGTTGCTGGGCAGAGGGAATAGAGGAATGGAAGCTATAGTGAAAAGGTAGTCCTGAACATGGGAGAGTGGTTGAGCAAGTCAAAGTCACTGGGGAGGAAAATTGGCATAAAAATCAAACACAACAGTGTAAGACTACCTGAGATGAAACAGAGGGAATGAAATTGTCTCCTGGAGGTGAAACAGTCGCACATAATAGGGCAATCTTAAAAGTTGCAGTGCATGCCTAAAGCAAGAGGTAGGTGCAGAAGACCTGAGAAACTTGGGCTGCTCTAAAGATTAAGTATAAGCTGGACCAAGTATTGAAGAAAATCCTTAACACAAAGCCAATCTACAACAAAAATCTTAGACAAGGGAAACAGATGGGACTCTCAAGAGATTGCATTCCCATCTACCATATGGGAGGTGCAGTCACCCCTCGGGCTGAAGTGTGGTTTGCTGGCCTGGCAGGGGAGCGGCCGCAGTAGGCCTAATTCCGCTGCCCCCATAATAGGGTGGTTGGTCGGGCCACTGCCACCCCTGAAGGAAGCTCGGCATGGGCGCAGAGTGCCCTCGGGTCTCCCCTTCTCGGCAGCCATGCTTCCGCGGCCACCCCTCCTCCCAGATGGCGCCACCCGATGCCTTGTGGGGCGGCACCCTTCTTCTTCCTTCTCCCTGCGCAGGCGCAGGGCAGAAAATTCCAGTCTGCCCTTTTCCCCTCCCCCAACAGCAGCAACAGCCAGGCATGGGCGGAGAAATCCAGCCCGCCCTTTTCCCCTCCCCCGACAGCAGCAACAGCCAGGTGTGGGCGGAAAAATCCAGCCCGCCCTTTTCCCTTCCCCCGACAGCAGCAATAGCCAGGCGTGGGCGGGAAACTCAAGTCTGCCCTCCACCCCAGCAACAGCAGCCACCAATTCCTAAACCCTGCCCCTTCCCCCAGCAACAGCGACAGCCAATCCCTGACCACCGCCCCTCCCCCGTCCAGTGCCGCCCACTGACCTTTCGCCGGCAACCAATCAGAACAGGGCGTGGCTTCGGCCAGTCAGCCTTCTCCAGCCCCTATAAAACTGTTGCCTCTCCCTCAATAAAGTGGACTTGCGTGTTTACCTTGTCTCCGCGGTAGTTCTTCTGCCGTGCGCCCTCCAGTCCTGAGAGCCCCCGACAAGGGCCTGGCCTCCCTAGTCCCCAGTTCGTCGCCTGCTTCTCCGGGTGACCCCTTCGTCGCCTGCTTCTCCGGGCGACCCCTTCATCGCCGGCTTCGCCGGGCGACCCCGTCAGCCGAACCGCGCAACCCCTTGTGAGACCGATCTCTCGTCTGCTGCCGGAACGACCCCTCGTCCAGAGCTGGACCGACCCCTCGTCCGCAGCCAGACCCCACCTCTACCGACCGAGCAAGCCGCCGCAGCTGGCGCCCAACGTGGGGCAAAGCAACCCCACCACAGCACAACGTGGGGCAGAGCACCCCCACCGCCACCGACTGAGCAAGCCGCCGCAGTTGGCGCCCAACGTGGGGCAAGGCAACCCCACCACAGCCTCACTCCATAACCTGGCGGCCCCCCCTCCTCTCTTCTCACCTTGGGACTTCTCTCGTGCAACATTGCTGCTACCTGAGCCTTGGCTACCTCATACGATCCACGGCGGTCTGGGAGAATCGCTGGATGGCTTTCTCCTTCCATGTCGGGAGCTTATTCCGACCCGCTATGATTAAGAGGAGCCTTGGATTTCTCGGGAGCATGCGCTTGCATGTCTGAAGTAACCCTACCACAGCCCTACGCCCTCCTCTTTTCTCACCCCTATCTTTTCACTCTGCATTGCTGCTCCTGAACCTTGGTGACCTCATATGATCCACGGCGGTCTGGGAGAATCGCTGGATGGCTTTCTCCTTCCATGTCGGGGGCTTATACCGACCCGCTATGATTAAGAGGCGCCAATAAAACTCTCAGGAGCGCGTGCCTGAGCACCTCCACCCCTGCCTTCACCTCTGCCTCCTCCCCTCCACGCTTGCTCCCCTTTGCCTTGCTCCACTGCTCGTCGTCCCGCCCTCCCCTCGTCGGGGCCTTCTCTTGGCCCGCGACCACCGTCGGAGCCCCACCGGCTCCGACCCCTCCTCTCACCGCGCACCTCGGCTCCCATCGCCGCGCTCTCAAGGTAAGGGCCCCTTTTCTTATCGGCTCCAAAAGGCCATTAGCAATGGGTAACATCCTATCTGCTAAGCAAGCCCCACAAGTTCGGGCTCTTGCCGGTCTCCTAGACACTCACCGGTGTAAGATCTCTTTGAAACAGCTTCAAGTGTATTGGGACCTTCTTCTCCCCTTTAATTCATGGCTTACCACGTGTCAGCTTTGGGACCCCGACACCTATACTCGCCTTATAGATAGGGTCACTTTTGCTGTGGAGCAGGAAGGTAAAAGATTCCCTCCTGGCTTATTACAGGCAACATGAAGTCCACAAGAAATCTTGAAGGGTATAATCTATGATATGCTATATAAAAAAAGATTTAAAAGCAGCTATACCAAGAAAGTAAGAATTATGAGTCAACTGTAATTAAATTATATATTTCTGTTAATGTGTTGTAATTGTTCTGTGTTTGTCTGTCTGTTCGTTCAATGTCAACGTATATTGTGATACCTCCGGATGGTAAATATAAATTACTAGAAATCTTTAAAAGAGCTCTATTCAAATGGCCAAAAATTAAATAAGCACTTATATTAATACTTAAGTTTATTATATTAATACATAAGTTTAAATGTTAATAAGATATCTACAATTTAAAAAAAAATTGTAAGTCTTAACAAAATTAACTGTACGTCTTCATAAAAAGTTGTTCTTGCCTAGATTAAAATGAATAACTTATTTTTCTTCACAGGATAATATAAAGAATGTAAAACTTATATGAATATTAAAAAGGTTAAAAGTTTGTAAAAATGCTAACGGAAATGTAATAAGTTTTGCAAAAAGACGTATTTTGTCCTAAAGTAAGATGGCTAATTTTTCATAAACTCTTGAAATTTAATTTGCATGCGGCAAGTGTAAAAGGTATTGTGATAACTTTATGTAAGGGAATGTGTTCTGTAAAGATAAAATTTATCTTCAATAGCTTACATTAAGGTATTAAATGGCTAATTCCAAAAGGTCATTCTTAAATATATATATATAAAACTGAATTGATGATAATAATAATAAAAGGTAATTTTATAACAGGAAAGATTAACAGCAACCAAGCTCCCCTACCAACTTGCTTTTAGGAAACGGTTTCTAATATTGCATGCTACTAAGTATTTAAAGAAAAGTTATTTTTGAGGAAACAGAAGATGATTTTGTCTTTGCAGCCATTGTCTATTTAGCAACACCCCTCGCTATCGGCCTAGCCACTGTTGCGCCGGACGATTGGAACCTTAAACAAAGACTCCTCCTCACTGTCATCTTCCTATCTATCGTTACTATATTTACTGCCCTCATTCTCCTTCGTTTATAAAGCAGTCTCCTACAAACCACAAAGCTTCTGTCTTAAACATACCATTCTCAACCCTATCCTCTAAATGATCTTCTCACTTCCCCCACAGCCTTTAATACTCTATTTCTTCCTCATAACCTTTGCTTTCTTGATAATATTTTCCGCCATCTGTCTAGCCGCTACCACCCCAGAAGATTGTAACCACGGCCCCCCATGCCGCCATCACTCTCAAGCAGCTCCAGCCCCGCGAAACGGCCCGCAACCTGCTTTCCCCGGCCTGCGGCCTGCTTTCTAGCATCTAATAACGTTTCTGCTTTTAACAGCTCCCCATACTTCTGCGGAGCTTCCTCCTGTCTCGACCTCACTCCTCTTCTCAGCCATCCAAAGCGTCCTTTCTCGTCCCCCGCCCCCCTCCTTTTTTCGCTTGAACCCCTACTGCGTTGCAGATTGGGCCGCCCCATGTCGGCCCGCCCCATTAACATCGGCCTCTCTCGCGCCCGTGAAGACTTTGGCCTTCTTATTGTCCTCGCCTACGTCTCCACCACTCCCGACGCTGCCGCCACCACCGTCGCTGGTGCCCTGACGCGACTTGTCCTCACCGCTGCGATCCTCCAGACCATCACACAGTCTGCCTCTACCGCTCTTCGCTGCCAAGAAGAGATCAACTACCTGTAACGCGCTGTCATCCTGGACTTTTAACAAGCAGATGGACCTTATAGCCACCGAGATCAACAAGAATTGGACATTGGCCACCCTTGCTTGCAACGGCAAGATACTGCCCCCCAAATTGTACATTTGTATCCCCGTCATACTCACCTCCCTCTTCAGCCCCGCTTCCCTCATTGCTTACTGCCTCTTGGGCCTCGGCTACTTGTTGCTGCTGCCATCCTGGCCCTTATTTGAAAAGAAGGGGGAAATGCAGTCACCCCTCAGGCTGAAGTGTGGTTTGCTGGCCTGGCAGGGGAGCGGCCGCAGTAGGCCTAATTCCGCTGCCCCCATAATAGGGTGGTTGGTCGGGCCCACCGCCACCCCTGAAGGAAGCTCGGCATGGGCGCAGAGTGCCCTCGGGTCTCCCCTTCTCGGCAGCCATGCTTCCGCGGCCACCCCTCCTCCCAGATGGCGCCACCCGATGCCTTGTGGGGCGGCACCCTTCTTCTTCCTTCTCCCTGCACAGGCGCAGGGCAGAAAATTCCAGTCTGCCCTTTTCCCCTCCCCCAACAGCAGCAACAGCCAGGCATGGGCGGAGAAATCTAGCCCGCCCTTTTCCCCTCCCCCGACAGCAGCAACAGCCAGGTGTGGGCGGAAAAATCCAGCCCGCCCTTTTCCCTTCCCCCGACAGCAGCAATAGCCAGGCGTGGGCGGGAAACTCAAGTCTGCCCTCCACCCCAGCAACAGCAGCCACCAATTCCTAAACCCTGCCCCTTCCCCCAGCAACAGCGACAGCCAATCCCTGACCACCGCCCCTCCCCCGTCCAGTGCCGCCCACTGACCTTTCGCCGGCAACCAATCAGAACAGGGCGTGGCTTCGGCCAGTCAGCCTTCTCCAGCCCCTATAAAACTGTTGCCTCTCCCTCAATAAAGTGGACTTGCGTGTTTACCTTGTCTCCGCGGTAGTTCTTCTGCCGTGCGCCCTCCAGTCCTGAGAGCCCCCGACAAGGGCCTGGCCTCCCTAGTCCCCAGTTCGTCGCCTGCTTCTCCGGGTGACCCCTTCGTCGCCTGCTTCTCCGGGCGACCCCTTCATCGCCGGCTTCGCCGGGCGACCCCTTCGTCCCCGGCTTCGCCGGGCGACCCCGTCAGCCGAACCGCGCAACCCCTTGTGAGACCGATCCCTCGTCTGCTGCCGGAATGACCCCTCGTCCAGAGCTGGACCGACCCCTCGTCCGCAGCCAGACCCCACCTCTACCGACCGAGCAAGCCGCCGCAGGAGGCCCTGAATTTGATTCCTGGGGTTTCCTGGTGAAGACAAGCTGGCCCATACTGCAAAGAGCTGGTGGCCTGCACTGCAGAGAGCAGGTGGCCCACACCATGGAGATCTGGTGCAGCAAGATGATGCAACAAGGGAAGATGCAGAGGAGAGACAGTAAGAGATGTGGCAGACCAGGGAGATGAGGTGGCTCCAGCAATTGAGTGCCTCTCTCCCACACCAGCAGTCCTGGGATCAGTTCCCATCGCCTCCTAAAGAGAAAAGATGAAAAGAAAAAGGACAAGCAAACACAGAAGAACAAACAGTGAATGGACACAGTGTATAGACAGTGAGCACAAACATCAAGGCAGGGGGATAAAATACTAAAAGAAAAAAAAACACTAAAAACCTTAGGCAAGAGGGAGAAACTGACTTCCAGAGTTAGCACATCAAAATAATCAAATGCTCAGACATAAGTAAAAGCTGTGGGAAGTCAGGCAGGTTTGCTGGGTGTAGCAGAAGCTGTTGGGGCCATGGGGTGATGAGTGAGGGTAGCTGGAGAGGTACAGCCCAGCTGGGCACCTAGACAGAAGCAGGCAGCAGCATGGTCAGGAGGATGAGGGGGAGCCCAGCTAGACATTGGGAGAGTGGGGAATCACACAGCAGTCAGGCTGGTGAAGGAATGCCCAGTTGGGTACATGGGGAACAGTGGGCCATGACATGATCTGGCCAGTGACAGTGTGACCAGCTGGAGACTGGGTGAGAAGCAGGCTGTGTGAAGATCAGGCCAGTGAGTGGGACTGAGCCAGATGCAGGCATCTTGAGAGGAAAGCCCAATTTCCCTCCCTACATTCCCTTTCCCCATCCAGGTATATATGGAGAGGCAGACCATGGGCTGACTGATTGGCAGGCATGGGCATCTGACAAGAATGTCACCAGTGGCCTGAGAAATCCAGTTGTTGTATTTTTTTCTTTCCTTTTTTCATTCTTCTTCCCTCCTTCCTCATCTGGGTACCTGCAGAGAGGTGGGCTCTGGGGTGATTGACTGGTGGGTAAAGTTGGCCAATGAGGAGGAATCTAGACAGAAGCCTATAGCCTGAGAGGGAAGTCCTTTATTGTATCTCTCTGTTTTCTTTCTTTTCTTTCTTTCTTTCTTTCTCTCTTCTGTTTCTTTCTCTCTTCCCTTTCTTTCTCTCTTCCCTTTCTTTCTCCCTTCCCTTCCTCCCTTCCTCCCTTCCCTTCCTCCCTCCCCTCCCCTCCCCTTCCCTTCCCTCCTAACTTGAATTTGAGAGAAGTTCAATTACTTGAGTATAGAGAGGCCAGGACTCAGGAATGATTTTGAGAAGGAAAAATGGTTTATTGACAGCCAGCCGGATTCAGGAACTTTCTGTTTGAATCCCGAGCCCCAAAGAAGATTTTTTAGTCCCTTTTATACAGAGAGGAAAGGCCAAATGGTCCTTTTGTTTCAGTTCTCAATAGGCTTGAAATGGCATATATTTCCACATCTTAGTAAGCTTTTAGCATGGACCTCAGGCATTCGATAAGCTTTTAGCATATTTGCTTTGCATTTCCCCTGAATACTTAAAGTTTATAGACCTTGCATTGTTAAACTGTCTCCTGCTCACCAAGGGCAGGACTGCAGCCTTGTATCATCCCACACCCACAAGTCACAGATAGTTTAGGTTATCTCTGAAGAGAGGAAGAGCCTCCCACCCATAGCTGACATCATTTCCCCCCTTTGCCAGAGTTTAACTTGCTAAGGTTTGGCATAATTATTGTTGGAGCTATGAGGTGGATGGCTGTTTGTTGTTTTGATTGATTATTTATCAATCTTTAGTGTAGCATCCAGGACTGTTTTTAAGAGTTTAGAAGTTTTCATTCTGGACAGCAGAATCCTGGGGCGGGGGCCTCCTGCAGTCATCCTGCGGCCACCGGCACTCACATGGATTTCCAGTCAGATTCCAGATCCATCTATTAATTTTATTTTACCCTTGAAGAGTTTACATCTTTAATTTAAAAGGGGTGCTGAAGGGAGACAGATCTCTTTTCTGTAACTGCTTCCTGCTGGCCATGGGCTGTAGTCATTGCCTAATAAGGTGTAAAACTCTTAATTTATTCTAACTGGAGGAAGATGGATCTGGCATTCTGTACAAAGTTGGATGAAGTTTTCCTATGGTTAATAAGATGTTCACTCTGAAAGACACAAACTTAATTAAAAATTTGGAATACCCGTTTTTAAAAGAGGACACATTGCATTACAGAGGTAGACAAGGTTAGGTGCCTATAAAGATGGCACTCCTTAAAAGCTGGTGGGAACAGCATATATATTCTTTTTTAAGTTATCCATCTTCAGAGAGAAATTGCAACAGACACTTAGCTTTGTCTGAAGACACATTCCAAGCTGTTCAACGATTGGCACTCATTCGCTGTGTCAGATGCTTCTGGTGAACTGGCACTCCTTGGGCAACTGGCTTCACTCAGGATTAGAACACTAAGTTGGAAATTCTCTTCGTTTTCACCTGTGGGAGTGATCAGAACTACAGAATAAAGGTTTTTTTACACCTTGGGTTATATTGTACAATTTCTAGCAATTTTGACTTGTTCAATAGGTGACTCACCATCAGCAAGCAAGCCTCACTTTTGCTACACAGCAGAGTACAGTAGAATATAGAAGTTGACTGAGACTGGCTGAGACTGCCACCTTATTCTATAGACATGTTTTTAACTGTTTAGAAAATGATTTTACCAGGAATTTAACATGTCTAATATACTTCTGCACTTGATCCAAAATAGAAAAGATAACATTATAATTATTAGGCATATATTTAGTACAGGATAAAAGTACAGCACTTAATATTAACTAATGTATTACTTAATGCATAAGGATTCAGATTTGCAATTATTAGTTTTGAGTTTCAGGTTTGTAATACTTTACATGTTATCTCTCCATGAGAGCAGGCCATAATGCCAATTGTGTTTAAGTTTTACTTACAGTATCCTGGTATCATGGCTCCACTTAGCATGTTCTTCAACGCAGTGAGCAAGTTGCAGCATCCTTCATCTTAGAGAGATTTTCCAGTATTCTACTAGCCTGGTGCATAGTGCTCTCTGGCACTATGGAACAGTGCCAGTCTGGAAGCGATATCCATTGTACACTTGGCTGTACCGAGTCATTAGTGGCTGCTGCAGGAGCTTGAAACTGCAATATAGTTTCCATCAACTTCAGGAACAGAACCAGAGGTTGATATAGCAAATATTTTTGATTGAGGGGTCAGTGACCAGCCTAGCCAATAACTTACATGGAGAGGCCACCTGTAATGTATACAAGGCCTGGTTCGAATGCACAAGAGTTTGACAATGTTAAAGTTTATTCCTTGTTTTATATATATTTTAAACAACTTAACACAATACATATATCAAATGACTATTTACTTACACAATTTTACTATGAAGATAACAGTAGGTACTTTACTTTAGTAATAGAGGAAAAATATTATTTTTCATTGTTAGAATGAAAACAGAAGATTTCCAATAGAATCAAGATAACTTTTTATTACCATTTACTTAAATGTGTATTTTGCAGTGGCCTTCAGACAGGTTTATTATCATGAAGTTATTTCTGCTACCAATACCAATCTAAGTTTCTTTAGTTAACAATGACTTCTACAACTAGAACTATTTAAACATTTTCAGTTTGGAAGATGTTTTACAAACTCTTTATAATTGACTATAACCGCATTGACTAGACACCTCATGTTTAAATAAACTTACTAAATTACAATTACCAATGAAAGAAATTTACTCTTTATTTAAGAGAGCATATCTACAATCTTTTTCCTTTAGCCTAATTTCACCAATGTGAACTTACAATTTTCATTACTGTAAAGATTTTGTACATATAATGTTAATTTAGTTTATAAATTAACTATGGGAGATTACACTCAAGTTAAATAAAATTGAAACCATAATAGTTTATGCAAGGAATGTTCTCTTTTTCCCTTACAGGAAGCTAAAAACTTCTTTTCTTTAAGTTATCAAAATTATTAAATTAAAAGCATACTGACTACCAGGTTTTAAAACACATGCATACTGACTACCAGGTTTTAAAACACATTACACAATTACTTAATTTTTTAAAAATCATAACCCAGGAAAGATCTCTCCATAGTTTTTATGGACTTTCCTTTACTTACTGAAATTTGTTAATAGAGCCACTAATTACCTTTATTTCATTGGAAAGAAATCTTCTGGAAGAAAATAAGGCTCACCAGATTGTGAAGAAGAAGAAAATAATTTATTCTCAATCTTGCAAGAAGGGGCGCAGAGCCAGATATGGCTGGTGCCACGAACAAAGAAAAATGACACAATTTATACCCCTAAGCCTAGCATGCAAGCTCTTCCTGTTTTTCCATAGATTGGATACTTCAGAAGTTACAGCTTATCTGAGATTTAACTTTCCCACGCAAAAGTTTGATTTAACTGCTTCTTCTATCACATTCCAACCATTTTAGTTTTTACCTGCTCCCCCCTTTTTCAAATAAGGAATAGAATTTAGTGCTGAAATGGCACCGACTTAGTTAGCTCCTTCTTGGGCATCCTTCCACTGCCCATAGGACTGGCCTAAACTGGTCTCCTCCACTGCTGTCCAACCCGGGAGTGGGAGACTGAGGCAGCAGGCCGCCAGGTTACATCAACATTTTTCTTATGTGAAAATTAACCTAATCTTTGTGTGTTTTTTTTTTTTTTTTGCAATTTATGGCTGACAAAGGTTTAAACTGGGAAATTACCAGGCAAACTGATTCTTAATTCCCTAGCCTAGTAAGATAGGTTTAATCTGCCACACCTAGTCTTGCCTTAAAAGCTCTTGCAAAGAGGAGGCCCTTTCCCAATTGTTTCCATAATCAGATTTCTATGACTTTTTCATCCTGCTTAGTTCAATTTGGGCTTTAAGAATATTTATAAATATAACTGCATATTTAATTTTTAACAATTTGAATAGACCTCTTTTAAGAATTTTTATTTGTTAATTTGATATTATCCTGATGTATGAAGACATACATTGAGCTTTTTTTTAAAAATGGGCAGACACAAAGAGTTAGACACAAACACAACTCATTGATATTACTTGTAATTTGCATTATTTTATATACTGTTTAGCTTAATTAATTAGGGGTCCAGAAATACATATTACTTATATAACTGCATATTTAACCTCAACAATTTGAGCAAATAGGCAGACATGAATAGTTTGACACAACAACATGACTTTAGTTACTTTAAACTTTTCAAAGACTTTTGAAACTCTTCTTAATTTGCACTATGACCATGCAGTTTACCACAAGAATTTTCTTTCTTACTTAATGGATTGTAATAACCAAAATGTTCTCAATGCCTTAGCACCATTTTGTTTTAGAACTTTATATTTTACTTTGAAATTAGCAGAATTTTGGATAAGCAACAAGATTAACTTTATATATATTTACTGAGGCTATTTGAAGCCTCAGGGAGACAGACTGCTTTCTCTCATGAATTGCCACTCTTAGGAACACTGACCGTCAAGGCAGGAGACTTCTCCCCCTCCACCCCCCTTTTTGATTTTGGAGATAATAAAACTCCAGTGGCCATTTAACCTTATTCTATCAGGCAGCAATTTATTTAGTTTACACTTGAATTCATGAGAGAAAGGGTTACTAATACCAGAAGAGGAGACAGTGATGTCCCAGCTCTTCTCAATTATGAAATAACCATAGGCAAAGGCAAAGGGTGAGGTTAGGCTTGAAGTAACCATAAACAAAGGAAAGGTTAGTGTAGAATTTACACTTAAATAACAGTTTCAGGCTAAATTCACCCAGCTATAATCTCAGTTATTGTCTTTCCACTGTTTTATAATATAAATGCATTTATAAATGATTTTAACTCTTAGTTACAGTTTTTATTAATTTTTTTAAAACCTATTAATTTTATAACACCTTTAAATACCTTTCATTCAACTTATATTAAATGAACTTAACCATTACTTTAATTTTTCCTTTAAAGTAAAAGAATAAATCTCTTGCAGTTAGTTTGAAATAAAAGGCTACTTTTCAGGATTTGATTTCTAGAACATAAAATGTTCTTTTAAAAGAGGTAAGACTCTTCTTCAAACATTGAGGATATGATGATGTTAAAGCACAAGAAGCTATTGATAAAAGATTTTCTTTATATATTGATCTTACTCAATTTAATCATAAAAATTTCCCTTCCACAAACCTTCTACACTTTCAGTATTCATTCAGGTTCTGTCCCACACTCTACTCTTTCCAATAATCAATCATTTTATCTTAGGACAAAATCATCTTCTGTTTCCTTAACAATAAAAACACACTCCATATATCCCACATACTAAGTTACCAGGCAAACTTCTTACAACATATAATTGCCATTAATACTAAACAAGTTTGTTAAAATAATGAACTTTTCTTCACTTTAAATACTTAGTAGCATGTAATACCAGAAACAGTTTTTTTGGAAGCAAGTTGGCAGGGGAGATTGGCTGCCGAATAAGTTTGTTATAAAATTGCCTTTTATTATTATTATTATCAATTCAGTTTTGTTAAATAATGCCTTTCTGCAATTAGCCACTTAAATACCTTAAACAATGCTTTGTAAAACTTTTATATTTATACCCTTAAGACAAATTTTACCTTCACAGAACACATTCTCTTACTTAAGGTTACTACAATACCTTCTAAGAACCTGAGCAGAATGCAAACGTATTTTGGCTTTGACACCCTAAGGAGGGAACTTTACTGCATTTATTCTGATTCTGCTTTTCACCCCCTTCACTTCCCCCCCTTCCAGGCAGTCGGGTGCACAACAAACAGGAATGCAGCTTATGAATAGAAGGGTGGACTCACTGGAAAGGGGCAAGCCGCTCCCCCCTTTCCAGCTTTCAGCCAAAATGGGCAGACAGAACCTACTCAAATTTGGCAACTCTCCCAGGGACCC
Organism: Dasypus novemcinctus; assembly: GCF_030445035.2. Lineage (NCBI taxonomy): Eukaryota > Metazoa > Chordata > Mammalia > Cingulata > Dasypodidae > Dasypus > Dasypus novemcinctus. The sequence goes on along the minus strand of NC_080704.1, from coordinate 82,583,466 downwards.
AGCCACCCTGACTGGGACATCCCCAACAAACTTGGGTGCGTGGCGCGGACACAGATGGCCTCCAAGCCCCGGCAAAGGGCCAGACCAGAGACAAGACAGCAGAGCATGCACAAACATCTAGACTCCGCAAACATCCAGACTCCTCAGCTTTTGCCCCAGAATCATTTCACCCCCTTGCCAATGGCAAGGGAGGACTCCAGCTCAGCTGTAATTCCACTCTACATAAGGACACAACTCCAACACTAGCCTTGAGCTGACACAGACAGAAGCACAAAGGTCACTAATCTGACCCACAAGTTTATATATTTATTTTCACCATGGCTGCCCCCACAGCCATCACAAACCTCAGAACACTTAACATTTGGTATAAAGCAAATTCATTCACAAATTAGCACCATAACAAAAGATTTCAGCTAGACTTTTCCACTGTTTAAACTTTACACCCAGACCAAGCTCCACCAGAAAAGCCGATCCATTTTCCTGTAACCAAGTTTTGTTTCCCTTAATCTAGACCAATTTCCAGGACATTAGGACTTGAACCTATAAATAGCCCTTCCTATTAAAATCGAGACTCCACTCCTTTAGTGGATATAAGACCAGTACCAGATTCTAACATGCAGTTAGACAAACCCAAAACACCAGGGCTTTTCCCCGGTTTTCCTCCTTTTCCCAAGCCTAGAGAGAACGGCTTCCCCCCAGCCTTCTGGGGCTACTAGGGTTCTCTCGGGAGGTGATCAGCCTCCCCTTCCTAGCAATTAAAGCTAGGGCCTTCCAGACTGTGCTCACCTGGGGAGTCTTACCTTCTTCCATGTTCGGAGTTCTTTTTCGTTCCCAGAATCTTTCTCTTCAGACCTTCCATTGCCCTCGATTTTGTTGGGAAGATTCTGGTGGAGCCCACATCTTTTCTGGATTAAATTTAATCCAGGGGCGCCCAGATTTGGGGTTCACCCGAGTCCTCCCGGCTTCCTCGGGGATTTGGAAGGGGCAGCAAAATGCTACCGTCTCTGGCCTTCATTTATTGTCCCGGTGGAGTCGCCAAAAATGTTGTGGAATTTAAGAGAAGTTCAATTATTTGAGTATAGAGAGGCCAGGACTCAGTAATGATTTTGAGAAGGAAAAATGGTTTATTGACGGACGGCCGGACTTGGGAGCTTTCAGTTTGAATCCCGAGCCCTGAACAAGATTTTCAAACGTCTTTTATACAGAGAGGAAAGGCCAAATGGTCCCTTTGTTTCAGTTCTCAATAGGCTTCAATTAGCATATATCTCTTCCACATCTTAGGTAAGCTTTTAGCATGGACTCCAGACATTCTAGATAAGCCTTGGTTTTTGCATTTCCCCTAAATACTTAAAGTTTATAGCCCTTGCATTGTTAAACATTTCCTGGGACTGCAGCCTCTTACCGTTCTACACCCACAAGTCAAACAACTTAGTTATCTCTGAAGAGACACAGAGCCTTCCACCCATAGCCCACATCAGTATGATACAATTAGGATACTGAAAGAGAGAAACTGCCAGCTGAGAATTCTTCACCCCACAAGATTGTCCTTCAAATAGTCACAAACAAAAAGATATGAGAAGAGTTCATAAAAAAGAATCCACATTTGCACAGAATATCAAAGGAAGCCTAGCAGCTGGAAGGAGGACAGGAGAGAGAAGCTTGGATGAGAGTATAGGAGAAAGAATAGTGGAAAGGATAACTGAAAGAGTAAAAGCACAGAAGAAAATAAGATATGACATATGAAAACCAAATAGTAAAATGGTGGAAGTAAATGACGCATTTACCATAATATCATTGAATGTGACTGAATTAAACCACCCAATCAAAAGATATAGGCTGATAGAATGGATTAAAAAAAATCATGAGCCATCCATATGCTGCTTACAAAAGATGCATCTTACACCAAGGAATACAAACCAGCTGAAATTGAAAGATTGGAAGAAGATACTCAATGCAAATTGTTACCCAAGAAGTACTAATATTGCACAAAACAAACTTTAAATACAAAAAGTTATAAGCGATACAGAAAGTCATTATATATTAATAAGAGGAACATTCCACCAGGAGGATATGAGCCATAAATATCTATGCACCTAACCAGAGTTCCCAAAAATACATGAGGCAAGCTCTGGCAAAACTAAATGGAGAAATAGACATCTCTACAATAGTAGTTGGAGACCTCAACACGCCCCTCACATCATTAGAGAGAATCAATAGATGGAAGTTCAACAAGGAAACAGTCTTGAACAATATGAGAAATGAGTTAGACCTGGCAGATATATAACGAACATTGCACACAAACTCAGTGGGTTATATATATTTAACAAGTGCCCATGGATCTTTCTCCAGGATAGACCATATGCTAAGTCATAATGCAGTTCTCTCTCTATATAAAAAAGTTTGAAATTAAACAAAACACCTTCTCAGATCACAGTGGAATGAAAATGGAAATCAATAATAAACAGGAAAGAGGTAAATTTGGAAATGTGTGGAGACTAAACAACACACTCCTAAGCAATCAGTGGGTGAAGGAAGAAATTGTACATGAAATCAGTAAATAAATTGAGAAAAATGAAAATGAGAATGCAATTTATCAAAACTTATGAGATATAGCAAAGGCAATCTTTATTTTTTAAGATTTATTTATTTTATATTTATTTCTCGCCCCTTATTGTTTTGCACTCACTGTCTGCTTTCTGTGTCCATTTGCTGTGTGTTCTTCTGTGTTTGCTTATGTTCTCTTTAGGCAGCACTGTGTACTGATCCTGTGACCTTCCATAGTGGGAGAGAGGCACTTATTTTCTTGTGACACCTCAGCTGCCTGGTTTGCTGTATCTCTTACTGTCTCTCCTCTGTGTCTATTTTTGTTGCATCAACTTGCTGCCCCAGCTTTCCATGTGGGCCAGCACTCTGTGTGGGCCAGCTCTCTGCTCAGGTCACCTCACCACACGGGCCAGCTTGCCTTCACCTGGAGTCTCTGGCAATCAAACACTTGACCTCCTATATAGATGGTGGAAGCCCAATCATTTGAGCTACATCTGCTTCCAAAAAAAGGCAGTCTTAAGAGGAAAATTTATAGTCCTAAATGCCTATATTCAAAAATGAAGAAAGAGCTAAAATCAAAGATCTAACTAAGCAACAGGAAAAACTAGAAAAAGAACAGCAAACCAACCCCAAAGAAAGGAGCTAGAAAGAAATAATAAAGATCAGAACAGAAATAAATGAAATTGAGAATAAAAAATAATAGAGAAAATGAACAAAAAAATCTTTTCTTTGAGATCAGTAAAATTGACAAAACCCTACCTAGACTAACAATGAAAAAAAGAGAAAATGCAAGTAATGCAATCAGAAACCAAAAGGTGTACATAATAACTGACCCCACAGAAATAAAAAGGATCATAAGGGGATAATAGGAGAAACTGAATGCCAACAAATTAGACAAGGTAGAGGAAATGGACAAATTCCTAGAAAGGCACAAACAACCTACACTGATGCTGTAGGAAATACGGGATTTAACAAACCAATCACATTTAAGAGACTGAATCTGTCATCGAAATTCTCTCAGCAAAAAAAAAAGTCCAGGAGCAGATGGTTTCACAATTGAATTCTTCCAAGCATTTTGAAAAGAATAGACACCAATCCTGATCAAATCCTTCAAAAAAAAAATGGAAAAGCAGGGAAAATTATCCAACACATTTTATGAAGCCAACATCACCCTAATACCAAAGCCAGATAAAGTCACCAGAAGAAAAGAAAATGACAGACCAATCTCTCTAATGAACATAGATACAAAAAGTCTTAACAAAATTCTTGCAAAACAAATCCAAAAGCATATCAAAAGATTTGTACAGACTCATTTATATTTTTTGTGTAACATTTTGTGTAGTCTAAATATCTTTTTAAAAAATAAAATATATATTAAAAAGAAAACAGTCTTATATATCACAAACAAGTGAGATTAATTCCTGATATGCAAGTCTGGTTCAACAAAAGAAAATCAATCAAAGTAATACACCACATTAAAAATTTAATTAAAAAACCACATGATCATCTCAATTGATGCAGAAAAGGCATTTGACAAAATCCAGCATCTTTTCTTATAAAAACAGTTCAAAAGATAGGAATAGAAGGAAAATTTCTCAATATGATAAAAAGCACATATGAAATTTTCTCAATATGATAAAAAGCACAACCAATATTGTATTCAATGGGTAAAGGTTGAAAGCTGTCACTCTAATCAGGAATGAGAAAAGAATGCTCTAGTAGTTTGATATGGTTATGAATTCCAAAAATAGATATTGGATTATGTTTGTAATATGGTCTGCACCTGAGCATAATTAAGTTATGATTAGGACTTTGATTGGGACACCTGGGTGGGTGGGGACTCACAGATAAAAGGCATGGCAAAGGACAGGGTTGAAGGTTTTTGATATTTGAGTTTTGATCTTGGATTTTGATGCTGAAGCCTTAAGCTGGAGCCCCAGGAAGTAAGCTCATAGAGGAAAGAGAAGCCAGCCCCAGGAAGAGAGGAACCCTGAGGGCAGGAAGAAGCAAGCCCTGGGAAGAGAGGAACCTTGAACCCAGAAAGAAGCAAGACCCTAGAAGGGAGGAACCCAGGAAGTCTGCACTCTCACAGCCATCAGCAGCTATCTTCCTCCAACACATGAAAATAGACTCTGGTGAGAGAATTAACTTATGCTTTATGGCCTGGTATCTGTAAACTCCTACCCCAAATAAATACCCTTTATAAAAACCAACCAGTTTCTGGTATTTTGCATCAGCACCCCTTTGGCTGACTAATACAGATGCCCACTGTCCTCACTGTTATTCAACATTGTACTAGAGGTTCTAGCTAGAGCAATTAGACAAGAAAAAATAAATAAAAGGAATCCAAATAGGAAAAGAGGAAGTAAAATTCTCATTATTTGTCAATATCACAGCCCTATATTTAGAAAATTCTGTAAGGTCTACAACAAACCTACTTGAGATAATAAATTGGTTCAACAAAGTGGCAGGATACAAGATCAACATGTAAAAATCTGTGATGTTTTTGCACACTAGTATTGAACAATCTGTGGAGGAAATCAGGAGAAATATTCCATTTACAATAGCAACAAAATGACTCAAATACTTAGAAAGACAATTTAGTCAAAGAAATACAGGACCTATGTGCAAAAAACTGCAAAACGATGCTAGAAGAAATCAATGAAGACCTACACAAATGGAAAAACATTCCTTGTTCATGGATTGAAAGACTAAATATTGTGAAGATGTCAATCCTACCTAAACTGATTCATAGATTCAATGCCATACCAATCAAAATTCTAACAGCCTACTTTACAGAAATAGGAAAGGCAATTACCAAATTCATTTGGAAGGAAAAGTACACCTGAATATCCAAAAGGCTTCTAAAAAAGAAAAGTGACTTGGGAGGAATTTCACTTCCTGACCTTGAAGCATATTATTAATATAAATCTACAGTGGTTAAAACGGCATGGTGGGTGGAGCTCGACCAGTTGCTTGATGAGAGCTCTTCAGCAAAGGCCCTTGTCAGTTTAAAAGAGGGAAGCTTCTTTAATTCATGGAATGAAAAGTATAATTCTTTACAAAAAAAACCTGTTTGAAAAGGCAGAAACACAAGTTCTTCTGTGCAAATGCATTTCAGAAATTCAAAACGAAGTTAACTCTTTTCTAATGATACAAGATCACTTAAAAGAAACCAAGTGGTTGCAATGATTCCACAGAAATTTACAGCAACAATGTCAACATCAGATAAGAAAACATCACAGGGCGGTGGACTTGGCCCAGTGATTAGGGCATCTGTCTACCACATGGGAGGTCCACAGTTCAAACCCCGGGCCTTCTTGACCCATGTGGAGCTGGCCCATGCACAGTGCTGATGTGCACAAGGAGTGCCGTGCCACACAGGGGTGTTCCCCGCATAGGGGAGCCCAATGCACAAGGAGTGTACCCCGTAAGGAGAGCCACCCAGTGCAAAAGAAAGTGCAGCTTGCCCAGGAATGGTGCTGCACACACAGAGAGCAGACACAAGATGACACAGCAAAAAGAAACACAGATTCCCATGCCGCTCACAACAACAGAAGCGGACAAAGATGCAGCAAATAGACACAGAGAACAGACAACCGGGGTGGGGGGGGAAGGGGAGAGAAATAAATAAATTAATTAATTAAAAAAAAAAAGAAAGCATCACAGAAGTTTGGTTTTCAATTACGTAACCTATTCAAGCTTCCCAAAGCACATAAATGGTGCATATATGAGTGGTTCTTTTCAAATATTAGATAAACTGCTTTTTGAAGGTGACAAGGACTTCTATGTGTCTGAAGGAATCTTTTCCTAATTTGAAGACAAGTAAATTAACAAGAGTAGAATGGGGGGAAATCAGAAGACTTATGGGAAAGCCACAGAGATATTCTGCATTTTTTGAGGAAGAGAGATCAGCATTGAAACAGACATAGCAGAAAATAAGGCTCTTACAACAAAGGTAAGTTGCAGATGTTTCACAATTCAAAGATCTCCCAGATGAAATTCTTTTACCCCTAGTTATTGGAACCAACGTTACAGTTATAACACATATAATTTTGGTGTCTGAATCCTGTAGCTCACAGAAGGCATGTTCCTCTGGGTGTGCAGCCATTTGTAAATATGACTCTTGGAGAATTTGTCAGACAAGGTGTTTGCCACACCAAATGAAGCAGGACTTAGTACAATGTGGCTGAAGTCCTTATAAGAAAAGGAAATTGGACAAGGAAGTAGAGGCCAGAAGTCAGCAGACAGTGAGAGAGCAAGATCACTATGTGATGGAGGATTGCTGTAATATTACAGCCTCTGAAAGAAAGCAACACTTGCCCATACCTTGATGTTGGACTTCTAGCTTCCAAGACTGTGAGACAGTAAATTCCTGTTGTTTAAATCAACTGCTTTGTCCTATTTGTCATAGCAGTCCTGGAAAATTGTGATGTATACTATCTTGTCCTTTATAGAAAAACTGGGTCAGCTCTTGATTCAGAGAGTAATAAGCTGCTTTAGAGTTACCTATAAGCAATATACCTTATATAGATAGAAAAGGTATCTATACCTTAAACTATTTCATCATTTGAACAAAAAGGAGATTTAATACTGGAAATTAGCACTTGAAGTTTAGTTGAAAATGTTGAAGGAGCAGGCTTTGAGCTGGCTTTACATAAATGATTCTACAAATTTCACTACAAAATTGGTTTGCCAATAATTTTCTTCTATGTTAGTGTTTTGGTGTCTGTATTAGTTAGCTGAAGGGGTGCTGATGCAAAATACCAGAAATTGGTTGGTTTTTATAAAGGGTATTTTTTTGGGGTGGGAGCTTACATGTCATAAACATAAGTTACTTTGCTCATCAAAATCTATTTTCACATGTTGGAGTAAGATGTCTGCTGATGTCTGCCAGAGCTCGGGCTTCCTGGGTTCCTCTGGGCTCAGCACCTCTGTTTTCTCCACAAGGTCAGCTGTAGACTTTGAGGCTCTCTAGACTTTACCTCTCTCCACAAGTTTAGCTGTAGACTATCAGGTGAACAGCTCTGTCTCCCTGGGGTTTCTGCCATGTCTAAGGAGCCATCTCTATTCCTCTGTGTTCTCCTGGCTCAGGTCCTCTCTTCCCAGGACTTGCTTCTCTTTCTTCTGTGTGCTTCCTTCCTGGGGCTCCAGCTTAAGACTTCAGCATCAAATTCCAACATCAAAACTCCAACATCAGAAAACCCTCAACCCTGTCCTTTGCCATGCCTTTTATCTGTGCCATCCACCAAGGGGTGGGGACTCAACACCCTAATTACATGACCCAATCAAAGCCCTAATCATAACTTAATCATTCCCAGGTTCAGACCAGATTACAAACATAATCCAATATTTATTTTTGGAATTCATAACCATATCAAACTGCTACAGTGTCTGTTTAAGAAATCCTCTTCTATCCAGAAATCATAATGGAATTCTTTATTCTCTTCTAAAAGTTTTATACTTCTGATGCTCAAATTTAAGTTCTTAAGAAAATTGGAATTTAATTTTTTGTGTGGAGTGATTTACAGTCCAATTTCATTTTTTCATATTATGTAAATCATGAACTTTCAACTGAACTTTTGTGCCTAACGGCAGTTTCAAGAAATGAGAAAAGCAGGTGGTTACAACAAATTCTGAGAAGCAATGAATTCCAAGGATCAAAACAAGATTTTGAGCAATGACTACCCTGAACTAGAGCTGACAGATCATTAAAAGGCATGAGAATGTTGAAAAAAGACAAGCAGTGTGGCCACAACCCACCCTCTGAGAGAGCTGACTTGTTCTCACAGTATGTTTCCAACCTGAGGTTTGTCCCAGTAAAAACTTTACCTAAGTTTTCCTCAGGAGTCACTTTCTCTTGAGTTCTTCCAACTGTAGAAGTTTGAATGAAGTGCTTGCCATCAGATTAAAAAAACAAACAACCAAACAAAAAACAACATGGCACTGGCATAGACACTTGGATCAGTGGAATAAATAAATTCAGTCCAGAAATAAATTCACCTCTAAGGGCAACCGTTTTTTGACAAACTTACCAAGCCCATGTTAATGGGACAAACAAATGGTGCTGGGAGAAATGGGTATCTATAACCAAAACAATGAAAGAGAACCTCTCTCTCATTCCTAATATAAGAATCAACTCCAAATGGATCAAAGACCTAAATATAAAAGCCAGGACCATAAAACTACTGGAAGAAAATGTAGGGAAACATTTTAAAGACCTTGTGGTAGGTGGTGGCTTCTTGGAAAACACTGAAAGCATGCACAACAAGAGAAAAAGCAAATGGGACCTCCTCAAAATTAAACACTTTTGAACTTCACAGGCCTTTGACAAAAGGGTGAAAAGGCAGCTGATTCAATGGGAGAAAATATTTGGAAATCACATGTCCAATAAAGTTTAATATCCATGATATTTAAAGAGATGTTACAACTCAACAATAAAAAGGCAAACGACCTAACCAAAACAATGGGCAAAAGACTTGAATAGACATTTATCCAAAGAAGAAATATAAATGGCAAAAAAACACATGAAAAAGTGTTCAACATCACTAATGATTAGGGAAATACAAATCAAAACTACACTGACATATCATTTCACACCTATATGAATGGCTACTATTAAAAAGACAGAGAAGTACAAGTGCTGGAGAGGATGTGGAGATAGGAACACTTACTCACTATTGGTGGGAATGTAGAATGATACAGTCACTGTGGAGGACAACTCACCTGAGGGAACTGGGATGAGAAGAGCTGAATAAGCTTTAAGAAGGGTATTTAACCTGTGGAGTGGGTGTAGCTCAGTGTAGGAACTCATACCCTGCATATAGTAGGTCCCTGGTTTGACTCCCAGTACCCCATAAGAGAAGGGATCCAGAAAGTGATCCACAGGGTTATCAGGCACTCAGATGGCACTTTATGATAGGGAACATATAGACAGAGATTTTTGTTTTTGTTTTGTTCTAGGTTTTTTCTGACCTGTTATTTTTTTGTCAGTTCTTTTTTTCCTTTATTTTATTCACAAAATGGGGAACATTACCTGCAGATGGTAGGGTGATTGACTGATGAGCACCAGCAGCCTGAGAAACTCCCTAGGGGTCTAAGAGGGAAGGCTGTTTTTCCTGGATTGTTTTTTGTTGTTGTTGTTGGTTTGTTTTGTTTCTTGATGTATTTTCCCTTTCTTTGTTTCTTTTCTTTTACTTATTTTTTCTACTACTCTTTTTTCTTTCCTTCAATTTGCTACTTTCTGTCTTCTGTTGCTTTTCTTTTGTTCCACTGCTTCTTGTTTGGTCTTCATGGGTTTTTTTTTCCTTTTTTTTCCCCCTTTCTTCTCATCTTTACAGCTTTTTAATTCATTCTTTTTTCCTCTATTTTATTTCTTGTTTCATTTTTTCTATTCCACATTTTTATTCTTGTTCCTTTGTATATTTTACAATTTTTTACTCATATTACTTATTTTCTTAGCTCTTGAACAGTTCCTCTTCTACTTTTTAAAAATTATTATTAGTATTATTCTTTTTCTCTTCTTATTTCTTTATTTTCCCCTGGACCTAATATGTTTTTTCAAGGGAACACAGACAACTACAAGGATATAGAACAGGAATTCTTAACAAGGGGTCCATGAGCTTGAACTGAAATTCAGAAAAACATTATTATTGTGGGGACATGTTAGTGTGGGTGTGATATATTTACTAAATAATATACAGTATAGTGTGAACTTAGTAAGGGATCCATAGTTTCACCTGACTGGCAGAGGAGTCTGTGAAACAAAAATCATTAATAATTCCTGATATAGAATAAAAGGAAACAAGTGTCAAAAAAGAACCTTACCACACACAGAAAAACAACAAAATTAAACCCTATAGTAGAAAGAGAATCTAACCAACCAAATAAGTCCATCAAGATAAATAGATGCCTAGACACCAACAAAAAATTGCAAACCATACTAAGAAACAGGAAGACATGGCCCAGTCTAATGAACAAACTATAAAATGGGAGGAGATAAAGAATGTGGAACAACTAATCAAGGATGTCCAAACAAATACCATGAGTCAACTTAATGAAGTAAAAGAAGAGATAAAGGATACTAAGAAGACAATGGGGGAACATACTGAAGAAATTTTAAAATATACATAAAAAGATAACAGATATGATGGTGATGAATGGCACAACGTGAGAAATAAAAAATACCCTGGAAGCACACAAGAGCAGATTTCAACAGGCAGAGGGAAAAAATCAGTGATGTTGAAGACAGTACATTTGAAGTTAGACAGATAGTAGAACAGATAGATAAATAAAATAGAAAAATCCAGCAGAGACTTAGGGATTTGAGTGACAACATGAAACACCCAAAACCATCTTCGTCCAGAGGGAGAAGAAAAGTGAAAGGGGGCAGAAGGAGTGATGGAGGAAATAATGGTTGAAAATTTCCCAAGTCTTTTGAGGGACATTGACATACATGTCCAGGAAGCACAGCACATTGCAAACAGTATAAATCCTAACAGGCCTACCTCAAGGCATATATTTATCAAATTGTCAAATACTCAAGACAAAGTGAGTATACTGAAAGCAGCAAGAGAAAAGATATCCATCACATACAAGGGAAGCACAATAGCATTAAGTGCTGATTTCTCGTTTGAAACCATGGAGGCAATAAGGCAATTGTATTATCTAGTTTAAGTGCTAAAAGTAAAAAAACAGTCAGTCAAGAATTCTGTATACAAGAAAGCTGACATTCAAAAATGAGGGAAAGTTCAAATTATTCACAGATAAAGAGAAACTAAGAGTTTGACAAGAAACCTGTTCTCCAAGAAATATTAAAGGGAAATTTTCCAGGTTGAAAGGGAGGAAGATTATTGGTAAGAATAATTAAGAAGATATATATACCTAAACACATTTTTATGGAGCCCATATACAGCTTCAAGCCAACACAGCACATTAAATGCAAAGTATGTAACACAACAAATTGTGTTGGGAGAACTGGATATCCACATGCAGAAGAATGAATGTAGAGCCCTACCTCATACCAAATGCCAAAACGAATTTTTTAAAAAAATGGATCAAGGACCAAATTTTAAGATCTAAAGTATAAAACTCTTAGAATATAACATAGGGGGCAAATTTTCATTACCTAAGATTTGGCAATGGATTCTTAGCTATGGCACCAGAAGCATAAGCAACAACAGAAAGAAGAGATAAATTTGGTTTTGTCAAAATTAAAAACCTTTGTGCATCAAAGGAAATTACCAAAAAGTGAAAAGGCAATCTATATGATGGGAGAAAATATATGGTAATCATATATTGAATATGGGCTTAATATCAAGAATATATAAAGAACTTTAAAATGCAACAATAAAAAGACAAAGAACCCAATTCTTTGGGCAAAAGACTTGAATAGATATTTCTCTAGAGAAGATTTACAGATGGACAATAATCACATATAAAGATACTTAGCATCATTAGCCACTTCACACCTGCAAGGATGGCTGTTATTTTAAAATAATGGAAATAAGAAATATTAGAGGAGATGCAGGGAAATTGTCACTCTAATGAATTGTTTATGGGAATGTAAACTGCTGTAATTAATGTGTAAATTAATATGGATATACCTCAACTTTTTCAAAAATGAAGCCAGTAAAATAGCCAAATACAAATAATAAGAAAATGAAATAATAATGATAGTTTTAAAACTAGGAAATAAAATCCAAAAGAAATTTTTAAGTAAAAAATACATTTTAAAATTTGGGCATTAAAAATAATGAAAAAATATATAAATTTTTTTTTTACATTTTGCCTTTCATCACTGTAAAATCTGTTGTCCTGTATGTACAGTGACATTTTCTTCCATTTATTCCCTCAGTGTCTTACTTTTTTCATTTTGTCTTCAAAGAAGTTTTATGTCACAGCCAAGTCACATACTGAATACAGGGGACTCCCATGTATACAACATCCTCCCCCTTTTACCCCTTCCCCTATTAATAACATTTTATATGTGGATCACAGAAGGGTTACTGTGGCAGAGGAGGATGATTTGAGTGGGGTGTCAGTGAATGGGGATACATGGGAGGAAGTTCACCTGGACATACATATAAGGCATATAAATATGCTCAAATGTTCATGGGGCATTGTCATGGTGGGTGGAGATTCACACAATAACTAAAAGAGTATTGAATTCCTATCTTAGGGAGCTCTGCCACATTTTCTGATGAAACAGCAAGAATCCCCCAAGTAAAGATGCAATGGCTAGTGAAGGCGGGTGGTCCTTTGATGGGTCCTTGATACTGATGTCAGTACTTATGAACCTTTACTCTTGAAATTGAAACTTAGCATAGTATTATAGGGTGCTAAACATTATCTCCTGAGAGCCTCCTTGTTGCTCAAATGTGGCCTCTCTCTAAGCCAAACTCATCATATAAATGCAATAAATTCTACACAGTGTGGGACATGACTCCCAAGGATGAACCTACCTGGCACCATGGGATTACTACCAAGTACCTACTAGCAATGCAACTGGAAAAAGACCTTGACCAAAAGGGGGAAAAGGTAAAGATAAATGAGTTTATATGGCTAAGAGACTTCAAAGTGGGTCAGGAGGTCATTCCAGAGGTTGCACTTATGCATATTTCAGCAGGATTTCCTTGACTGTGAAATTAGACATTACCCCCAATAGTGGGGTTCCTGGGGGGTTCTGGAGAAACCCAGGCACTATGGTCAGGGTAGATATCTCATGAGTTTGATGCCTTGCCAGTGGGTCCTACTTTGGGGATTGTGCTTCCCAGTGTGACAGAATTGGACTCAGTTGTGGTTTCCCTGCACATGACTCTTCAGTCCCTTCTATTTGAACCTACACTTGGTGCTGGAGTTGGTAGGTGTATGTCCAAGAGACTTGAATTGTTGGACTGACCATGTGCCAGCTGGGCTCTGAGCCTCAACAGAGTTGTAACACTTACTCTCCAGTTCATTGGACTCACTCAGGACAACTAACAAGGAGGTGATGGTGGACAACCACCAAACCAAGGAACCAAGAGAGCCTACAACTGCAAGTGAGTCCCATCCATTGGCTATATGGCACTGAAGCCCCCTCTCAATTAGAGGTGGAGCATCACTATCTAAGAATCCTCAAGACTGGGGAATGAACAATGGACCAGAGTGGATTTACTGGTATTCTACTATAGACTTATTGTGATTCTAGCAGTGGAAGAACTTATATTATTGATGTGGAGGCAGTGGTCACTGGAAGTTCTAAGGGTAGGGAGAGGGAAAAACAGGTGTAATACAGGGGCATTTTTGGGACTTGGGAATTATCCTGAATATCATTGCAATGACAGATACAGGCAATTATATGTCTTGCCATAACCTAGATAAATGTGTGGGAGAGTGTAAACTACAATGTAAACTATAATCCATGCTTAGAGGCAATACTCCAAAATATGTCCATCAATTGCAATGACTGTACCACATTAATGAAGGATGTTGTTATTGAGGGCAAGTGTGGGTGGTGTGGGGAGAAGGGCATATGGGAATTGCCTATATTTTTTAAGTAACTTTTATGTAATCTAAATATCTTTTCCTCTCCCCACCCCCTGCTCTTCTGTTTTTGCTGACTGTGTCCATTCACTGTGTGATATTCTGTATCTATTTCTCTTTTTGTCTTCTACTTCTTTTTTTCTCCCCTAGGATTCACCAGAATTTGACCTTGGGGACCTCTGATGTGAAGAGAGTTTCCCTGTCACCTGCATGACTTCTGTTCCTGGTTTCTGCTGTGCTTCACCTTGACTCTCCCCTTTTTCATTTGTTGCATCATCTTCTTGCTGCATGACTCACTTGTGCAGGCACTGGCTCACCATGTGGGCACTCAGCTCATGTGGGTAGTAGGCTCACCACTCAGGCACTGGCTCACTTCAAAGGCACTGGCCCACTGCATGGGCACTCATGTGGGGACTTGGCTCACTGCACAGGCACTTGGCTCACCACAAGGGCACTTGGCTCATCATGCAGGCACTCACGTGGGCACTTGGCTCACTGTGAGGGCACTTGGCTTGCTGCATGGGCACTTGGCTCACTTTGTGGGTACTCAGCTCACCATGCAGACACTGGCTTGCTGTGCAGGTATGCTTTCTTTTTTCCTTTTTTCTTACCAGGAGGCCCCAGATTTTGAACCCAGGAACTCCCATATGGTAGGTGGAGGCCCTATCATTTGTACCACATCCACTTCCCCTAAATACCTTTTTAAAATTTTTTTTTAATTTAAAAATGAAGATTCCTCTTAAAGTTAAATATAGAAGTACCACATGACTCAGCAATTCCACTTTACCAGGTAAATACCCAGAGAAAGTGAAAACAGGGTTTCAAACAGATACTTTTACAACAATGATTACAGCAGCATTATTCACCATAATCAAAAGATGGAAATAATCCAAGTTTCCATTAACAAAGGAATGTATAAAGAAAATGTGGTACATATACATAATGGAATACCACTTGGCCATAAGAAAGAATGAAATTATGAGACATGCTCCACCATGGAAGAACCATGAAAACATGTTCAGTGAAATAAGCAAGGGACAAAGGTTGAAAATTGTATGATATGGGAGCAGATGTGCCTTAAGTAGTTGAGCTCCTACCTCCCACTTGGGAGGTCTAGGTTCTGATCCCTATGCCTCTTGAAAAAACAAAAATGAACAACAAGCAAAATAAATGAAAAAACCAACTCAGGGAAGCCAATGTGGCTCAGTGGTTGAGTGCCAGCTTCCCACATATGAGGCCCTGGGTTCAATCCCTTGCCCCGGTGACCTCAAAAATTTGTATGACATCACTGAGATGATTAGAAATAACAAATTTACAGATAGAAAACCGATTAGATATTACTAGGAGGTGGGGGAAATGAAAGTGAAGAAGGAGGAGTGTTTGTAAAAATAAAAAATTCTAAAAGTAAACCACATTGGCATTCTTGGTAGAAAAATAATGGGAGACTATGTCACAGAAGGCCAATATGCACCTTTGGGGAGGCTATAGAAAGGGTGTGGCCATTTTCCAGCAACCATTCCAAGTTACCATGGAGAAAATAAAAACAACTTAGAAGTAAGCAGGAAAAAGACCTGGTTTATTTAAAAGACAATTCCCATGCAGCCTGGATTTTCCAGAACAGTCAAAATATTTTCTTTTTTTCCTATATCCCCCAAATGTTAAAAATAAAAATGTTAGAACATACAAAGAAGTTGAAAAAAACTTTCATAAGCACCAATATATCTACCAGAGATTCAACAGTATTTTCCATATTTGCTTCACTTAATTACTTTTTTAATCTTTGAAAGAAAAGTGCAGAAATCATGACACCTTACCCTACATGTTTCAACAAAAGGATGTTAGGATATTCTCCTCCATAAAAATAATACCATTACCATACTCAAGAAAGGTAATGATTATTCCTTCTTATGAAAAATGTCACAATACTCTCTATCAAAATTTGACAGCTGCTTTCATCATTGAGGGTTCCCTTGGTAATTGTAAATTTTTTTATTAAATTCCAGAGTTCCAAAAATTTGACTCTAGTTCTTTTTGTCAGCTTTATCATTACTTTAGTGGAAGGGTGGATTTTCCTATGGTGTCATTTTCAGGGACATCATTTCCTGTTTTTCTGTTTTTCCAAAGATGTTTGTATCTATATTCATTGTCATAATTAGCCCATAGTTTTCCTTTCTTGTTGTGCCCATGTCAGAATTTGGTATCAAGGTTTTACTAGCCTCATATTTCAAGTTGGGAAATGATTCATATTTTTATATTTTCTGAAAGAACTTTATAAGACTATTATTATTCCTTAAAATTTTGGTATAATTCACCACTGAACAGAAAATAGTCTGAAATTTTGTTTTCATATAAAACATTTATTGATGTATACCATGCATTTGTGAATACACATAAACAATAATTGTATAGTAAAAGTTTTGCACTTACAAAACAAACGTGTAATATCATACAGGGTTTCCATACATCACTCCAACACTAACACCTTGCATTGTTGGGAAACATTTCTTACAGACTGTATTAGTCAGCCAAAAGGAGTACTGATGCAAAATTCTAGATGTCTGTTGGCTTTTATAAAGGGTATTTATTTGTGGTGGAAGTATACAGTTATAAGGCTCTAGAGCCAACTTAAAGTTACTTCCTGAGAAGCAGATGTGTCTCAAACAATTGGGCTCCCATCTACCATGTGGGAGGCCCTGGGTTTGATTCCTGTGGCCTCCTGTTGAAGACAAAAATAGGCCCATGTCACAGAGAGCTGGCAGCTGAGAGCTGGCAACATGTGCCATGGAGAACTGGCACAGCAAGATGATGCAATAAAGGGAGATGCAGAGGAGAGAGAAAGATGCAGCAGGCCAGGAAGATGAGGTGGCTCAAGCAATTGAGTGCCTCTTTCCCACACCAGAGGTCCTGGGATTGGTTCCTGGTGCCTCCTAAAAGAGAAAGATGAAAATAAAAGACAAGCAGACACAGAAAGAACACACAGTGAATGGACACAGAGAGCAGACTGAAAAAAAACAAGGGGAGTTGGAAGGAGAAATAAGTTACTTCTTCACCAAAATCTGTTGCCATGTGTTGACACAAGATGGCAGACAATATCTGGGAAGTTTCAGCCTTTCTCTTAAAGCTCCTTGGATTCTGCTACTTCCATTGTCAGCTGTGGGATGGGATAGGTCTCATCTCTCTTCTCAGTTTCTTTCTGGGCTCAGCTGCTCTAATCACTTCACAAGATCAGTTGTAAACCATCAGGCGAATGGCTCACCTCTCTTCCTGGGCCTCTACCATCTCTATGGAGCTGTCTGTCTTCCTCTGTGTATCTTTGCTGTGTCTTTACTATCATGTTCTTGATTAAGCATTCATTTATATAGCCCAACCTAGGGGGCAGGGATTCAAACCAATTCACCGTAATGATGTGATTGAACCAAAGCCCCAATCTTAATTTAATAAAGTAAAAGTGAAACCTCTGATTTTAATACAATCAAAGGGGTACCAGACACAGAGGAACCAACCATTTTACAAACATAATCAATATCTCTTTTTGGAATTGATAAACAATAAACTGACACACAAAACTATGAAAGAGCATCATCAAAATATTACTACTAGCTATAATCCATGAATTATATTTGGTAAATTTTTACCACCCACCCTATTATTAATACCCTGAATTAGTATTATATATTTGTTATAGTTCATGAGAGAACATTTTCATATTTGTTTTGTTAACCAGGATTCACTGTGTTATACAATACCGTGTTTTGTACAATCCATTCAGTGTGTACTTGGTAGCTCTCATTTTCATCACAGAGATGTGCTGTCATTGCCTTAGCCAATATTATGTTTTCATTAGTACAAAAGGAAAAATTCCATACCTCCCTATTTTTGTCCCTTAGAACTGATATAATATTTTCTTTGCCATTGATGCAAAAATATTAAATTATTATTTTCTAATATTGATTGAAGTGATGAATGGACAACTCAGAGATTATATACAAGGCAATTGATAGTACATTTTAGATAAATAAAATGGTTTATGAACAAAAAAAAAAGAATGGTGTATTAGTCCACCAAAGGAGTACTGATTAAAAATACCAGAAATTGGTTGTTTTTTTATAAAGGGTATTTATTTGGGATAGGAGCTTACAGATACCAGGACATAATATATGTTACTTCTCTCACCAAAGTCTATTTTCACATGTTGGAGCAAGATGACTGCCGACATCTGTGAGAGTTCAGGCTTCCTGGGTTCCTCCCTTCCAGGATCTTGCTTCTCTCTGGATTCAGAGTTCCTCTCTTCCCAGGGCTTGCTTCTTCCTGGGCTCAGGGTTCCTCTCCTCCAGGGGCTTGCTTCTGTTTCCTCTGTGACCTTACTTCCCAGGGCTCCAGCTTAAGGCCTCAGGATTAAACTCCAACATCAAAACTCCAACAACAAAAACCTTCAACTCTGTCCTTTGTCATGCCTTTTATCTGTGCCCTAATGACATGGCCTAATCAAAGCCCTAATCATTACATAATCATGCCCAGGTTCAGTCCAGTTTACAAACATAATCCAATATCTATTTTTGGAATTCATAACTATGTCAAACTCCTACACATGGGTTGGGGGACAAATACATCAAATGTAAGATATGAACTATAGTTAGTAGTAATACTTTGATGATGTTCTGGCATAATTTGTTACAAATATTTCATAACAAAGCAAGGTGCAAGTGGTTGGGTAATATATGGGAACCTTGTATAATGTTATGCATGTTTGTTTTGTAAAAGTTCACAACTTTTACTATACACTAACTGTTAATGTATGTTCATGTATGAATTATATACTTCAATGAATTGTTTATAAAATGAAAAAAAATTATACACCAGATCTTTGGGTTTTATCACTGGTATGCAAGGTTCTTTCAACACAATAATATCAATTAATGTAACATGCCACATTAATAAATTAAAGATGTAATTCACCCCCAAGTTCATTGAGTACCCAAAAGGGAAAATCTCCTTTCAGGATTTCAAAAGATTAGAGAATAAAGAAAAATGCATAAGAAGAAAAGTCTTCAGGAAAAAGGAAAGTTATCAGATGAAGAAAATCCAAATGGTTCTGAACTCTCATCATCATCAGGAATTGACTCTACCAAATCTCAGGACAAAAATGAGAAACATCAGATTGAATCAGTAAGTTAGTGCACAAGGTCTTCACTTCCATGCTTGAAGAGAATGACAGTGAAGAATAGGAAAAGGAATGAGAGGAAGGAACACATGAATAACCCACTGCTGGCAATGTATTTGTATTGGATATGGTTTTTGAATGTGAAATTATGAAAGAGAAAAGTCCTCAGAGTAAACTTCCCAGAGCTCAAAGAGGTCTCATGGTGAAGCCAACAATTGCTTTGCTCAAGGAGAAAGTGATAAGGTGATGTTGGTGTGCATGGGAATCATAAAAAAAGCTCCTCTGGCTGATGAGCCAGTCTCTACTCTTGCCATGATATATGGGTATCAGGGTGATATGGAGAAATATTTGCAATTTGAGTTCATTGCTACACATTTAAATCCCAGTGATACAGAAGAATGGGTTAAAAGAATGGACAGAAATGTCTTTGGAACAGGACAATATTAAGCAGGCTATTTTTTGCTATACTAAAACCCTTAAATATGAACCTACTAATGCCCATTAACTGTGGGAGCAATAAAGCATTTATGAACATATGGGGGATCATAAAATGACAACGGATAGTTACAGGCATATTTTAAACATTTTGTCTCCAGATGATGGGGAACCTTTTATGCAGTTAGCCAGAGATATGGCAAAGAGTTAATATGAAGCCAATGATGTTACTTCAGCTATTAACATTATTGAAGAAGCTTTCTCAAAACACCAAGGCCTAGTCTCTATGGAAGATGTTATCATAGCAGCTGAACTCTATGTTTCTAACAAACAGTATCACAAAGCTTTGGAGGTTATTACAGATTTTTCTGGAATCATGCTGGTAAAAAAAAAATCTATACAAGGCACCCCAGAAGAAAATAAAGTTAGTGTGAATGTTACCTGCACTATATCTGATGGCATTCCAACAGATACCACATTGAAACTGATGCTCTGTCTTGTACATCTCAACATCCTTGAACCACTTAATCCTCTCTTAACAACACCCTTGGTACAGAATTCTGAAGATATGAAAGACCTATATGTAGATGTTGCTGACAGTTTTTTTGGATGTTAGTGAATATAATTCTGAATTTCCCTTTGTTAGTGCACTAATCTACTTGGAAAGATACCACCTTGCAGCAGTTTGGCTTCGGCATGCAGGAATTGAATTTATTGCTTCATCGTTATACTCTGTTGTTTTCACAAGGCAAAATGTTTGGTTATTTGGATACCTTACTTACTATATTGGCTATGCTTTTAAAGGTAGCAATGAGTAGTGTCCAAGTCTATTTGAAATACAATTCCAAATCTGGAGAGAGATATCTTTACCTTATTAAAGTGTCAAGAGACAAAATATCAGACAACAATGACCAAGAGAGAGCAAATGGTCATGCAAAAGCAATTATTTGTTGTACTTGTGAGTGTTTTGACAAGGGATGACTAGTGGAACATTTGGTGAAGTCCATATACTCCTTACATGACTTATCCTGATTTCTTCAAGAGGCTGACTTACTTATAGATTCTTCATTGGAATATTATTCATTTTACAACGACAGAGAAAAACATAAGTAACTGGATACTTTAGTCTCTGCTGAAATTCTGGGCAAAAATTTCAGAAAGGCAAATAATTGCACCAGGATAATAGTAATGGAAAATGTCAACAAATCCAGCTCTGGGATATTTTCAATCAAGTTACCATGCACATCCAAGATGTATGATGTGATGGTTAGACTACTGTGTCAATTTGGCCAGGTAATTGTGCCCAGTTGTTTGGTCACCAAACACCGGGCTAACTGTAATACAAGGCCATTTATGGACTTTAGTCACCATTGACTTTACTACAGTAGTAGATCATAGATAGCTGGGTATAATTACATCAATCAGGGATATTGCTATTAGCAATGAGTGATGCTTAACCAAATTAGTTTAATCCCTTAAAAGCATAAGTGATTCCAGCATTGAGAGAGAATTTCCCAGCTCATCTTTGGACAGTCAACATCTCGCAGAATTCATCAAGAATTTTCACTGGACTCACCAGAGCTCCTGGTTGCATTCTGCAACCTGGATGTCTGCATCCCCACAGCTGTGTGAGAGACTGATAAATCTATTACTATGGAAAGATATCCTTTGTTCATTTTGTTTCCCTAGAGAAACCTGACTAATATAGCTTGGTACCAGGAATGATTCTTGAGGAACAGAGTCTAAAACATAGGGTGTCTGAGGTGGTTCTGGGAGTTTTGCAATTGTCTCTCTACCCTAATAACACTCGAGGGTACTGACGACTTCCTTTCCAATAATGAATAGGCTGTGAACAGTCCATGGAACGAGTTGGCAATTGAGATCCACAAAATACCATCACTGGATTCCCCTACTTTCATGCTTGTAAGAAGCAAGGATCTGGGTGAGAGTGTTTTCAACACCTTAATAGAGTTTTGTTGGAAGTCAAACGGTATAATGATGTTGAATGGCTCCTCATAGATATCCTGGATACTGTTCCCAAAGAAAGAGATGAGTTAAAGGCTTCAATTTTGAAAGTTAAACACTGAATGGATGATGCAAAAATTTCTATGTGTGCTCTGAAAAATATCTTGTCACCTGTAGCCACAGGCTCAAAATATCTGAGAACCAAACTCATATTCTCATTGTATGAGTAGCGGAGTTACAAAGGGATCTAAAATCTCAACCCCATAGGGTTTCTGCAGTATAAGTGAAGACATTGGTTGGAAAAGAGTGGGATCCAGAGAACTGGGATGGAGGCATATGGGATGATGATGATACTGATGGGATGGAGACATTGAAACCCAGAATTCTGCTGAGACTTTAACAGCAACATGTTGTCAACCCTGCATTACCCAGCCTCCAGCCTTCCCAGGGAGTCTGAAACAACTCCTAGTCCTAAAATGGGTACCAGCCAAACTGAAGCCTGCCCTGCTCAGGCTCTGGCCTGCCTCAGGGAGTCTGGGCCTTCATCCAGCCCTGAGGCACATACAGGCCAAACTCCAGCATGCACAGCCAAGCCTCCAGTCAGCCCTGAGGAAACTGCCTTCCAAATCCTGCCTGAAGAGATTAATCCTGTCTCACCAGAAGAAAATGCAAGGGAAAGCACTTAGGTTAGTAGCTTGCAAGGCATTTCTAATCCTTCTCCTTACCCACCCCCACCACCTCTCTTGTTTTAGAGACTTATTACTAGACTAAAATCACAACAAGCCCCAAAAGGTGAAATACAAAGTGTGACCCATGAGGAAGTAAGGTATACTCAGAAAGATCTGCATGAGTTTTCCAACTTATATAGACAGAAACCAGGGGAATATGTGTGGGAGTGGATACTAAGTGTATGGGATAATGGTGGAAGGATATAAAGTTGGGTCAGGCTGAAGTTATTGATGGGGGAAACTAAGCAGGAATTGTGGATTCAGTGCTGTAGCTCGAGGGGTTAGAAGGGCTCTAACAGTTTTTTGGGTGGCTGATTGAAACATGGGACAAAAGATGATTGAGTATGTCTGAGAATGAGATGCTCGATTTGACCTGGTACACAGTAGAAGAGGGAATTCAGAGGCTTAGGGAGATTGGAATGCTAGAAAGGATTTACCATTTGAATGCTGCCAACCCAACCCAGGAATGTACAGAGGACACACCTTTAACCAGGACTGTGAGGAATAAATTTGTAAGACTAACTCCATCTTCCCTGAAGAGCTCTGTGGTTGCTCTTCTCTGTAGTCCATATATTACTGTGATGGAATCAGAATCCTTAAACATTATGGGAGTGATTGGATGTCCGTCTGGTAAAAGTCAAGTATTCGCAGTTAATCGCCAAAGTCAAGGTGGGCGTGGCTACCCCATTGAAAGGCAGATTTTAAAAAGCACTCAAAACAGAATGAGTGTGTAGAGTTATGGCATTGGCTAATATGTCATGGGGTACCTAGCAGTGAAATAGATGGGCAGTCTAGTAAATTCTTCTGGATGTATATAAACAGAAGAGTTCTAGTCTGGGTGAGCAAAACCCTAACTCAAATAACAGATGCAGAGAATCACAGCCCCTTAATCAATTCCCAGACTTGGGACAGTTGACAGACCCAGAACCCCTTGAATGAGGAGGAGGCCAGGTCTCCTTGAGGAAGGATTCTGTTAAACTGCTCAAAATTTACACTGTTCATTTTCCTCCCACCTTTCCCCAAGGAGACCTATGGCCTTTTACCAGAGTAAATGCATTGGGGGAAAGGAAATGAACAGACATTTCAGGGATTGTTAGACACTGACTCAGAAGTGGCTAATTCCAGGAGACCCAAAACATCACTATGGTCCACCAGTTAGAGTAGGGGCTTATGAAGGTCAGAAGATTAATTCAGTTTTAGCTAAGGTTCATCTCATAGTTGGTCCAGTAGGTCCCCAGACCCATTCTGTGGTTATTTCCCTGGGTCCAGTATGCATAATTGGAATAGACATACTCAGTAATGGGCAGAATCCCCACATTGGACCCCCAACTTTTGGAGTGAAAGCTATTATGGTAGAAAGGCCAAGTGGAAGCCACTAGAACTGCCCCTACCTACCAAAATAGTAAACCAAAAGTGATACAAGATTCCTGGAGGGATTGCAGAAATTAGTGCCACCATCAAGGATTTGAAGGATGCAGGGTTGGTGATTCCCACCACATCTCTCTTCAACTTTCTTCTTTGGCCTGTACAGAAAACAGATGGATATTGGAGGATGACAGTAGATTACCATAAACTTAACCAGGTGGTGGCACCAATTGCAGCTGGCTCCCAGATGTCATATAATTGCTTGAACAAATCCACACATTCCCTGGTACCTGGTATACAGCTATTGATTTGGAAAATGCTTTTTTCTCAATTGCTATTGGTAAGGCCCACCAGAAACAGTTTGCTTTCATCTGGCAAGGCAAGCAGTATACCTTAACTCTCCTGCCTCAGGGGTATATCAACTCTCTAACCCTCTGTCATATTATTAGGTCATATTATTGTCATATTGTCATATTTTCAACAGGGATCTTGATCATCTCTCCCTCCCATAAGACATTATACTGCTCCATTATATGGATGATATCATGCTGATAGGACCTACTGAGCAAGAAGTAGCAAAGACCCTAGACTTATCAGTAAGGCCTTTCCATGAGAGAGGATGAGAGATAAATCCAACTAAAATGCAAGGTCTGTCGACCTCAATGATATTTCTAGGTGTCCAGTGGTGTGGGGCATGTCAAGATATCCCTTCTAAAGTGAAGGATAAGCTGTTGCATCTGGCTCCTTGTATGACCAAAAATGAGGCACAACAGTTAGCTGGTGTCTTTGGACTTTAGAGACAACATTCCTCATTTGGGTGTGCTACTCTGGCCCATTTACTGGGTGACCAGAAAAGCTGATCGTTTTGATTGGGGACCGAAACAGGAAGAGGCTCTGAGACAGGGACAGGCTGCTATGCAAGCTGCACTACCACTTGGGCCATATGATCCAGCATATCTAACAGTGCTGGAAGTTTCAGTGGCAAATAGAGATGCTGTCTGGAGCCTTTGGCAGGCGCCTATAGGAGAATCACAATGCAGACCCTTAGAATTTTGGAGCAAAGCCCTGTCATCCTCTGTAGATAACAACTCTCCTTTTGAGAAACAACTTCTGTCCTGCTACAGGCCATAGTAGACACTGAATGCTTAACCATGGGCCATCAAGTTACCATGAGACCTCAGTTGCCTATCATGAGCTGGGTATTGCCTGACCCACCAAGCCATAAAGTTAGGCATGCACAGCATCACTCCATAATAAAGTGGAAGTGGTATATATGAGATAGAGCTCAAGCGGGTCCTGAAGACATGAGTATGTTACGTGAGGAAGCAGCCCAAATGGCCATGGTCACCACCCTTGCCATGTTACCTTCTCTTTCCAAGCCTACAGCTTTGGCCTCCTGGGGAGTCCTTTACAATCAGTTGACTGAGGAAGAGAAAATATGGGCCTGGTTTTCAGATTGTTCTGCATGATATGCAGGTACCACCCAAAAGTGGACAGCTGCAGCACTGCAGCACCTTTCTGGGACATCCCTGAAGGACACTGATGAGGACAAATTCTCCAAGTGGGCAGAACTTTGAGCAGTGTACTTGGTTGTTCATTTTGCTTGGAAGAAGAAATGACCAGAGGTGCATATATATACTGATTCATGGGCTATTGACAATGGTTTCACTGGATGGTCAAGGACTTGGAAGGAACATGATTGGAAAATTGGTGACAAACAGGTCGGGGGAAGAGGTATGTGGACTGACCTTTCTGAGTGGGCAAAAATCATGAAAAATTTTGTGTCCCACATGAATGCTAACCAAAGGGTAACTTCAGCAGAGGATGATTTTAATAATCAAGTGGATAAGATGACCTGCTCTGTGGCTCATACTCAGCCTCTTTCCCCCACTGCTCCTGTCACTGCCCAGTGGACTCATGAACAAAGTGGCTATGGAGTTAGAGATGGAGGATATGCATGTGCTCAGCAACATGGACTTCCCCTTACCAAGGCTGACTTGACTATAGCCACTGCTGAGGGCCCAATCTGCTAGCAGCAGAGACCCACACTCAGCCCCCAATATGGCACCATTCCTTGAGGTGACCACCCTGTTACCCAGTGCCAGTTGATTCCATGGTACCACTTCCACCATGGAAAGGACAGTGATTTGTCTTAACTGGAATAGACACATACTCTGGATATGGGTTTTCACTTCCAGCATGCAATGCTTCTTCCAAAACTACCATCACTGGACATACAGAATGTCTTATCTACTATCATGGCATTCTACACAGCATTGCTTCTGATCAAGGAACCCATTTTGTGGCAAATGATGTGTGGGAATGGGCACATGTCCATGGAATTCACTGGTCTTACCATGTTCCCCATCACCGTGAAGCAGCTGGGTTGATAGAATGGTGGGATGGCCATTTAAAGACTCAATTACAGCACCAATCTGGTGGTAATACCTTGTAGGCTGGGGCAATGTTCTCCTGGAGGCTGTGTTGTTCTAAATCAGTGTCTACTCTATGGTGCTGTTTCTCCCATAACCAGGACCCATCGGTAAGGGAATCAATGGATGGAAATGGGAGTGGCACACTCACTATTACCCTTAGTGACCCACTAGGAAAAATTTTGCTTCTTATCCCTGCAAGCTCAAACTCTGCTGGTCTACATGTTTTAGTCCAAAAAGGAGGAGTGCTGTCACCAGGGGACACAGCAATGATTCCATTGAACTAGAAGTTAAACCTGCTACCTGGCCACTTTGGGCTCCTCTTGCCTCTGAATCAACAGTCAAAGAAAGGAATTACTGTACTGTCTGGAGTGGTTGATCCTGACTATCATGGGGAAATAGGACTGCGTTTACATAGTGGGGGTAAAGAAGAGTTTGCCCACAATATAGGCGATCCTCTAGGGCTTCTCCTAGTACAGCCATGTCCTATGATTAAAGTCAATGGAGAATTGCAACAACCCAATCCAAGCAGGGCTAGCAATGGCCAAGAACCTTCAGGAATGAAAGTTTGGGTCACCCCATCAGGCAAAGAAACACGGCCAGCTGAAGTGTCACTGAGGGTAATGGAAACATGGAATGGATAGTGGAAGAAGGTAGCAATGAATGTGAACTTCAACCTTGTGACCAGTTACAGAAATGAGGACTGTAATGGTCATGAATCTTTCTTCCTTGTTTCATTATGATGAAGATTATGTATGTACACAAAATGAATTTCTTGGTCTTCTTCCCCAAACTTTCCCCTTATCATATAACAAGTGGTATCAGGAAGTGGACGTGGTCCAGTGGATAGGGCATCCATCTACCACATGGGAGGTCTGCAGTTCAAACCCCAGGCCTCCTTGACCCATGTAGAGCTGGCCCAAATGTAGTGCTGATGCACGCAAGGAGTGCCATGCCACGTAGGGGTGTCCCCCAGCTCCATGTGCAAGGAGTTGGCCCTGTAAGGAGAGCCGCTTAGCGCAAAAGAAAGTGCAGCCTGCCCAGGAATGGCACCGCACACACGGAGAGTTGACGCAGCAAGATGATGCAACAAAAAGAAACACAGATTCCCATGCTGCTGACAACAGAAGTGGACAAAAAAAAACAACACACAGCAAATGGACACAGAGAACAGAAAACTGGCGCAGGGGGCAGGGGAAGGGGAGAGAAATAAATTAAAAAACAAAAACAAAAACAAGTGGTATCCATTTCATGCCATAATATTTGAGAATGTCAAGTTTGCAATTGAATATTACCCAAGAACGTGCACCCTATTCTGTATGAAATTAATGCATTTCCAGTTGTATGCAGAAGAGTTGAAGATTGTTAGGTGGAAATATATATTTATGCATGTCTGTTATTGTTTTCCTTAGAGACTAAGTATGGTTTAAGGTAATGGTATGGTTGCCAAACTGACAAGTGGTTGACTGTGGTCATTATGCTATTGTGTCAACTCATCCAGGTAATTGTGCCCAGTTGTTTGGTCAAGAAAGCACTGGGCTAACTGTAATACAAGGGCATTTATGGACTTCATTCACAACTGACTTTACTGCAGTTGTAAATCACTGATAGCTGGTTGTAATTACATCAGTCAGGGAGATTGCCATGAGCAATGAGTGATGCTTAATCCAATCAGTTGAATCCCTAAAACGGAAAGTGATTCCATCATTGAGAGAAAATTTACCAACTCATCTTTAGAAAGTCAACATCTCTGAGAATTCATCAAGAATCTTCATTCGACCTTCATCAGAGCTCCTGTTTGTAGCCTGCCTGCAGAACCTTGACTTGTGCATCCCCATGGCTCTGTGAGAGACTCTTATAAATCTCTTACCAGAGACAGATATCCCTTGTTGATTCTGTTTCCCTAGAGAACCCTGACTAATATATATGTCATCATTGCTTCTGTCTTCATTTAATGCTGAAAACCCCAGAAAATCATGTCCTGTGTGTCTTAAATGGAAACAATGCATTTATATCTGGCAGTTTTAAGCAGACACTTGGACAGTATGTACATGGCTTTCATGCTCATCCCCATGAATCTCACTATATTCTTTAAAATGACTTAACCTTTATTCATATGGCATATCAGAAATACATATTAAGGAGACATGCTCTAATTGTGGAGAACTTTCCTTTCTTAATCAATGCCTCAGTATATGTGGGCCTTGACAGGAGTTATTTTAAATTTTGGGCCATGGTCTTCCCCAACTGGGGCTGCTTCATCTTGCCATCTACTATTATCAGAAGGCCTTTGAAGCTTCCTCCAATTGTGATAGAGGGTATAAAATTTGTCATTAGATTTGCAAAGAGATATTGCCTACAACTTGTTTCTCATTTATCAGAGCAACAGGAATACTGGGATGGCTTAAAAAGTTTTTTTTTCTCTCCCCTTCCCCCCCACCACCCCTGTTGTCTGTTCTGTGTGTCTATTTGTTGCGTCTTCTTTGTCTGCCTCTCTTGTCAGCGGCACGGGAATCTGTGTTTCTTTTTGCTGTGTCATACTGTTGTGTCATTTCTCCATGTGGGCAGTGCCATTCTTAGGCAGGCTGCACTTTCTTTCATGCTGAGTAGCTCTCCTTATAGGGCACACTCCTTGTGCGTGGGGCTCTCCTAAGTGGGGACAACCCTACGTGGCACAGCACTCCTTGCTCACATCAGCACTGTGCATGGGCCAGCTCCACATGTGTCAAGGAGGCCTGGAGCTTGAACCACGGACCTCCCACGTGGTAGACGGACACCCTAACCACTGGGCCAAGTCCACTGCCCTTAAAAAGTTTTTGTACACCCATGAATCAACATAAAACATCGGGCACCTGCTGTGTGTGGACCAATTTCTTCTGTCACAGGGCTATGTTATTCTTAACCCCAAAATGGAAATGATAATTTCAGAATTATCTAACAAGGTATTACATTATTAATATGTGATAATGATATTTTGGCATTTTTGCAAAATTATCATTCTTGAAGGAATTTTTTATATTGTTCTGTAATTTCCTTTTAGCATTCTATAGTAAAATTATCTCCAAAGCTGAACTATACAATATTAGCCTTTGAGACAGCTTGCAGTTAAATATGCAGTTTTATTTTTAGTCATACATTTAATCATCTGTACATGTAATAAACTATATTAAGCACATACTATATACCATGCACTGGGATGTGTGCTAGGAGTGCAATAGTAAACAAGATAGACATGATCTCATCCTTGTCACACTTATGGAATATATCACTAACTACTGAGAGAGAGTTACAGCTCAGCACAATTCTTTTTTTATGAACATTTATTTTTATTGTATTTTTTTAAGATACAAAGATCACAAAAAATGTTACATTAAAAATATTAAAAAATAACATAAAAAATAATGAGGTTCCCACATACCCCACACCCCACCCCACCCCACTTCTCCCACATCAGCAACCTCTTTCATCATTGTGGCATATTCATTGCATTTTGTGAATACATTTTGGAGCACTGCTGCACCACATGGACTGTAGTTTACATTGTAGTCTACACTCTCCCCCAGTACATTCAGTGGGTTATGGCAGGATATATAATGTCTAGAATCTGTCCTTGCAATATCATTTAGGACAACTCCAAGTCCCAAAAAATGCCCCCACATCACATCTCTTCTTCCCTCTCCTTGCCCAAAGCAACTCCTGTGGCCACTGTCTCCACATCAATGCTACAGTTTCTTCCATTACTAGTCACAATATTTCTATAGTAGAATACCAGTAAGTCCACTTCTGAACCACATTTTATTCCTTCATCCTGTGGACCCTGGCATGGTGATGTCCATTCCACCTCTATATCAAGAGGGGGCTTAGATCCCACATGGTTGATGGATGTGATTCTCCTGCTTGGAGTTGAAGGCACTTTCGGTTCCCTGTTAGCTGACCTGGGTAAGTCCAATGAACCAGAGAGTAGGAGTTCCAACTCTGCTTTGAAGTAATGTTTATTACATTTCTACAGTGTTTTCTATCATCCATTTTTAGTGCCTGTTACTTTTTCAAGAGGCAATTCTTCAAACATAAAAAAAGAGGTTTCCCATTAAAAGAAAGACAAATTGGGACTTTTTATGATAATCAGTTATGTAACTCAGCTTCTAAAATTTAAAATTATTTAAAATGGTTTTGTGGTGGAAAAACATACTTGATTTAATCTTTCACTTTTCACTTGCAAGTATATTAGCTACATAGAATATAAGACCTGGGAGGCTAGGCTTAATTCAGTCAATTTGCTCTGAGGCAAATAAACTGTATGATATATTTGTGGTCCCCTGTAAAAAGAGTAGAAAAGAGTGGATCATGTTCAATAGGATGGCATATTTTCCATTACAAGTTCACTACAAATATAGAAGAGACAGGAGAGGTGGTATATAAGGACTAAAGTAGTGCTGATAAGTGACTCTAGCAATGGAAGAAACTATCATTGATATGGAGACAGTGGCCATGGGAGTTGCTGAGGACAGGGAGAGTGAAGAGGAGGTGGAATATGGGGGCATTTTGGGGACTTGGAGTTGTTCTGAATGATATTGCAAGGACAGATGTAGGACATTATATATCCTGCCATAACCCACTGAACGGACTGGGAGAATGTAAACAGCAATGTAAATTATAATCCATGCTGTGTATCAGTGCTGTAAAATGTATTCATCAAATGCAATGAATGTACCACACTGATGAAAGAGGTTGTTGATGTGTAAGGAGTGGGGTGGGGGTGGGGAGTGGGGTTATATGGGAACCTCATATTTTTAATGTAACATTTTGTGTGATCTATGTTTCTTTAAAAAAAGATAATAAAAAATAAAAAAACATTTTAAAAAGAAAAAACATTTACTTACCTCAAATACTTAAGATTCTTGAATCTAAGGTGACAACAATTGTTAGATATACTATTGATTCAATAGTAGTTTTTTAGGGGGAAATAAATGCTATAATAGATGCATATACTACAGAAGGGAAACAAGTAGGGAACTTAGGATCAAAGAAATACAGTGGATGTTTTTAGGAATTCTTACCACTGTTTACAATTGTATACATTACTTTTTGGTGAAAAAGTAGGATTTGTATGTCATGAGTAAATGTGTACTCTGTGTGTGTAATTTTAATAAATTTTATTTTTATAAGTAAAAACAATAAATTGAAGGAAAAAACCTATCATCTTAATTGACATGGAAAAAGTATTTGACAAAATACAGTATCATTTCTTAATTTTAAAAAAGCTCTGAAAGATAGGAATAGAGGGAAACTTTCTCAGTATGGTAAACTGCTTATATGAAAAACCCATAGCTAATATTGTTATCAATGGTAAAAGACTGAAAGCTTTCCCACTGAGATCAGGAACAAGACAGATGCCCATTGTCACTACTGTTATTCAATATTGTGCTAGAAGTTCTAGCTAAAGCAATTAGGTAAGAAAAAGAAATAAAACACACCCACATAGTAAAGGAGGAAGTAAAAGTTTCATGATTCACTGTTGATATGATCCTTTACCTAGAAAATCCCAAAAAATCTACAACAAAACTATCAGAACTGATAGATGAGTTCAGCAAAGTGGTGAGATACAAGATTAATCAGTAGTGAAAAAATCACTAGGGTTTCTACACAGTACTAATGAGGAAACTGAGGAGGAAGTCAGGGAAAAATTTCATTTACAATACCAACCAAAAAAAAAATCAAATAAACTTAACCAAGGTCATTAAGAGCCTGTATTCCAAAAGCTATACAAAATATTGCTAAAATAAACCAAAGAAACCCAAAATAAATGGAAAAACATTCCATCTTCATGGACTGGAAGAATAAATATCATTAAGTTGTCAATTGTGATGGTAAAGAAAAACTTATGTAATTATACAGCTGAATTAATATAGCCTATGCATGAATTCAAACCTATCCAATTTTATATCCAAGTTTGCCTAGTTTCTAGAAAGCCAATTAAGTGATATAGACCCTATAGGCTTTGAACATTCAGAAAAGATGTAGACTAAATGTGTATTCAAACTTACATCCAGATGGAATGTGGGCAATATATTAATTCAAACTTACCTGGAATGTGGGTGGTATGATATTTCAAGCTTACCTGGAATGTGGGCAATTCAAGTTTAGCTGGTATTCAAACAAACCCCTAAACCCTAAAAAAAAAAAAATAATAACTAACAAAGTTTTTTGACCCTTAAACCTCTCTTGACCCCAACCCATCTGTCTACTGTATAAAAGTAACCTAAAGGCCCTACTCTGGGCTTGGCTTTTTGGACAAGAGTCTGCTGGGCCCAGCCAGTCATAATAAATCTTCCTTTTCAGAGAATACCTGAATCCTAGCCTTCAATACATAATTACCAACTTCTCTCTGTTGCCACAACAGAATCAGTGGGGTTATCCCCTAAAGTCACTGTTTTTCAAAGTTAATATGGGACATTAGATTCTGGTGAAAGGTGAAATAAATACCTTTGTGATGAATCTTTTCCTCCTGATAATGATGTGGGCTATGGGTGGGAGGCTCTTTGTCTCTTCGGAGATAACCTTAACCTAAGCTGTCTGTCCTGACTTGTGGGTGTGGGATGGTGAGAGGCTGCAGCCCTGCCCTTGGTAACCATGGCAATGACTCCAGTCCCAGGAAACAGTTTATCAATGCAAGCTCTATAAACTTTAAATATTCAGGGAAAATGCAAATCAAATGTGCTAAAAGCTTATCTAGAATGTATGAAGCCCATGCCAAAAGCTAACCTAGGATGTGGAAGATATATGCTAATTCAAAACCTATCTGGTACTCAGGTAAAGACTTAACTAACAAAGAAAGTAGTTTTCTTCGATAAAAGCACCATTTAACTCCCCACCCTGTATAAAAGGAACTTGGAAATCTTGTTTGGGGCTCCAGTTTGAAACAGAAAGCTCCCGAGTCTGGCCGGCCATCAATAAACCATTTTTCCTTCTCAAAATCATTCCTGAGTCCTGGCCTTTCTATACACAAATAATTGAACCTCTCTCAAATTCTACAACAGTAGCATCAACACTGAGTATAGGTCAAAATCATTTTGTGGACTGAAACATCTCTTGTGACTCTGTCATGTCACAGACAATGTATATTATGGTTCCATTTAGTGGGCAGGAATTTGAAATTTAAAGAGGGAATCTTTTTCTACCTCTGTAAAATCAACATTTTTCACCTTCGGTACTATTAGAATATGAACTTACTTTTTTTTTTAAAGATTTATTTATTTATTTAATTCCCCTCCCCCCCCACCCCGGTTGTCTGTTCTCTGTGTCCATTTGCTGCGTCTTGTTTCTTTGTCCGCTTCTGTTGTTGTCAGCGGCATGGGAAGTGTGGGCGGTGCCATTCCTGGGCAGACTGCACTTTCTTTCACGCTGGGCGGCTCTCCTTACTGGGTGCACTCCTTGCGCGTGGGGTTCCCCTACGTGGGAGACACCCCTGCGTGGCAGGGCACTCCTTGCACGCAATCAGCACTGTACATGGGCCAGCTCCACACGGGTCAAGGAGGCCCGGGGTTTGAACCACGGACCTCCCATGTGGTAGACGGATGCCCTAACCACTGGGCCAAGTCTGTTTCCCTGAACTTACTTTAAGTCTACCTTTTCTCTTTTTTTTTTTTTTAAAGATTTATTTATTTATTTAATTCCCTCCCCTCCCCCGGTTGTCTGTTCTTGGTGTCTTTTTGCTGCGTCTTGTTTCTTTGTCTGCTTCTGTTGTCGTCAGCGGCACGGGAAGTGTGGGCGGCGCCATTCCTGGGCAGGCTGCTCTTTCTTTTCACACTGGGCGGCTTTCCTCACAGGCGCACTCCTTGCGCGTGGGGCTCTCCCACGCGGGGGACACCCTTGTGTGGCACGGCACTCCTTGTGCGCATCAGCGCTGCGCATGGCCAGCTCCACACGGGTCAAGGAGGCCCGGGGTTTGAACCGTGGACCTCCCATATGGTAGACGGACGCCCTAACCACTGGGCAAAAGTCCGTTTCCCTACCTTTTCTCTTTTGTAGTGTTCATAATTTATTGTTATACTTTATTTACTGGCTATCAGATATACAAAATACTGTGCAAAAATCATTACTGTTCAAAGAATTTACAAAGGCAATTTAAAAGAGTAGTGTGATTGTTAGGCTATTGTTTCAACTAGGCCAGGTAATTGTGCCCAGTTGTTTGGTCAAGCAAGCACTGAGCTAACTGTAATACAAGGGCATTTATTGACTTTAGTCACTATTGACTTTACTGCAGTGGTAAATCATAGACAGCTGGTTTTAATTACATCAATCAGGGAGATTGCCATCAGCAATGAGTGACGCTTAACCCAATCAGTTGAATGCTTGAAAGGGGAAGTGATTCCAGCATTGAGTGAGAATTTCCCAGCTCATCTCTGGACAACCAACATCTCCCAGAACTTGCCAAGGACCTTCATTGGACTTTCATTGCAGCCACTGGTTACAGCCTGCCTGCAGAACCTGAACTTGTGCATCCCCATGACTGCGTGACTCTTACAGAATCACATACTATTGACAGATCTCTCTTGTTGCTTCTGTTTCCCTAGAGAACCCTGACAAATACAAGTAGCAAATCTGAAAAATTGCAGAGAAATAGTCATACAATTGCCAATGATATTTTTAATTTTCATCTTTGATATAAACTGCTAGTTTAGGTACCTTTAGTTTAAGCATGCTAGAAAATTCTTATAGATACATGTCTGCATACATCATTTAATTTAGAGCCAGAGAACATGCAAATATTTGTGATATGATAGAAAATACATTGATGAAAGTCAAGAAGTTTGAGTTCAGTTCCCAGCTCTGCCACTAACTAGATCTGTGACTCAAGTTGAATTATTTAACCTCCTTTTGATTTAGAGCTTCCCAACTCATGTGCACTGGCACTGTGTGTCATAGATATACCTAGACATGGATCACCTGAACCCTTGGGACAGCTGGAGGGGCCCTGCAGGACTGGAGTCTCTGGGTCAGAAACACCTCTGTCCATTTACCCCAGTGTGCCTGTAACACCACTTTCCAAGTGTCTTATAGCATTGCTTAAGTTAACTCATCTAAACTTTTAGTAATTTGCAAGGCCCTCTGTCCCACTGTTTCATTTTTTTTAAGAGACAGTAATTATTTTTAACTTTGAATACTGAAGTTTAAAGCTACCTAAACATGTGATATGTATTTTTTTTTTTTTAACTTTGGAAGGAAACTGTTGAAGGAATTCATTCAGACAGTATTTTAAATAGGTAAAACTCTTTGGAATGCAATATGTGCAACATAGCAAGAACCATAAAAATGATCATGCCCTTTGCCCTGTTCTACTCTTGGTATTTTAACATAAAGGAATAATTCAAAAGCAAAAATGGTAAATGCATGAAAATTTTTATGTCTGTGTGATTTATAATAGCAAAAAATGGAAATAGACTACATGTCAAGAAGAAGTAGACTAATAAAAATAGGTATTATATTGTCATTAAAATAATTGTTTGGAAATGATGTAGAAATATGGGCATGTCTATGATATGGCAAGTAAAATAAGCATAATACAAAATAGTATTATACTATGATTGTTAGTTTATAACCTTTTTATGCATGTTGAATAAGCAAAATTGAAATTCATTGTCTTAGTGCTTGCAGATAAAGAGTTTTAATTTATCTTAAAATTTTGTTTGTATTTTTAATAAATCACTGGAAACATGGTAAAAAAAAAAATCAATTCTGCCTTAACTATTTTACAGATTCAACACAACCTCCCCTCAAATTCAAACAGCCTTTTTTTAAACAGAAATGGAAAAGCTAATTATAAATTTTATTTGGAAAATAAGGGGTCCCAAATAGCCAATGATATCTTTAAAAAGAAGATTGAAGTTGGAGGGTTCTCACTTCCTGACTTTAAATATATTACTTAGCTACAGTGGTAAAAACAGCATGGTACTTGCATCAAAATAGAAATAATTGACCAAAGGAACTGAATCAAGAACTCAGAAATAGACTCTTACATCTTTGGTCAAGATAATTTTGATAAGGTGGCAATGATTTTGAATGCTGGGCTAAGCAAGTGGTGCCTAATGCTAAATCAGTATTGCCCAGTTTGGTGGCAGCTCCCATGAACAAAGGATTCAGGAATTGAGCTCTCTAGGTTTTTCAAGGTCAGATTAGAAAATGAATTAGGAAGTCCATTGGTAAACTCAATATAAAAGTGTGTATTTATGGGAGTGAGATGTATGCAGGAGTAAGCAAAGTAAAGTATAGATGCCTCCCATTTTTGTTTGGACCCCAGTAGACTCCAAGTATAAAGTTAGAGAGGGATAAGTACATGTGGTTGCCCAGTTAGAGAAAATTTGTGTTGAGAAGTAGTGGGCATTGGCATGACTCACTTAGGGCAGAGGAGGAAGATATAGTACTTCAGCACTTCCCTGTCTTGTCTAGATACATCATACATGCCAGTCCTAGATGGGTCTAATTGGGATACATAATAAGATTTTTGAACAGGGAGAAAGACTTGGGGTAGTATATTTGGTCCTACCAGACAAAAGACCAAGAGATTTTCAGACCAGACACTATGTCTGTGGTGTAGACCATTAAATGTGGGGTTCCCTTGAAAGTTAATTATATGATAGGACCAGTAGTTGTAGGCCTGTAGTGTCCAGGCTGTGATATCTATAAGATGAATATTAAAGCAGGAGGCATTATGATCCAGGGCATTTGATGGGAAGAGAGGGACTGTCCAGATGATGTTGTTTCAAGAGGCTTCAGATATTTTCTCATGGTTAATTTGTGCCAGGAGGATGACAGTGTGTCCAGGGATACAGGTATAGGATTAGTGATGGGGTATCTGGGACCACAATAAGCAATATCTCTGTATCTGAAGGAGGGAACAAAGGAATGGAACATGCACTAAGCATCCCTTTAAGACAGGAGAAATGGCCTAGGCTGGGGTGGGGGAGGAGTTGTCTAATGAGCAGCATTTCTTAGTCCAGTGTATTGCTAGGTGACTCAAAGTGGTGTTACCTTTGTGTGGTCTACTTCTCACAGTTTGGGAGAGGATTTGATTGTGAGGGGAACCTAGTTCAACGTTAGGCACTAAAAATTGTAGGAAAAGGAGTTATTCTAAGACATTAAAGTTTTAAAGGAGGATGCATTAGGATCTGATGCAGGAGGTGGCAGGAAGTAACAACCAGTGACTGATGTGAGTGGTGTGTTTGGCTGTAAATTTTTAGCAGGAATGGCAATGAGGGGTGGCATTCTTTGTCCATTGCCAGCTTGCAGCACTGCAGTGGATTGATGATTAAGTCATGTTTCCAGGGCCCAGATACACCTTCCATCTAGCTATGTTTGTAGGGCCACAAATAAGGAGTCCTTATATACACTTAAGGGCCCAGTTAAATATTTGTAAACAGCAGGGCTTGTTGGATTGTGTACAGCATATTTCCTGTATAGTTTAGGGTTCATTCAGGGCTCACTTTACTAATATTTTACTGGCTTTCCAAACACTACCAAAAAAGATCCAGAGGGTAGAGATATTGGGTGTGCATTTGTGAATGATTTGGACATTGGCCTGATAATAAATGCTCTAGTCTCAGTCTTTCCTTGTTAGGATAATCTCCAGCCCAGCTACAAATTAAGATCAAGGCCCCAGGGGGAACATGTTTGAAGGTGACTGTTAGAGACTTTTCTCTCACTAGTATTTTAATTTATTTTTATTTTTCTATTTTATTTTATTTATTTCTCTCCCCTACCCCACCCCCAGCTGTCTACTCTCTGTGTCCATTCACTGTGTGTTCTTCTGTGCCCACTTGTATTTTTGTCAGCAGCACCCAGAATCTATGTCTTGTTCTGTTGCATCATCTTGCTGCATCAGCTCTCCATGTGTGCAGCACCATTCCTGGGCAGGCTGTCCTTTTTTTTCATGTTGGGTGGCTCTCCTTACAGGGTTCACTCCTTCTGTGTGGGGCTCCCCTATGTGGGAGACAACCCTGCATGGCAGGGCACTCCTTGCATGCATCAGCACTGTACAAGGGCCAGCTCATCACATGGGTCAGGAGGCCCTGGGTTTGAAACTTGGGACCTACTGTGTGGTAGGCAGATGCCCTATCCATTGGGCCAAGTCTGCTTCCCTTACTAGTTTTTTAAAGGGATTTTCTTTTCCTGGTATTTTCTTTAGACTGACCCACCATTTCTGCCATATTTTTGTAGACCTGGTGTTTTAATTTGCCAGGATGCTGAAATGCAATATAACAGAAATAGGTTGACTTTTACAGTGGGGATTTATCTTATAAGTCTACAGTTTCAAGACTGAGAAAAATGTCCATACGTGTGCATCATCAGGTGTTTTCTTCCCAAAGACTGGCTACAGGTGATCCTGGATTCTTCTGTCTTTTGGCAAGGTACATGGCACCATCCAGTACTCTCTCCCTTCCAGATTTTGTTGCTTTCAGATTCTGACTTCTGGGACTTTCTCTCCCAGTTTCTGTGGGTATTTCTATGTCTCTCTGTATTCATCCCACTTATAAAGGACTCCAGTAAAAAGATTAAGACCCAATCTGGGTCAAAATTTAATTGAAGTAACCCAATCAAATGGTCCTATTCACAAATGGTTTACTCCCACAGGAATAAGTTAGCTTTGAGAACATGATATTTTGGGGTTCATCCAGTTTCAAACTATCATATCTAGGTTCTAATTTGTCTATTGCCTTTCTCATAATTAGGTATAAGATTCATTCAATTAAAAGTGTTCTTCACTTCCATTGTCCCCCAGTTACCCTGCTTCCATCTATTCTACTTCTTTCCCCCCCTCCCCTCAGTGCCCAGAGTGACAACCAAGCTTCACTGCTTAAAGGACCAGATTCACAGATACTTGCAGCAATGCTGAGGGCTTGACATACTAGACTATCCTCCCCCATTGGGAGCCACCAATTCTCTCAAGAGACACAATTCCCTCTGTTTGAGAACATCTGACCACCCCAGAATCTGGGTACACCTTCCCACTCATTGAGTCAGGAGGTCATCAGAGGGGTTGTATTTATGCATGCCTCAGCAGGATGCCAGAGACAGCGAAAGTAGATACAACACCAGGTACTGGTACTCCTGAAGGCTACAGAGATATACAAGTTCTATGGGCATGGCAGTTGGCTCTGGAGTTCAGTGGCTTATCAGTGGGCCCTACTTTGGAATTTGTCTTCCTGAGTGAGATGGAGTTGGACTCAGATGTGACCTTTCTACGCATGCCTCTTCTGTCACTTTTACTGAACCTGTGGTTGGTGCTGGGATTGGTGTATACCCAGGAGACTTGAATCTCTGGACTGGCCACATGCCAGCTGGACCCTGAGCCACAGAGTTACAACTCCTACTCTCCAGTCCATTGGACTTACCCAGGTCAGCTAACAGGAAAGTGAAAATGGTCAGCCACCACACCAGGGAAACAAGAGTGCCTTCAGCTCCAAGCAGGAGAATTGCACTCATCATCCATGTGGGTCTAAGCCCCTCTCAATATAGAGGTGGAGTGGACATCATCATCCCAGGGTCCACAAGATGGAGGAATAAAATATGGATTAGAATGGACTTACTTTTATTCTACTAGAGAACTATTGTGACTAATAATGGAAGAAATTGTAGCATTGACCTGGAGAAAGTGGCCACAGTAGTTGCTATGGGCAGGGAGAGGGAAAAAGAGATGTGATGTGGGGGCATTTTCAGGAATTGGAGTTGTCCTAAGTGATATTGCAGCAACAGATGCCAGACATTATATATCCTGCCATAACCCACTGAATGTACTGGGGAAGAGTGTAAACTACAATGTGCTAAAAGAATTCAGATAATAATTAATGGTCCTACGTAGGGGGGCACCCATTTGATAAGGTTAGATGGGTTCAAAAAAGAAAAATTACTTTCCCGTGTCATGAGATCATTAACTCTGTTCTTTAGATCTTCATTGCTCTCAAGGACCTTGCCTGATTCATTCACTTAGTAATAGCACTCTTCTTTGAGGAATAAACAAGTTCCTCCTTATGCAGCTGTTAGCAAATCAAGTGCTCGGTGGTTTTGCAGCACTACTGCAGTTAAGGAGTTTATTTGCCTTTGCACTGTTAAGATGGTGTCTGCTATCTGAGCTATATCTACTCCCACTTCTTCGGAGACATCAGTAGCTAGGTACAAAGATGCAACTGCAGGTCCAGAGGATGCTGCGATTCCTAAGAAAGTAAATAAGGGGATTAATGGGATTGCTTTCTTTGTTCTGGGGCTAAATTGTGTTGTACCTTTAATGGTAAGGTGGTGCTGTTGTTCATTGCAAATACCGCAGGGAAAACATATCCAAGACTACAAAGTCCTTTCCATTAGAGTGGAAGGGCTAGATAAGCAGAGTTTCCACAAAGAAAATATATTCCTAATTTGGGATTTAAGCTAGCAGTAAAAATTATATTTGTTTCACCTTGTTTCCATCCTCACTTGCTTGACTGACAACAGTGCGATATAAGGGATAATTCTCCTTGGGTTAGGGCAGCACTAAGCAATGGGTCTATACTTGGGTAATGGGATTGCTTCCACTAGGAGTTCCCAAAAAGAACATGGATTTAGCTTCATTGTAATACATGTTAGGGTGATTTACATAGAAAGAGTTCAGTTACCTACAACTTCGATCATTTGTGGTGTTAATGAAGATGTTATACATACCTTGGGGTTTGCCTTTATAAAAGCTTGTTAGATTTTATTCTAAATTTCCTATGTAAGCATGAATATATGGTTGTTTCTTAAGAATTTGAGATCCCAAGTTCTTAAAAAGCAAAGTACGATGGTAATTTGTTGAGCTGGTAGTTATAGTATAAATATTTGCACTTCTGCTTTTAACATTTTGGGGGGATACCCAGGCAGTCAAGTTACATTGATTTGGGTGCAGTGAGCCAAATTTGGGTCCAGGCCTTGTAGAGTTGGCTAAAACGCACATGCTATATCTATGATTACTTTTATCTACAGTAAACATTTCTCCAATTATTGGAAGCATTGCAACAATTTGATGTGTAGCACTTAGGTGCTGCACAAGTGGATCAAATGAACTTTGTTTAAGTGGGCTTTCCTGACTGCTGCTTTCAAGGTGTAGATTGATTGAAGCATTCCATAATATAGTTGGCCCATGCATCGCTTGATATTGATGTTGCAAATTTATACAGTACCAACACTTGGTTCTATTGCAGAGGTTTTGGATGATCTTCAAAATATGTGTGAGTGATATCTTCCCTCAGGGCTAGTTACTGGCAGGTCCTGTAGAAGAAAGAACAAGATTAGAATTCGGTAGAGTTTTTTACTTCCTGAACAAGAACCACAGGTTCTCAACTGGCTCCATCTCATATTTTGCTTCATGCTCTGTTGTGAGCTCTGGCTCAGGACCTCCTTTATCTGCTGGTCCTGATAAGTAGTAAGGTTCTGTTCTGGTATGATGGACCCAGGGCTTGATTCCCTGTAATTTAAGAGAAGAATGAGAGGTTAATAGTACTGTATAAGGTCCCTCCCATTTGGGTTTAAGCTGATCTTCAGGATGTTCATTTTTCCAAACTTTTTAAAAGAACTTGATCCCTGACTGAGAAGGGGTGGAGAGGCTGGTTATTGGGGTATTTTAGGTGTGTATTTGTATATGTATGCATGGTGGTAAAGAGCTCTCCTAACTGCAAAGCCCACCTATAGAGGGCTCCCTCTAAGGTTGCTGGTGAATTCAGTTTTTCCTTTGGGTTACTTAGAAAAGGCCTTCCATACATAAGCTCGAAAGGACTTGAGTTAAGCTCAAGTACTCTTATAGAGGTCACCCTAAACCGAAGGAGAGCTAGGTTAAGTGCTTCTGTCCATTTCAACTGTGTTTCTTGACAAATTTTTCTTAAGGTTTTCTTCAAAGTATAATTCATTCTTTCCACCTTTCCTGATGACTCAGGTCTCCAGTCTGCATGTAATTTCCACTTAATTCCAAGACACCGATTGACACCCTGTACCATGGCTGAAATAAAAGGTTCATTATATGACTGAATTGTTTGGGGCAGTCCAAGCATCAGGATGATTTCCTGGAGGAGGAATTTAGTTACTCTGGAATGCTGTTCTGTGAGGCAGGGAAAGGCTTCCACCCACCCTGAAAAAGTGTCTACAAATACCAAAAGATACTTATAATTTCCTGTGGTTTTTGGCATTACTGTGAAGTCTACTTGCCAATCTTTGGCCAGGGCAAGCCCTCAACTTTGTGTCCACGATGTTTCCTTTGGGTTGTTTTTCTGGCAAGTAAGACACTGGCTAGAGATTTTCTGCACTGCTTGAGCAAGGTGAGGTCCCACCACCAGTTGGTGAAGAAGGCTATGCAGTGCTTGCTGTCCCAAATGTGTGGTTTGGTTATAGTAAGAGACTAGGGAATATACTAAATTTTCAGACAGATAAAATTGTTCTTGGCTATTTTTCAGCCACTTACCACTTTTTCTGTGTGTTTTTTTTTTTTCCTGAATTTTCTTAAAAACCCCATTCTCTTGCACATTCAAGGTCTGCAGGGGTATAGATCTGAGAGAAAACTTCCTCTATGTGTTGAGGAATCTGGGGTTTAATGAGTGCAGCTACTTGAATAGGAGGGTAGCCTTTTCTTGCAGGCTCTTTTGCTGCTTGGTCTGCTTGCCTGACTACTAGGGCTACATCTCCCTTTTGATGTCCCTGGCAGTGCACTTCAGCTACTTCTGCAGGTAGTTTTACTGCTTCTAAAAGTTCAGTTATTTGTGTGGCATGTTTAATGTCTTTCTGCTCAGATGGCAAAAGTCCTCTCTCCTTCCAAATGGGCCCATGTGCATGCAAGATAAGAAAAGCATATTTTGAATCAGTGTAAATGTTCACTCTTTTTCCGTCCCCTCTTTGGAGGGTTCTAAGAAGACCAACGAGCTCAGCTTCTTGTGCAGAGCTCCCTGGGGGAAGTGGTGCAGTTTCTAGTACTTCCCCCACAGTTACAAGCACATATACAGCTTTTTGAATACCTCCTTCAATGAAGCTACTTCCATCAGTGAAGATTTCTAAATCTGGATTTAGTAGAGAAGTTTCTATACAATCATGAATAGGTATTTCCTCAGTACCTGATGACAGTAGAGAAGCTGGATTTAAGGTTGCACAAACTTTTAATTTAACTTCTGGGTTGTCTAGGAGTGCTGCTTGATATTTTCCAAGCCTCCCTTGGGTTAGCAAAAGATTTCCTTTTCCTTCAGGTTGTGTGAGTACTCAATGGGGGGAGTATGAATGGTGAGGGGCTGTCCTAATGTAAATTTTTAATCTTCCAGTAGTAAGACACAGGTTGCAGCAACACCTCTTAAACATGCTGGCCACCCTTTTGCAGTATTGTCTAGCAATTTTGAGAAGTACACTACCAGATGATGCTCACCTCCCAATTTCTGGGTTAATACTCCAAGGGCTACAGCTTGTTTTTCATGGACAAATAAATGAAAAGGTTTTCTGAGATTTGGTAATTCCAGAGCAGGGGCACCCATTAGCTCCCTCTTCAGTTGGCAAAAGGCTTGCTCACATTCAGAGGTCCAATGGAGAGCCTCTCCATTCCCACCATCCAAAGCCATGTCCAGGGATTTAGCTATTAACCCAAAATTTGGAATCCAGATTTGGCAGAACCCAGCCACGCCTA
This sequence comes from Dasypus novemcinctus, assembly GCF_030445035.2. Lineage (NCBI taxonomy): Eukaryota > Metazoa > Chordata > Mammalia > Cingulata > Dasypodidae > Dasypus > Dasypus novemcinctus. The sequence goes on along the minus strand of NC_080704.1, from coordinate 82,539,657 downwards.
AAAATCCCCACAGTTGATGATGGCTCTTTGGGCTTCTTATTTCTAAAATAGCTTTTACTCTAGCAGTAGTCAGGGTCCTTGTTCCTTTCTTTAGCTCAAACCCAAGATAGCAGACTTGTAGTGGAAACAGAGAGGATTCAGTGATTGTGTATTGAAGGCTAGGACTCAGGAATCTCTGAGAAGGAAGACTTATTATGACCTGTCAGACCTGGCAGACTCCTGTCCAAAAGTCTGAGCCCAGAGTAGGGGTTTTAGGTTATTTTTACACAAGAGACACATTTGGTGGGGCCAGGAGAGGTTTAGGGGTCAAAAGACTTTCTTTGTTAGTTTTTTAGGGTTTAACCATGTGTTTGAATACCAGATAAGCTTGAATTAACATATCACACACATTCCATCTGGATGTAACTTTGAACACACATTCAGTCTAAACCCTTTCTGAATAGTCAAAGCCTATCAGACCTATATCACTTAATTGGCTTTCTAGGAGCCAAGCACACTTGGATACAGAATTAGATAAGTTTGAATGCACAGGCTATATTATATCCCCCCTTTAATGCCTTGCTTAAGTTTGTTAAGCTTTGGCATCACTATTTTCAGAGTTATGAGGTGGGCTGTGTGTTCTTATTGCATTATTTATTAAATCATGTACTTTAGTTATTATTAAGGGGAGGAAGCAGGGAAGTATGATGAGAGGATGGGAGGAGTTTCAGTTGTTCACCATCTTGAATGCTCATTTTTACCATTAATTTTTTCAGGAGGGCTTAATGATAAAGTATCTGGGAACATCCAGGGTTTCTCTTAGTTTTTGGAGGAAGTCTTCTTCTGAGTGGTGGAATCTTGGGGAGATTTTTTGCTAGGTTCCAGATCTGTCTACTGATTTTTTATCTTACTAGCCTGTCCTATTTTTTTCTTTTAGAGACTTTACACCTTTAATTTTAAAGGGGGTGCTGAAGGGAGATGATCTTTTTCTGTAGCTACTTCCTGCTGGTCAGGGGCAGTTGACCCTACCTGACAAGGGGTGAAACTCTATCTTATCTCAGTTGGAGGAAGACAGATCTGGCATCCTGGGTGAAGCTGAATTAAGTTTTCATATGGCCAAAAAGATGTTGATTCTGAAAGAAATAAACAATTAGAATTTTGAGAATATATGGTTGCACTAAGAGGACACTGGAGCACAAAAGCAGAAAATGTCAGGTGCCTGCAAAGACTGCATTTTCCTCAAGTTGGTGGGAAACAGTATTTTTCTTTGAGTTATTTTATGCTGTTGGTTATCTTTAGAGAGAAATTGCAAAAGACAATGGGGTTAGGTATAAATTGTCAATCCCAGTTCCTATGTTAGAGGAGAGTAATGAGAAGAGGCATTTCTCTTTTAAGTTATGCTACAGTACAAGAAAATAGGCAAGGTTTTTGTTCTTTTTTATTCCCCCCCATGTGACTTGATTGCTGTCTGCTCTCTGTGTCCATTCACTGTGCATTCTTCTGTGTCTGCTTGTCTCCCTTTGTTGTGTCATCTTGCTGCACCAGCTCACCATGGGCATGGATTGTCAGCTCTCCTTGGGCATGGGCCATCAGCTTTCTGTGGGTACAGGCCATCAGTTCTCCTTGCCTTCATAAGGAGGCCCCAGAATGCAAACCCAGGACCTTCAATATGGTAGACAGGAACCCAACTGATTGCATCACAGCTGCTTCCCAAGAGGCAAGGTTTTAAAAGGGAAGTCTGGTTTGTCTTTTTTCTAGCAATAGGCATTTGTGATGGAGTTAGAGGAAACAGTTGATTTTGACATAGACACTACTTAGCTTTGTCTTTTGAAGAGGTATCTCAGGCTGTCCAATGACTGGCACATGTGTGTTCTGTCAGGTGCTTCTGGTGAACTGGCACTTTGCAATTAATAGGTTCAAGTTTCAGGTTTGTAATACCATATAGGTTATCTCTCCTTGGGAGCAAACTATACTACCAATTGTGTTTAAGTTCTACTCACAGTATTCTGGTATTCATTGCTCCACTTCATATGTTCTTCACAGAAGCTGCAGCACCGTTAACACTAGAGAAAAGTTAGGAAAGTAGATTCCAGTATTTTACTGGCCTTGTGCATAGCACTCTTCAGCACTATGAAGCAGTGCCAGTCTGGAGGTGATATCCATTTTACATTGGCTGTACTGAGCCATCATTGGCTGCTGCAGGAGTTTGAAACTGCAATGTAGTTTGCATCCACTTCAGGAGCATGACCAGAGATGTAGTAGATACCTTGATTGTTTTAGGAGTCAGTGACCAACCTAGCCAATAAAAAATATGGAGAAGGAACCTGCAATGTATTGGATGCCTGGTTTGAATGCATGAGAGTTTGAAAATGCTGAAGTTTATCTCTTGATTTTTATATATCTTTTAAACATTTCTAATGCAACGTATTATATATTAAATGAACTTTTAGTACTTTGCTTTTTACTTCTGAACTTTTACTATGAAGATGTTAATTACACAGGTATGTTACTTTAGCAGTAGAGGAGAAACTATTTTTCCCACTTTTAAAATAGAAACTGAAGATTCCCAATGGAACCAAGGTAACTTTTCATTAACACACTTGAATATGCACATTGAGGTGACTTTCAGACAGGTTTCATTGCTATGAAGTTACTTTTTGCTGTTAACATCAATTTAGGTTTTTAATTATTAATGATTTTTTAGAACTAGCCATTCAAATGCTTCAATTTGGAAGATGCTCTTACAAACTTTTTATAATTAAACACAACTACATAGACTGGTTAATTTACTTTAGATTACAATTAGCACCTGATGGATTTTACTTTATGCTTTTAAGAGAGGGAAGATCTACATTTCTGTAGCTTAATTTAATTAGATATGAACTTAGAATTTTATCACGTTAAAGACTTAATACATACAATGTTAATTTATTAACTTGATAATTTATAAAACAAAGAGATAACACCCAAGTTAAATAAATTGAAACTATTATATTTTATACAAAGAATTTTTTTTTCCTTTTCCAATAGTTTCTATATTCAGATTTTTATATGACCTTTCCATCCTGCTTAACCTAATTTAGGTTCTAGGAATATTTATTACATATATAACTGCATATTTAATTTTTAACAATTTGAATTGAGTTTTTCAATAATTATTTGTTAATTTGATAATATTATCCTGATGTATGAAGATATATGCTGAGCAAATAGGCAGGCATGAATAGTTTGACCCAGAAACACAACTTACTTAAAATTTTCATTTTTTCACAAAACAAGTTCAACTGTAAAACAACACCTGAAAGATCTCCCTGAAGGCTTTTTTTTTTTTTGGTGGACTTCTCCAGACTAGGGGTTCACAATTCCCCTCTTTGTGGCTTTCTTAATTAATGGCTTATAACCAAAATTTTCCAAGGCTATGATACAATTTTTCTTTTCTTCAGAACCATAAGCAGAGGCAAGGGGTGAGGCCAGACTTGCAGTAACCATAAACAAAGGCAAACTTGGTTTATGATTATCATCACAATTGTTGAAGTCTAGGGGAGAGGTGAACTTAGTTATAAAATAACCATAATTAAAGATAAGTTTAAGTTATAATTACCATTCCTATAGTAAGTACTAGATAGACTTGAAGTAGCCATAAACAAAGGTAAATTAGTTTAGGATTACCATTACAATAGCTGAAATCTAGTCTACATCTACTCCAGTGTAATAATTTCAGTAATTATTTTTTTTACTATCTTATATATAAAGGTACTTACACAATGATTTCAACTCTTAGTTTCTAGAAAGTTTTTACTTAAAATCAACTTGGGCACTTTTGTTTATTAACTAAGCAATTAAAACAATTTTATTCATAACAACTTTGTGTCATTTTCTTGCTTTTCCAGCAATTAAATAAATTTCACTTGTGATTTATGCATTAAATCCACTAGCTAAACAGTCTGGCATTTAAAGATTCATTTTTAGGTTACCTTTCACCATTATCCAACTTGTAACAGGTGAACCCCAAATCTGATTTCCTAGGCACAAGCAAACTGAGAAAATCAAACATGGATTTCAAAGTTGAACACAAAGTTATGCACAAATTAAAACAGAAGAATTTTATATCTTTAACATTTCTAGGAATTTTTTACCTTAATTGATGGCATATGAAGTTTCTTTATTTTCATCACTATTCACACATTTTATAGGCATGACTGAGTTTGAACAGAGAAGATTGATGCTTATTTCCTCCTTTTTTTAAGGAGATATGACATGAGGTTTCTGGGTCTCAAATCTATCTGTGTCCCCCCCCTCCCCCTTTTTTATGACAGTTTAAGTGGAGTTCAGAGTTCCACACAGAGGCTGCTCTTTGGCCATATGAACCAACAGCAGGTAGAATTTCCCAATTCCTGAGAAGAGGCCCCATGGAGAGCCTGCTGGAATGCCAGAAGCC